>NW_027555736.1:199233086-199493086 GCF_003287225.1 Phascolarctos cinereus
TGTCAAATTATGATGCTTTAATGTGGGGTGATGATTCAAGTTTCCTTAATGGCAATATTATTTGGTGAAGCATTATTGCTAATAACAGATGTAGAATAACTTGGTAAATTACAGTAGTCTATGACATATTCTGAACAACAAAGATGTAGGGTGAATGAAGTATTAACATTATCACTTTTATTTGAAGTTGGTTTTGCATTCATAAGACTTAGGATTTCAGAGCAGCTAGGTGGCACAGTGGATACAGCACCTTTCCTTGAGTCAAAAGGACATGAGTTCAAATCTGACCTTAGACAACTACTAGTTGTGTGACCCTGGGCAAGTCACTTAATACCAATTGCCTCCTCCCGAAATAAAAAAAAAAAAAGACTTATGATTTCATTGGTATGGTGATTTTTGGTTAGGAAACTTTCTATACTAATTCACATCATGATTGCTTTGCAACTTAGAGTCTTTAAAAGTATAGTGGGATAATGAAGTTTAAATGATTTGCTCAGTGTCACACAGCATGTGTCATAAGCAGAACTTGAACTCAGGTCTTTCTTACTCTGAGAGCTGTTCTTTATCCACAATGTCATGTTGCTTCTCAGTTTGAGGGTACTGGCTCAGATACTCAGAGTCCCTTTCTATATCTATTAAATATCGATACCATGTTTCATATTTTAGAGACTATTGTTTGCTAAGTACATCCTGCAGTTCTGATAACAATGTATGCTCAGTTAAAAAGAATTTAGTGTTTAGTACATGCCATGCAAATATAGTCTATGCCCTTAAGGAGATGACATTTGAATGGGTGACAATGTGTAAATAACAACATACATTCAAAATATATACAGAATATCTGAAAGACAATCTCAAAGGGGAACTAAGGGGTGGCTATGGAGATAATGAAAAGATTCCTGCAGAGGGTAAGGTGTGGGCTGAGTCTTGAATGAATTTAGGAACTCCAAGAGGTGGGGATGATGAAGGAGAGCTTTCCAGGTTTTCAGGTCAGCTAGTGCATAGGTATAGAGAAAGAAAATGGGGTGTTATGAGGAAGAAACAGCAGAGCAGTCCATGAAGCTAGATCATAGACTACGTGGAGAAAAAAGTGGAGGATACCGTGACAGCTATAAGAATCATAGCTTCAGAAATGAAAAAAAAACAAAAGGTTTTAGAGATCATCACTGCTGAAAACCTCATTTTGATGAGGAAAAGGAGGCCAAGGTAAGTTGGGTGACTTGTTCAGTTCATACAGTTAGTTAATGGCAGACAGAACCAGAACTCAGTTCTTCTGGCTGAGCCCAGTGTCCTTACTATTATGTGAAACTCTTACTTTTAGCTTCTTCTGGACAAATTAATGTTTTTGAAGAAAAGGGGATTTTCCTGATAAATATTGTAGAAACAAATCCTTACGCTCAGGCCTTCAGTAATAGGGATACTAATTTTGTTTGAATATGTTCTCAAACTGTGCCCTCTGGAATATTTCAGTTTCTGAAGGTCCATTAACTTCTTTAATTCAAGGAATTGAGAACAATAATTTATGAAATGATATTGCCAGTCATACTTATCCAATCAAAGCTTACTGTTGTCAGGATTAGAGGTAGGAGATGGGGCAATAATGACACACACTTCAATATGGTATGTTGGGAGTATTAGAACGATTGCAGTCCCTGTGTAGATAACAGAAAACATGCATCATACACAAAGATTCTAAAAATAGTTAGAGAACCTCTTCCACAGATGTCTCCCTACACTGCCACATACTTATCTGCATTTTGAAATCTGAGTTTAGACTGAAGTTGAGGAGTGGGTGAGGAGAGCTGTCTCTGGCCTAGTGCCCTGAAATACCATTGTTAGCAATCAATCAGCAGAAAAAAAAATCATTGGATAATTGAATATACTTTGTGTAAAAAGGCATTGCGTTAGACTCTTAGAATAAAAAGGAACTAGTAATCAATTTGGGGAAATATACCATTCAGATCACAGGTTCATAGTATAATAGCCCTCAAGTTAAAAGGAATGTAAGAAGCTATCTAATTCAACCCCCTCTGTTTACCAATGAAAAAATTGAGGCCAAGTTACATCTAGTTACAAGATTAAGTAACTTTCCCAAGGTCACAAAGGTTGTTCGGGTGAGAGGCAGAACTTCTGACTATGAAATGAATTTTCTTTCCATTGAACCATCATGTGCTGATGAATGGCAAGCCCAGGTAGCATTCCTTGTTGAATGAGTAGTACTCATAGGAAGTACTAAAGGAGAGCAAAAGCAGACGTGAAAACAGTCCTTGGTTTCTCATCTTTATTCCAAAGTGAGAATCCAAGTAAGTTCAAAATAAGTTAAATAATACTTGAAGATCATTAAGGTCACAGTTACAGGAAGTGTGCCAATGTCAATAGATTTAGGACAGTGATTCAACTAATTAGGTGTCATTGGGATGAGCTGGGGGGGGAGAGAATCCTGACAAAGACTAACAGGGTGGCAACTGCAACTAACATTGGCAAAACAGAGTGGAAATGTTAAAGACAAACAAAGGACATAGTAAACAATGGGGACAAGTTGAAAATTTGGACAGAGAAGAGAAGACTTCCCAAAAACACACCTACAAATCTTGGCTTAACCCTTCACTCTTTTGCTTTATTATTTTTCTGAAGGCAGGATCTCAGGAACTAAGAGTGCCACAGGTATAATATCCAAGGTAGAGAACAAGGCAATCAGATTTTGAGAGGGATGATAATGAAAATGCTTTTTCTTCCTGTCAGGACCCTGCATCAATTTTGAGTTAATGCAGATGTTTTCAGTGAACTATCTTTTGGGGCTTTAACTAGTGTTCATTTGAATAATAAATTCCTTCTGAGGAGCTTAGCTTCTTGTATTCTTACTTACAACCAGGGCAGCAAGGTCACAAGAAATTTGGTAGGTGAATGAGAGGCTTGGAAGAAGTGAGAGGAATGGAAAAAAGCAAATGGAAATACCCACATCCAAAGCATGGGTTTTAAAAGGGAACAAGAGTAGCCAGTTACCAGTAATGACGATGATGATGATGATGATGCTGGTGATGGTGGTGGTGATGGTGAAGGAAATTATCAAAAGAATAGTCTTGACCATTTGAATATAGGAAGTAGTAATAATCTGAGAATCATCAGTTTTTCAAAAATTAACTCCCACTTTTCTGACACATGAACTCTCTGTTACGGCAAAATTAATCTATTCAATATCCCCATGAAAATGCCTTCCTCATAGCAATTATTGTTTGTGCCACAATATGAATATATTGGCAAATATATATGTTTATGCAAGCATACGTATAGTCTGTCAGTCAATAAGCATTTAAGTGCCTACTGTGAATCTGGCACTGTGCTAAGCACTGAGAATATAAAGGAAGGCAAAAGATAGTCCCTTACTCTCAAGGAGCTCATAGTCTACTTTGGGGAGATGATGAGGAGAAGGAACAAGCATCTGCTATATGCCAAGCACTTTGCTAAGTGCTTAACAAATATTGTATCATTTGACATAATATTTGAAAAGATAATTGGAGATACAACTTGAAAACTACTTTGTACAAGTACATTATATACAAGATATGTTAGAGATAGTTAATAGAAGGAAAGAACTACAGTTAAGGGGAATGAAGAAATTTTTCTCATAATGGATAGGATTTTAGTTTTGACTTGAAGAAAGCCAAGGAAGTCAGGAAGTATAAATGAGGAAGGAGAATATTCCAAGTAAAGGAAATAGCCAGTGAAAATGCCAAGGAGATGACAGATAAAATATATTAAGCAAGGAAAAGCAAGGAGGCCTGCGTCATTGGATTACAGAGTAAAGTGAGTGAGGGGGAGAATAAATAATAAGATAACTGGAAAGATAGAAGAGGGCCAGGTTGAGAAGGGCTTTGAATGCCAAAAAGAGGATAATTGATCCTGTAGGTGATAGGGAGCTAATGGAGTCTATTGAAACGAGGGGAGTAAGGGGGGAACAAGGGGTAACACAACACTATCTGTAGTTTAGGAAGGTAAACTTGATAGAGCACTGGCCCTGGAATCAGGAGTACCTGAGTTCAAATCTGGACTCAGAAAATTACCAGATATGTGACCCTGGGCAAGTCACTTAACCCTGATTACCTCCAAAAAAACCAAAAAGGAAGATAAACTTTAGAGAAGGATGAACACACACAAGCACACAAATAAGCACACACAGTTCTGTTGAAGTACTTTGTCTGCCAATGTGAATCAGCACCTCCTCTGCAACTAATAATCTTTAAGAATACTTAGAGTATTGTAAGGTGACAAGATTTGCCACACACACATATACATGTGTATATGTATATAGTTATACATGCATATATATGTATGCATATACATACATTGTTACTGTTTCATCTTCATTCTCAAGGAGGGCCATGACATTCAGAAGGTGATACTATGACTTACTAGCTAATTGGATTTAAGTGAAGAAGGGCTATGCAAAATCACCAGCCTCACTCTCTTTTCTGCAACCATCTGGGTCCAGTGGCAAGATATAGATCAGGATTACTGGAGATGGCCTTGGATACAGTGAGAGATCTTGGACTTTTTGAGACTTTCCCAGGTATATGCTTGTCTCTGTGTGTGTATGTATGCATGTATGTATATGCACATATGTATTTATGTGAATCAACAGCTATATTTCCTGCATAGAGCGCTAAACCTTGAGTTTAAATTCAGCCTCCGACACTTCCTAACTATGTGACTTTGAGCAAATCATTTAACCTCTTCCTACTTCAGTTTCTTTGCTTGCAAAATGGGAATGATATAGCATCTTTCTCCCAGGGCTGTTATGAGAAAAATTTAGGTAATATTTATAAAGCACTTTACAAAGTTTCGATCAATATATAAATGCCTGTTGTTGCTGTTCATTTGCCATACTTAATCAGTTTTCCATGAGCACACACAAGTTTTATGCCAAGCTGCGTGAGGCCAGCTTTGGTTCCAAATTCCCCTGAAATAACACCAAGATAGCTTCTGTTGGCATTGCTTTTTCTTATTGTTGCTGAAGTTGTTTTTGTTGTGTTATTTTGGTTTGGTTTGGTTTCATGTTAATAACTTATTTATTTTGGTCCCTGCATTCAGAAATATAAAATAGACTCTGATGAAAATAGATGTTTTTTTAAATTACTTAACTAACAAATAAATAAATATAAAAGTCGAGTCTGGAAGGGAGGGAGAGAAAAAAATGTAAACATCATGGTCATAGGGTTTAGTTTATCTTTTTTACTTGAGGCTGTTAATCTTCTGCCCTAGAATCACAGGCATACATGGCAAGGGACCAGGGTACTCCCCACTCTGCAATGATCACTACTACCATTGGCTCTTCCCTTATCCTAACCCTTTAGTGGAAAAGGAAGGAACAATAATGATGCTAGCACCAGGGTCTGTGAGTATACCTAAGTATACCTGGCCTACAATTCCTTCCTCTCTTTTCCTAGAAAATATTCTATCTCACTCAATCAATTGATAAACACATATTTATTAAACATCTACTATATGCCTGTCACTTTGCTAGTCATTGAAATACAAGATTAAGGAATAAAACAATCCCTACTTACAAAGAGCTTGTGTATATGTCTATGCATATATATATATATATATATATATATATATATATGTATATATATATATATATATTATATGTATATATATATATATACACACACACACACACACACACATATATACATATTTATATTTGCATGCATATATATATATACACACATACATGTGTGCATACACAGAAATAACTACAAAAAAAAGGTTGTTTGATAGAGTGTGCACTAGAAATTGGGGGTATCAGGAATGACTTCACATAGAACAAGGATTATAGTCTGACTCTTTGTGATGCCATTTGGGGATTTCTTGGCAAAGATACTGGAGTGTTTTGCCATTTCCTTCTCAAGCTCATTTTACAGATAAGGAAACTAAGGCAAACAGGTTAAGTGATTTGCCCAAGGTCACATAACTAATAAATGTCTGAGACCAAATTTGAACTCATGAAGATGAGTCTTTCTGATTTCAGGCTCATCACTCTATGCACTGTGCCACCTAGCTGCCCAATAAAATAAGAGCACTTAACCTTTCTGCGTGTGTCATGGACACTTTGGCAGTCTAGAAAGCCTATGGACTTCTCTGAATAATGTTTTAAAATGCATGAAATAAACTACATAGGATTACAAAAGAAATCAAAGGTTGATGGAAATAAAAGCATAAACATACATACAAATTCACAGAGCCCCTGAGATCTCTCCCCAGAACTCTTTGGGGGGGGGGAGTGATCCATATACACCAGCCTCTGATGTAGAAGGTCATGCCTGAGCTACATCTTGAAGGATGAAAGGGATTCAATGAGCCCAGGTGAGAAGAGAATGTATTCTTGATACGATACACGGCCAGTGAAAAACATATAGTTCAGTGGTATATTGTGGTATGTGAAGAACAGTGAAAAGGTCACTTTTTGTTGGATCACAGAGTTTAGGAAGAGGAATAATGTACAATGAGTCTAGAAGTATAAGTTTGGGCAAGATTCCAAAAGGCTTTACAACTCAGCTGAAAATTCTATATAATCCTAGAAACATGGAAAACTATCAGAGTATACTGAGCAGGACTGTAACATGGTAAGACCTTCTTAATCTTAACAAAAGACACACCAAGACCAAGAATACAGAAAAGCTACTATGAGGGTGTCAATGTATGGAAAGCAAACAGAAGAAGAGGAAAATTCAGACATAATGAGTGGGAAATGCCAGGCCAGTAAAAAATGCAAGCGAGTTTCTTCTCTTATGATATTATCTGATCTTTTTTCCTGGTTGCTGATTTTCTTACCTGATCCATAGAAGTTATCCTACTGGGTTGAGGAATGTTTTTCAATATCAAATCTCTGCACAGAGCAGTGTAAAGAAACATGTCGCTGGGCATCCTAAGGAATATGGTGAAATATCTAGTATTTAGACTTTTTCTCTCTGGTACCAAGGGAATGATCTTTTTTGGTCATCCTCTCTTCATCCCTGTCTTCTGTGTCTTACCTTCCCAACAGCACAACCTGAGATTTCTGCCTCTCAGACTAATTCCCAAGAAATGCATTGGCCTCAAAGGAACAAGGAGGAAGGCAAAAATAAAAGAGCTGACTCAGAAGATCATGTTCACAGCTTTATATGAAGATGTCATTTCATTTATAGACCATTAGAAACAATTATCACCTTCTCCCTGAAGAGAGCAGTTTCCTACTCTGATGCATGTTTTAAAGAGGTAAGTGAGCTCTTATCCATTATTTTGACTTTATCCTTTATTATTTGACATGATATTCAGATTTCTGACCTACTATCACCCCTTGCCAAGAAACTTCCATTAGCTAATGTCACTCAATAGTTTAAATTAGAATAATTTACATTAATTTCTCACCTGCTACTTAATTACCACTTCTCCTATTCCTGTGGTGTCATTAACAAGTTTTTTTTTTCACCCCAAAATGTTGACAGAGTACAGGTCGCTATGTAGCAGCTTTCAATCTCAGTGGATATCATACCATTACCACTTTTATCTAGTAATTTGTCATGACATCACTGAAATCTGCATTTATTTTAGTTCAATAAATACCTGTTAAGTACTTCATACACACAAATAGGGTAACTTCCTGGAATGGAAGAGCTTTGAAGATGAGGCAAAGAAGTATTTGATTATGAAAAAATGTGATTCAGCCTTGCTCTCAAAGACCTTAGAATGATCCCAGGAAGTTTGTTATGAGTTCTATAAGAAAGTCCAAAATAATATGTTAGTATGGAAGAAGGTAAGATAGTTCACTTCTGGCTATGTTCTCAGGGACGGCTTTATGAAGAAAGCTGGGTGACACAATGTGTAGTGCATTTGACTCTGAGTTAAGAAGCTACAAATTCAAATCTTGCCTCACACTAGCTGTGAATCCTGGTCAAGTCATATGACTTCTATTAGTGTCAGTTTCTTTATTTTTCTAAGGGGGATAATAATAACAGGATTGTTATGAGGATCCAATGAGATAACATATGTGAAGTGCTTTTTAAATCTTAAGACTCTTAAATCCAAGACTAGATATGATGATGATGATGGTGGTGGTGGTGGTGGTGGTGGTGGTGCTGGTGGTGGTGGTGGTGGTGGTAGTGCGGGTGATGGTAGTACTTGAGGTAAACTATGAAAGCAGAACAGGTATTTCTTTCATCAACACAACCACACAAAAGTGATGCAAAAGGAGAAAAGGCACTTCATGTGAAGTAAAGAATATGAATAAAATGTCAAAGACACATGGTAAAATTTTCCAATTTAACAAGAACTAAAATGTGGAAGGAAAAACAGTGGGAGATACAGCTGGAAAGCTTGAAGCCAGGTCTTATAAGAGTGAGTAAAACTTAAAGCTTGAATTTCCTGACTAGGAGTTCAAACTCTGTTACATATGTATTGGGGAGCTGGTAAACCTTTCTGAACAAAAATATGACATGACCAGTGTTGTTATTTAGGAAGATTACAGAATTGCATAGTCTATTCTAACTAAAGACAATCTAGAGACCAAGAGACCAATGCTGAAGATACTGCAAAGGTACAATGCAGGCAAGAGTCAATGGGTCCATGACTAGAGTATTAGCAGTGGGAAAAAAGGACATAAATGTGAGAAAGATTGATATAGCAGAGTGAACAAAACTTGACAACTGTTTGGTTGTGCAAGATGAGGGAGAGCCATGGAAAAGCTCTATAGATTTAAGAATAATGGTGCCTTGGTACTGCTCTTTGTGTATCTCTCTGCCACTGTTATTCATGTTCTGACAGTATTTCCTTTTTTTTTTTTTCTGATCTGTCAAGGGTTATTCAAGTGGCCAAGTGGGTAAAAGAATATAAAGTATATGCAGTGTCCATCTCTCTGTTCTCTCCAAGGCTGCCATTAATAGCTCCCAATAGAAGCCTGTGCAGATGAAAAATCCCTCTCCCCCCTACACACACACACACATACACAGATTGTGTGTATCTGTGTGTGTGTTCACTATTATTCCCTTCTGTGAGATTCTTTGTCCATGTACAGAACTCCGATTCAATCTCCAACTCTGTAAGTTTTGGGCAAAGGCTGCTTTTTTCTTTTAATTTTTAAAATGAATTAATATATTTGTTTTACCCAGTTACACGTTAAAACAATTTTTAACATTACTTTATAAAACTTTGCATTCCAAATTCTTTCCCTTATTCCCTCCCTATCCCACCTCATTGAATAATATAGGTCTTATAAATCAATATATCTTATAGGTATAAGATTATACATGTGTAGTCATGCAAAACATAGCCATAATAGTCATATTGTGAAAGAAAACATAGACAAAAAAAAACTCAATAAAAATAAAATGAAGAAAAAAGTGTTTCAATCTGTGTTCAGATACCCCTCAGTTCTTTTTCTGGGGCTGGATAGCATTTTTCATCATAAGTCTTTCAGAGCTATCTTGGATCATTGTATTGCTGAGAATAGCTAAGTCATTCACAGCTGATCATCTTACAATATTGCTGTTAATTTATACATAGTACATTTCACTTTGCATCAGCCCATGTAAGTCTTTCCAGGTGTTTTGAGAGCATTGGGTTCATCATTTCTTATAGCTCAATAATAGTTCTACATAATCAAATACCACAACTTGTTCAGTCATTCCCCAATTGATGGGCATCCCTTAAATTTCTAATTTTTTTTTTGCCCCAGAAATGAACTGCTATAAATATTTTGTACATACAGGTCATTTTTCCTTTTTTTATCTCTTTTGGTATACACCACTAGTAGTGTTATTGCTAAGTCGAAGAGTATGCATGGTTTTATAACCATTTGGGCGTAGTTCTAAATTACTTTACAGAATGCTTGAATCAACTCACAATTCCAACAACAGTGCATTAATGTCTCATTTTTCACATCTTCTCCAATATTTGTCTTTACCTTTCCTGTTGTATTAGCCAATCTAATAGGTATGAAGTAGTACCTCAGAATTGTGTTTATCTGCATTTCTCCAATCAATAGTGATTTAGAATATTTTTTCATATATCTATAGACTTATGTCTATAGATATATCACCTAAAAATAGATCATATCTTTATCATTTGTAAGTTAGAAAATGGCTCTTATTTTATAGATTTGAGTCAGTTCTCTCTATGTTTTTGAAATAAGACCTTTATCAGAGAAACTTGCTTCATTTTTTAGAAATTAATTTGTTTTGGTTTTCAACATTCACTTCCACAAGATTTTGAGTTCCAAATTTTCTCCCCATCTCTCCCCTCCTCCTACCCCAAGACAGCATACATTCTGAATACCCCTTCTCCCAATCTGCCTTCCCTTCTGTAATTACCTCCCCTTTTCTTATCCCCTTCTTCTATTTTCCTGTAGGGCAGGATACATTTCTATACACCATTGCTTGTATCTTATTTCCCAGTTGCATGTAAAAACAATTTTTAACATTTATTTCTAAAACTTTGGGTTCCAAATTCTTTCCCTTCCTCCCTCCCCACCTACGCTTATTGAGAAGGCAAGCAACTCGATATGTTATACTGTGTAGTCATGCAAAATACCTTCACAGTAGTCATGTTATTAAAAACTAACTATATTTTCCTTCATCCTATCCCGTGTCTTGTTTATTGTATTCTCTCCTTTTGGACATCCTTTTCCATTTGGCCAATTCTGCTTTTTAAGGCATTCTTATCCTCATTGGCTTTTTGGACCTCTTTTTACTATTTGGGTTAGGCTAGTTTTACCATATTATTTTCTTCAGTATTTTTTGGGTCTCCTTTGGTAAGCTGTTCTCTTATTTTTCATGACTTTCTTGCATCACTCTCATTTCTTTTCCCAGTTTTTCCTCTACTTCTCTTACTTGCTTTACAAAATAATTTTTGAGCTCTTCCATGGCATGGGACCAATTAATATTTTCCTTGGAGGCTTTAGATGTAGGAGTTTTGACTTTGTGGTCTTCTTCTGGTTATATGTTTTGATCTTCTTTGTCACCAAAGAAAGATTCTATGGTCTGACATTTTTTGCTTTTTGCTCATGTTCCCAGTCAATTACTTGAGTTTTAAATTCTTTGTTAAGGTAGGGGTCTGCTTTCAGCATGAAGGGTGTATTGTCCCAAGCTTCAGGGCTTTTGTGCAGCTGTTTTCAGAGGTACTTATAGGGACTTGTAAATTTTCATTTCCTCCAAGGTGATATGAGCAAAGGCAAGGTTATTACTCCTTTCCTGGCCAGTGCTCTGGTCTATGAGTGACCAAAAGCACTCTTTTCTGCCTTGGAACTAGGAGGAGGATTCTGTCTTCACCACAGCCAAAAGCTCCACCATGCCGACATTCCTCCTTGAATCAGGACTGCCATCCAGGACTGTGACCCAGATCAAAGCAGGGGCAAAGCAAGAGAATCCTGCCTCTTTCTGGCAAAGAGATCCCTGCAAACCCCTCTGATCAGCTACTAAATTACCCCACCGTTTGTGGGCCAAGAACTCCAGAAGCAGCTGCTGCCTTCAGGACTGCACCAGGACTAGGGCCAGACCATGCTTCTCTCTCACCAAGGTCTGACAGAGCTTTCCTACTGACCTTCTAAGTTTTCTATGGCATTTGTGGGTTGGAAATTCTGGAAACTGCTGTGGATGCTAATGATTCAGTCCCCTAAGGCCTGCTCTGGGTTCACTGAGGCCTGGTCTTAGCCTATGGGTCTATGCTGAACTGTGTTCCTCTCCCAGTCCATTGCAACAGATCTTTCCCATCAAACATCCAGGTTATCTTGGGCTGGAAATTTGTTTCACTCTTTCTTTTTGTGGGTTCTGCTGCTCTAGATTTTAGAGCTATTTTTACAAGTATTTGGAGGGGTTTGGGGGAGAGCTCAAGCAAGTCATTGTTTTCATTTCACTATCTTGGTTCTACTTCATTTTTTTCTTTACAGTTACTACTGCTAAGTATATTTCCCTCCATCCTGCCTCTCCATTTATTCTATTATCTCTCTCCTTTCACTCTGTCCCTCCTCAAAACTGTTTTGCTTCTGACTACCTTCCCCAAATCTGCCCTATCGCTCCACCTTCTCTTAGCTCCTTCACCTCCTACTTGCCTGTAGGGTAAGATAGAGTTCTATATCCAACAGTGTGTGTATGTTATTTCCTCTGATTAAATCTGATGAGAATAACGTTTACTTACTTCCCTTCACATCTCTCCTCTTGCTCTCCACTGTAAAAGCTTTTTATTGCCTGTTTTATGTGAGCTAATTTACCCCTTTCCACCTCTCTCTTTCTTTTTCTCCCAGTTCATTCCTCTCTCACCTCTTAATTTTTTTTTGTTTTAGATATTTTCACTTCATATTCAACTCACACCTGTGCCCTCTTTCATATATGCTTCAAACTACCCTAATAATAAGAAAGGTCTTATGAGTTATAAATATCATCTTCCCATGTAGGAATATAAATAGTTTAACCTTACTAAGTTCCTTATGATTTCCCTTTCCTGTTTACCTCTTCATGCTTCTCTTGAGTCTTATATTTGAAAGTCAAATTTTCTATTCAGTTCTGGTCTTTTCATCAAGAATACTTAAAAGTTCTCTATCTTATTGAATATCCATTTTTTTTCTCCTAAAGAATGATACTCAGTTTTGCTGGGTAGGTGATTCTTGGTTGTAATCATAGCTCCTTTGCCCTCTGGAATATCAGATGTGAAGCCCCTCTGATACTTTAATGTAGAAGCTACTAAATCTTGTGTTATCCTGACTGTGGCTCCACCATACTTGAATTGTTTCTCTCTGGCTGTTTGCAGTATTTTCTCCTTTACCTAGGAATTCTGAAATTTAGCTGTATTCCTGGCAGTTTTCATTTTGGGATCTCTTTCTGGAGGTGATCAGTGGATTCTTTCAATTTTTATTTTACTCTCTAGTTCTACAATATTGGGGCAGTTCTCCTCGATAATTTCTTGAAAGGTGAAGTCTAAGCTCTCTTTTTTGATCATGGCTTTCAGGTAGTCCAATAATTTTTAAATGATCTCTCCTGGATCTATTTTACAAGTCATTTTTTAAAAATGAGATATTCCACATTGTCTTCCTTTTTTATTTTTTTTTCTTGTTCTTGTTTTGTTTTACTATTTCTTGATTTCTCATAAAGTCATTAGCTTACACTTTTTCCATTCTAATTTTTAAGGAATAATTTTCTTCAGTGAACTTTTGGACCTCCTTTTCTATTTGGCCAATTCTGCATTTTTCTCTTCATTGGCTTTTTAGCCCCTTTTTATCATTTGGCCTAGTCTGTTTTTTAAGTAGTTATTTTCTTCAGTATTTTTTGTGTCTGCTTTACCAAGCTCTTGACTCTTTTTTTCATTATTTTCTTGAATCACTCTCATTTGTCTTACCAATTTTCCTTCTAACTCTCTTACTTGAATTTCAAATTTTTTTTTAGCTTTTCCTTGACCTGAAACCAATTCATTCTTTTCTTGGAGGCTTTGGATGTAGGATTTTTTACTTTGTTGTCTTCTGATTGTGTGTTTTGGTCTTCCTTGTCACCATATTAACTTTCTGTAGTCAGAGTTTTTTCCATTATTTGCTCACTTTCCCAGCTTATTACTCCACTTTTAATTTTATTTTAAAGTAGTGCACTTCTTCCAGGGTTGAGGGTAAACTGTCCCAAGCTTCAGGGGTTTTGTGTAGCTGTTTTCAGAAATACTTCTAGGTACCTGTAAGTTTTCATTTCTTCCAAGGTGGTATGATCAAAGGAGAGGTGTTTCTCTCTTGGCCTGTGCTCCGGTCTTTGAGCAACCACAAGCACTCTTTTCTGCCTTGGAAATGTAACAAGGTCCCCCCATCCACTGTACCTGCAAGTTCTGCTCGGCTAGTGTTCCTACCTACACTGGCACTGCCACCCAGGAGTGGGACCTAGATCCGAGTATGGACAAAGCAATGTTAGCAAAAAGACCCATGAAATCTCCTTCTGACCAGTTGTTCAACTCCCTGTCTGTGGACTGAGAGCTCTGGAAGCAGCCTAGCTGCTGCTGCTGCCATTGCTGATTCAGTTATTCCCAAGGCTGATCCTGGTTTGGTGGGGCTGGAGCTGTGTGGCACAGCCTGTGCTCTTCTTTTGCTGTACTCTCACCCAGGTGAGACAGACCTTCCTACTGACCTTCCACATTGCTTTTGGTGTCTGTGGGTTGAGAGGTCTGGAAACTGTCATTGCTCCCAGTGATTCAGTCACCCTGAAACCTGCTCTGAGTTTGCTGCAGCCTAATCTGTGCTGATGTGGCCTGTGCTGAAGTGTGCTCCTCTCTCACCCTCATGGTTCTTAACCAAACTTCCAAGTTGTCTTTGACTGGAAATTTGTTTCACTCCATCTTTTTGTGCGTTCAGTTGCTCTAGAATTTGTTTAGAGTTCTTTTATAAAGTATTTGGAGGGTATTGAGGGAGAGCTCAGGTGAGTCCTTGCCTATAATCTGCCATTTTGGCTCTGCCTCCCCTTTTTCCTTTTTGCAATTGACATAGATTTGGGTGGCTATGATCCAAATTAAGCTGAACAAATCAGATCATCCCTCAATGGTAAGACTTAATCTTTCATCCTAAAAGAAATACAAATTGTTCAGGACATGTACTTTCAGGTCCAAAGAGATACTAAGGGTAATATCGAGACCCTCCACAGGGAAATGCAATCAGTCCCAAACGCTCACTTACCTGTAACCTCTCTTCACTAAATGTCCTTGGGTAGCCTTCTATAGAGGAAACTCTAAAATAAGAGGGTGCTTGGAACAATTTGTTGCTTATTAAATTCTGCCTTCATCTTCCTTCCTACTAGATTGACTGTCATTAAAAATAACAAAAAATTTATTTCTCCTGTCTCTTTCTCACCCCACTCTAAATTTGTTTAAGGCAAATCTGGTAAAAATAGATTTAAACCAAATGGAAATTTTTATCTCAACATTCAAGTTGAAGTTGAAGTCACTGACAGGTAGGGGAATGTGGGAAAATAAAAACAAACAAAAGTCAGAGAGAACTGCTGTGCCCTTTATTAATTCCAAAAATAAGTTGATTTCCAGAGAAGAAAAATCTTCTCTTTTTATTCATTATGAAAAAGCAAAGATTACTGGGCAGTATGAATTTTAGACTCAAATTCCACTCTGACTTTTAGTTTTCCTGTAGAAATATTTTGAATAATTCCATGCTCTGAAAAAGTAACCTCACACTAGTTACATTATGTCTGACTGTGAAAATGCAAATGCAATCTTTACTTAAACAATTTTAATGAAAAATATTGTCTACTGACTACATTACAGAAGCAAGGAATACATCTACATATATATCTACCTAGATGCTACCCCATTGCTTCTGGGATAAGCTATAAACTCCTTAACCAGTATTCTTTCCATCTATGCAGGGTCATACCACATTACTGTAAAAAAAAAAAATAAGGGATACTTGGTTTCCAGTCTTGGCTACTGTGTGGCCGGGGTAAAATTACTTAACCCCTCCAAGCCTCAGTGTTCTAATACACAAAATAAAGGTGTCGAATTAGATTTTTTTATGACTTTTGCCAGCTTTCAAATGATATCATTCTATATCCTTTTGTAACTGAGGTATAGCTGAAGTTCTGATGCTTTTCCCAGAAGAATTACATTAGCATGAATCACATCAATAAAATGATGGTGGTTACCACATGGGCATAAATTTGACAGTCAAATGCATACACCTCATGTACTCTCAATCCACTTTTATGTTTCTATGTAATAAGGTCTTAAGGCTGAGTTTCTAACTAGAGGAGGAAATACAGACATGGAAATACCAGCAGATTATATCTCCACTTGCAGTGAGAGTGAATTATATTTGTTCTTTTGTGTGCTCTGTTGTTCAGTTTTATAAAGAGCTGCTTGCTCTGCCTCTGGAAAAAACCTGCCTGCAAAAGGTTAAGTTAGACATTCTATTCTGCATCACCACTGCAGTTTGGCTTCTTTAGACCTTTATTAACTTAAATTACCACCTCATAGAAGACATCATCTGGTATCCTGAACTGGGAGAAAGTTGTAGCGCTCAGTTTGTGAGGCATTGTAGTCTGGTAGCAAGAACACTCTGGGCTATTTGTCAGGGGATCTAGAGTCTGATTCCATTTATGCTACTAACAAAGAGAAGTGGGATCATGTCATTCTGAACTTCTACTCAAAAATCTTGCATGCTACCCCATTGCTTCTGGGATAAGCTATAGATACCTTAACCTAGCAGTTAAAGGCTTCTGTAATTTGTTTCCTTTATCCCTTTTCCCTACTTCTCCTCTTGATTCACTCTGTCCCTTCCAGTCAAACTGCATTACTAGCCATTCCTGTTCATGATATTCTACCTCCAGCTGCCACACCTATGAGCATACCTGGAATACACTCCTTCCTTACCTTGATTTTCTAAAAGCACTCATTTTCTTGAAGGCAGCTAATTGGCAAAGTAGATAAGAGTGCCAGACTGAGAGTCAAATTTGACTCTGAATCCTGCCTCAGACACTAGCTGTGTGATCTTGGGGTACGTTATTTTATCTTTTTCAACCTGTTTCCACATCTGAAGTTAATGAGGAAAATAATTATACCTACTTACCTCACAGGATTGTTGAGAGGCCTAGATAAGATAACATAAGTAAAAAAAAAATTTGAAAACCTTAAAATTCTATAGAATATAATTGATCACTATTATTAAGACACAACTTATATAACACTTTCTATAGCAGGCCTTTTCCAATACCCTCAGTTATTATCACTCTTTCTTCCTCTTAAAAATTATATATATATATATACATATATATATATATATATACACACACACACACAAAATTGTATATGTGTAACATATATGCATACATGTATATGTATGTGCATATCTATGGGTATATATAGTATATGTCTATTGCATGTATATGCATATAAATATGTATGTGCATGTGTATTTGTGTATGTGTATGTATATGTGTATGTGTATGTTATGTGTATGTGTATGTGTATGTATATTTAGAAAGCTAGGTGGCATAGTGAATTGAGTACTTGACCTGGAATAAGGAAAATTTATCTTCCAGAGCTCAAATCTGGTCTCAGACACTTACTAGCTTTATGACCCTGGACAAGTCAATTAACCCAGTTTGCCTCAGTTTCTCATCTATAAAACGAGCTGGAGAAGGAAATGGCAAACTATTCCAGTATCTTTGTCAAAAAAAACCTGAATGGGGTCGCAAAGAGTCAGACACAACTGAAACAACTCAACAACAAAATGTATGTATATGTATACATGCATATACACAAATACACACACATCTATCTATCTATCTATCTACATACATATTGTATAAAATTTATGTACTTAAGTATAAATTTTATCCTTCCCCAACAGAATGTGAGTTGCTTGAGGGCAGATACTGTTTCATTTTTGTCTCTATATCACCCATATCTAGCATGGTGTCATAACCATGATAGGGGATTCAGACCTTTTTGTAAATTGAATTGAATAATGCTTTCTTGGTGCCTCTGTTTTCCTTTTCTATATTAAAAAAGAAGTGTTCCATTTCTTACCTCAAAGGGGTGTTGTGAAGATAAAAAAGATTATGGATGCGAAGACTTCAAATGAAAGGAGTCCTATCATTAATAAATATACTATTATTGCACTGAGAAGAATTGCAAAAAGGGGGGAGTGATTATGATTACCCTCCTCACTGTTTTCTCTCTTTGTTATTTGTTTCTGCACATCAGCTTATAAGCTTGAAGATATAAAGAAAATATGTGGTATCCTTGTTTGTCCTTAGCTTTCAGGGAGACAAACTGTTTCTCCCAATTGCAGTAATACATCTTGTAAATAAGTGTGTACGTGTGTATGGGAGGAGAGAGGATGAGAGGGGGGTGGGGACCTTATGCCAAAGCTGTTTTTGAAATTGTTTAGTAGGAGTGTAATGGCTTGAAATGCATCACTAGTGTTGTTATCTTGTGAATCCTATACCCCTGAGAGAAAGTGCTGATCAACTTCAGACACTGCCAGCTGGAAGCCATGTCATTTACAGCACTTAGGCAGCTGTGGTGTTGAGGAAAGAGCCCTGGATTTGGATCCAGAGGGCTGGGGTTGGAATCATGGCTATGCCATCACTGGCTGTGTGACCTTGGGGTAAAGTCATTTAATGTCCTCTTCTATATAATAAGGAAGAGGTAAGTGATACAGTGGGTAAGAATACTAGGTCTGGAGTCAGGCAGACCTGAGTTCAAATCCTACCTCAGACACTTACTACCTATGTAATCACTGTTCACCTCAGTTTCCTTGTATATGAAATGTAAATAAGAATAGCACCTACTTCCCACGGTTGTTGTGAGGATCAAATGAGATAATAACTGTAAAGTGCTAGCACAGTATCCATCACATAGTAAGCACTACATAAATACTGTTTATGATGGCAGTAACTGAAATGACCCAGCTGTCAAGTTGATTATGAGGATCAGCATGCTGAGAGGAAGGCAACATGGGGTAGCGGATAGAATTCTGGACTTAGAGTCAAAAATACCCAGGGTCAAATCCTGCCTCTCACTAATTAACTGTGTGACTTTGTGACTGTTTTCTTCCTTTGTAAAAGAAGAGGGGTTGGCCTTGATTTGTCCTTCAAGGTGGCTTCCAATTTGAAACCTAAGAGCTTATATCTGCATTGCTTTCTGACCTATAAAATACTGTGATTCCCAAATACAAAACACGTAACAGTTTTTTATTATTATTATTATTATTATTATTATTATTATTATTATTATTATTACCTAAATTTCTAAATCAGGAGTTAGAGATAATGGGAGATTTTTATTTCACAAGGAATCTTACAAAAAATCCTATATCTTCTGATTATTTTGGCAGAACAGCGACTGTCTTCAGCCTTCCTTTTTTTCCCCAATACTTAGCACAGTGCTGTAGGTACTTCTTTTGAGCATGGATAGGGTAAAAGGAAAATAGGATGGAGGGAAATACATGGATGGTAATCAATCCTATGGGGGGGAAAAGCTTTTTTTAACAACAAGTTTCTCTGATAAAGACATCTTTTCTCAAACATAGAAAACTGATCAGATTTATAGAAATAAGAGCCATTTCTCAATTGATAAATGATCAAAGTATATGAACAGGAAGTTTTTAAATGGAGTATTCAAAACTATTTATAGTCATATGAAAAAATGCTCTAAATCACTATTGATGAAAGAAATGCAAAGTAAAACAATTCTGAGCCACTGACTCACACCTGTCAGATTGGCTAACATGACAGAAAAGGAAAATGATAAATGTTGGATGGGATGTGGTAAAATTTAAAAAAAAATGAATGTACTATTGGTGAAGTTGTATACTGACTCAGCATTCTGGAGATCAATTTGGAACTATGTCCAAAGGGCTATAAAACCATGAATACTCTTTGACTACACAATACCGATACTAGGCCTGTATCCCAAAGAGATAACAAAGGACATATGTGTGCAACAATATTTATAGTAGCTTTTAGTGATGTCAAAGAAATGGAAATTGAAAGGATGTCCATCAATTGGGGAGTGGCTGAATGTGATTGTGATAGAATATTATTGTGCTTTCAGAAATAATGAGCAGGCTGCTCTCAGAAAAACATGGAAAGACTTACATGAACTGATGAAAGGTAAAATGAGCAGAACCAGGAGAACACCATACACAGTAACAGCAATACTGTATGATGATCTACCATGAGTAACTGAGCTATTCTCAGCAATACAACGATCCAAGATAGTTGTGAAGGACCTAAGACGAAAGGTGCCGTCCATCTCCAGAGAAAGAATCAGTAGAGCCTGAGTGCAAATTAAAGATACTTTTTCTTTCCTTTCCTTTTCTTTTCTTTTTTTTTTTTTTGGCTATGTATTCTTTCATAGAATGGCTTACATAGAAATGTGTTTTGCATAACTACATATGTATAACCTATGTCAAATTGCTTGCCTTTACTAAATGCGGGGTAGAGGAGAGAGAAGGAGAGAAAAAATTTGGAATTCAAAATTTGAAAAAAATGTTTAAATTATTTTTACATGTAATTGAAAAAATAAAATATTAGGTATGATATATTTTTCTAAAAAAACATAGTAGGTACTTAATAAATGTTTATTGTTAATTGAATTTTCAGGCAGTTTTCAGATCATCTGTCAGGGAAAACACAACATTAACCATCAACCCAGGACCTCATGGGTATGAATAGCAGAAATCCACAGAGGAATGATATTTAGAATCACACATCCCTATGACTTATGACTCATTTCAATCTCACAACAATACTTTAAGGTATATATTGCATATATTATCCCTATTTTTCAGATGTGGAAACTGAGGTTCCCAAAGGTCAAGTGACTTGTCTATGGTCATATGGTTAGTTTGAACATCCCATCTTCCTAACTCCAAGGCTAGTATAGCCACACTGCCTATATAGCATATGTGATTTGCTATAACCAGGCGCTATATAGTTTTGTGCCAAAAGCTAGAGAACAATTATGCCAATGCAGACCCTTTCTTAGCTCAAGAGAAGTAGGGGCCTTGCTGCTTTGGTGAGCAACAGCTGACCTTGGAACAAATGAATCAGTTTTTTGGTATAATGCAGTTTGATCAATGCTTTATGTTTTCTGGCTGACTCCTTCTGCCTCATACTCTTTCCCACAGTAAAGTACATAAAGAATAAGACAATCTCTCCTTCATGCCCTAAAAGGCTGACATTTTAGAGTCACATTGTTCAGAGTTTTAGAAATTCTGTTTAGAACTGAACCAGCTACTTAAATATATTTACTTTCCCATTTTTGACTCAACTTTCAAAAATTCAGAAAGTGCTGCTGCTATATTAGGATGACAGATTTAAAGCGCCATTATTCCAAATGTATTTTTTTTTATTTTTATGTGAAGAACCAAACTTCAAAATTGATGTGCTCTGTAAACTAATCATTATGAATACATCACAGTCCATAAATTATGGCCAGTCCCCAAATTCCTAAACCATAATAAATAGTGCATGATTTTCCTATAGAAAGCACTGCTTTTACCATTACCACCCTGAGGCTTCTCTAAGTCTGTTGAACTAGTTTAGTGTTCCACTCTGTCTAACTGTCCCAAATGGGACTCATACTCATGAGTTGGGTACCCATTCAAGATTCAAGATTCAAATGGGATATTCTGTGGCTATCCATTCCTAACACTAGAGCTCATAAGCCTCTACCATTTATGTTTCCCACTAAAAACCAGGCAATAGACATAATTAGCTCATAGCAAAGACTTTTAACTAATATGTTACAGAAAGATTAACTACAGCATCCAGCCCCCAGGGGATGTCCTTTACAAGTATAAAGACTGTCAGTACAGTAGATATAAATTTAAGGTAAAGTTGTAGTAAGACATACACATACACGCACACACACATATGTACATATATATATATATACATATATATACACATATATATACATATATTTGTATAGCAAACTACAAGGTGAAGAAGTCTTTTCTTTCTTTGTGTGGACACCTCCCTTCATACCAACCCCAACTGCCAAGGCTTGGTTTCATTTTAGTTGATAGGCTCACTCTTTTCTACTGCCAGGGCTCACACTCCTTGAATGTGCTTCATTCCAGGAGTGATTGTGTGTATCCATGTGTAATGGTGAAATAGAACCCACCTCAGGGTATTTTATCCTAGATACTTTAACTAGGTGGGAATATTTCCATCAATCAATTGCTGATAGACCTTAACCTAAAAAGTCTTGGATATGGAACAAGTTGTATTCAGATAGGAGGATGCTTCAGGGATCAATTATAAATTATCAAGTGAGTTAAAAATGTATTGTTTTAAAAAATTGCAATGAACATGTCATCTAGTTGAACCCTCTGAGAAAGGAGCACTTGGTGGTATGGGGAAGATGCAGATATCTTTCCTTCCCTTCCTCCTGTCCTCTTCCCCCTCCCCTCCCCTAAACACATATAATACAATGTTCAATAGAAGAAATCCTTGTGAGCTTCAAAAAGTTTGGTTGATTGGGCTTTCCCATGTACCTACCTTCCAGCCTTATTCCCAGATTTGCTGGTGGCAGAGTCTGTTTCAGGAGCCAAAAACAGATGGACAAAGATTTGCCATGCTTAACAGAACTTTTTGAGCATCTTATGGATAGAAAAGGACTTCTAGCAAACAGAATCTTAGAGTTACTCCCTTTATACAGTGCTCTCTAAATCTGAGTCTATTTTCACCAGGATTCAGTATATATTTGTGGGATGGTAGACCACAGATTTGGGGGGATGTTTTATACCCACTGTTGTTACTGTACCACATTAATTAAATTGGCATGATGGTAGTAGGAATGCTGGCAGTGATTCAAACTAACAGTGTTAGAAAATTACCCCCCAACCTTAGAGACAACCTTAATACCCAGAAGGAAAGATGTAGCCAAATTCTAGCAATCTGACTTGCCCCTGGAAGTGGGAGTAGCGATACTCAGAAGCTACACCTTTGTCAGAAGTCTGTGTCTTTATTCCATCTATGGCCTTGAACTCCCAAACTGACACTCCAACTACTAGAGGGAGTGTCTACATTTGGAAGTAAATAATC
Source organism: Phascolarctos cinereus (assembly GCF_003287225.1). Taxonomy (NCBI): domain Eukaryota; kingdom Metazoa; phylum Chordata; class Mammalia; order Diprotodontia; family Phascolarctidae; genus Phascolarctos; species Phascolarctos cinereus. The sequence goes on from NW_027555736.1 coordinate 199,255,649, forward strand.
TTTAAGGGAGGGGAGGAGTTCTCTTAGTAACTTAGCAGCTCAGCCTTTTAATGGCTCTCAGAGGCATGACCAGTTTTCAGCTCTGCCAATTAGGTTGCACCTTCTCACTTAGAGAAAGGAGTTTGTACTACACCAAAAAAAAAATGATCTTAATAGATCAAAATCTCATCAATTGAGAGTAAATTCTAGACATCAACTAAGTGGGGGAAGGGGTATGGAGAATCACATATCCTCCCCCCTTATACTAAACATACACACACACACACACACACACACACACACACACACACACACACACACCCTCCTTAGGGCTTATCTATGATAATTGAAGCTGAAAAAGCTTAGATCATTATAACCTACTGGCAATCTAAACCCATTTATTTTTTAACCAATACATAAATCTTTTTTTTTCTTTTGCAAAGTACTTAAATTCACAAGAACAATTGGACGTATGCCAATGGAACTTACACATTTCCAGGAAAACACCTATGTTTGGAGAGCCTGACCATGTTGACTGATTGCCTGTAGAGGATTTAGAAGAAGACATGGATGAGAGCCGCACAGGATGACAAGGAGAGATGGATTATCTTCGGAATTATGAGAGGAAGTATTCACATCAATGAGATCATAGATCATTGGAGTATCAAAGTACCTACTTTAATGTTAATAGCTAGAAGTTAGAGAGTGATTTAAGTTTTGCAAAGCACTTTGCATGCGTTATTCAGTTGGTACTCACAATAACACTGTTAGATAAGTAATAGCACTATCTTATGGATGAGAAGACTGAGGCCTGGAGAGGTTAGGTGACTTGCCCAGGGTTACCCAGCTAGTTATCATCTGAGGCAGGATTTGAATTAAGGTCTTCCTGACTAGAATAATTTTTTAAAGCTCTGCAATTACCTCTGCGCTGTTAAACCCCTCCTCTGATGAGGATTGCAAAGCTATGTCCTCCTGGCCCAATAACTCCCCACACAAGACTTTGCTATTAATTATTACATTAAAAGAATTAACCACCTACAGTTGTCTTCTTTGATGAATTTCTTTGGGCTTGTATAGGTTGTTCTTCAGCTGTCAGACACAGGTTTTCGTTGGGCCTCACCTCAAAGCCTTTCCAGATGGTTAACAATTTCCAGAATTTCCTGCTTCCTGCAGTAGTCTTCAGTAACCAGGTCACCAATGGGAACAATTAGGCATCTGAGTGGAACTTTAGTAGAAGAAAGTACCTACCTGGTAGCCAAATGGACACATTGGAGTTTATCCTCTGCAACATATGATCATAGGATGATGAATGTAGAGTTAGAAGGGGCCTCTGAGTACATCTTGCCCAATCCCCTTCTTCGTCTTCTTCTTATTTTATTTTTCTCTTTTTGGAGAGGCAATCAGGGTGAAGTGACTTGCCCAGGGGCATACAGCTAGTAAGAGGTAAGTTCCTGCGTGAAGATTTGAACTCAGGTCCTCCTGACCCCAGGGCTGGTGCTCTATCCACTGTGTCCCTAGCTGCCCCACCAATCTCCTTCTTTTAACAGATAGTTACACAGAGATCCATGGAGATTAAGTGCCTTACCCAAAGTCACACAGATAATCAGCATTAGAGGCATCACTAGAATATGAAAGCAGGACCAAAGATAGCTAGGTTTTGAAGAAATAGAATGTGTCTGAAGTCAGGAAGCACTGAGTTTAAATCTCACCTCAGACACTTAATGGCTGTGCAAGCCTGAGCAAGATAAGTCACTTTTGTTTGCCTCAATTTCCTCAATTATAATATGGGGATAATAATAACAGCTACCCCACAGGATTGTACTGCAGATTAAAAGGGATTATTTGCAAAATACTTTGTAAACTCTAAAACTATACATTATTAGTATTATTATTATTGCTGTTGTTGTTGTTTACCTTAGCTGGTCAATAATTTGCATCTGTATAATATTATAAAGTTTTCAGAGAATTATATGTACATCCCATTTTTTGAACCTCACAATGACCCAGTAATTCTTTTCGAGATCCACAAAATATTTTTTAATTTTATTAATTTATTTTGATTCATCAATAATCACTTTTATATGCTTTTGAGTTTAAAATTTTTCTTCCCTTTCCTCCCCATCATCCTCCCCAATACGGTGCACAATCTGATATAGGTTATAGGTTTACACTCTTGTTAAACATATTTTCACATTAATGGTGTTGTAAGTAAAAATTAAAACCAATAGGAGGAACCATCAGAAAGAGGAAACAAAACTCAACAGAAGAGAAAAAAATAGCAATTTAACTTTCATAGTCCTTTCTTTGGATGTGAATAGCATTTTCCATCACAAGGCCTCTGGAGATGTCTTAGATCCTTGTATAGCTGGGAAGGGTTAAGTTAATCAGTATCAGTCAATGCACAACGTGGCTGTTATTGTGTATAACGTTATCTTGGTTCTGCTCACTTCACTCAGCATCAGACCTTGCAAGTCTTTCCAGGTTTTTCTGAAGTCAACCTATTCATCATTTCTTACAGCACAATAGTATTCCATTACATTCATCACATACCATAACTTTCTCAGCCATTGCCCAATTGATGCGCATCCTCTCAATTTCCAATTCTTTGCCACTACAAAAAGAGCTGCTATGAATATATTTGCACATTTGTGACACAGTAATTTGGATGTTATATTGTTATCCCCATTTCACAGATGAGAAAAAGAAAGGTTAAATGACCTGTCCAGCATCAAACTATAGAGGTGGGATTCACACCTATGTCTTACAGTAAGTCCAGTGCATTACACACTATACCACTAGTGAATTCTTAGCTAAGGCTTCCTAAAATGACTAAGGTGAGTTAGCAATATTTTGGGTAATCTATAAATAGAATTGGTAAAATTGTAGAGTTTATGAGTAAACTACAGATTAAAAGATAGAACCTCTGCACTTTTCATATAATTTACACAAACACCTCCCAAAAACCCCATCTTAGGCTACAAGGCAGGAATCAATTCTGAGGAAGCAATTAAGATTTCAAAGTGAGTATCCTAGCCTACACAACAGAATTTCAAGGTTCTGTTAGGCGGGCTATGTAGGTGGATCTATCTCACATAAGTAGCTAGAGCATAAAATTTATTTTCTCATTTTTTTTTAATGCATAATCAAAGTCTTTGGTGACATGATATCTGGCAGCTCCCTATACATATATAACTGCCCAGACCATGGTACACAGTGCATCCTTAGACCTAGTGTTTCTCCCACAAAATGCAAGGCTGTAGAAGACAATAGCCACCACTGTGAGCATCACCTCCATGAGGAAAAGGGAGAAAAAAGAGAGTCTTAATTATTGACTGAACCAAGACAGAACATGAACTACCGGCATGTATCCTTACTCTAACTAAAACTTGCATCCTTATAAGCTCAGAAAACCTATTACATTATAATCCCCTGGCTTGTGCCAGGTCAGTTATTTGAGCTATCTAGACACTTGGGTTTAGGAAGGCTCTCTATGTTCCTTATCTCAAATGTCTGGAAATCGTCATTGTAATGGTATAAAAATACATAAGGATAGAATGAAGGATAAGACCTCTTTCCCTGGATATTTCACAATTAGCCACTAAAAACAGAGTTTTATTTTCTTGGGGAAAGAATAGAGCTTCCTAGGGAAGATACTACCTCAAAAGAAAAGTAATATTTTAAAGAAGAAAAAAAAAACTTAACCATGAATGATGGAAGTTTGGATCAGAGTAGAGTAATGTTCATTAATAAACTAAAGCTGAGTATAAATTATCTCTCTTATCAGAGAAGAGTCATACATCAATGGTCTTAAGAGGAAATGGAGACATGGGCTTATAAATTCTTTACCTGCTCTGTGAAAGATTGACTGTGTGACCTGGGGCTGGTCCCTTAACAGGTGATAGTGGATAGTTGCTAAAAAGCTAAGTTCAGGGTTATTGGGAAGCCTGAAGTCATTAGTAGATCTAACAGTACAAGGTGTATCACACAAGTGAAATGAGGGGTGACAACAGTGTTGGATGCTTTCCTCCAAGCAGAAAGGGCACATTGTCTGGATTCAAGTTCATTAGATGCAACTATCCCATAAGGGGCAAGTCACTGCTGGTCTCTTCAGCACCTGTGTCATGGTAGTATAAGTGCTGGATTTGAAGTAAGAGAGCCTGCATTAAAATTTTGCCTCTCCTATCGACTCTGTGTGACATTGGGCAAGCCTTCTAACTTCTCTGGGCCTCAATTCTTCATCTCTAAATTGAGTACTTTGGACTAAATAACCTCTATATCACCTTCCAGTTCAAGATTGCTGATCCTATCATCATCTTCACTGAAAGTACAATTTATAATACAGATCACTAGTAATCGAATATGAAGTTTCTCTCTAGAGCAGGAATTCCTAAACTTATTATTATTAATTATTATTATTATTATTTTATATGTAATGGCCCCTTTTGGCAGTATGGATCCCCTCTCAGAATAATATTTTTAAATTCATTAATCAAAAATACATAGGATTAAAAGGAAACCATTTGTACTGAAATAAAGAGAGGTTCACCACCACCACCCCATCCGTGTTTATGGATGCCAAGATCTATCCATGGGCCTTATGAGTCCAGAGAGGTAAAGGATAAAGAAGTTATTTGAGAGCAAGAGCTTACTACCAGTAAATAGATGCATTGTAAGATGGTCAGCTAGGTGGCACAGTGGACAGAGTGCCAAGCCTAGAGTCAGGAAGACCCCATTTCCTGAGTTCAAATCTGACTTCAGATACTTACTAGTTGTATTCCTATTTGCCTCAATTTCCTCATCTGTAAAATGATCTGGAGAAGGAAATAGCAAACCGCTTCAGTATCTCTGCCAAGAAAACTCAAAATAGGGTCATGAAGAGTCAGAAATGACCGAAAATGATTAAACAACGACAAAGACGATTAACAACCAACCAATGAAATCACGTGTAAAGAACATCAGCTAGTTGTAGACTGAGAATGAGATCCTAAGATCATAGATTTGGAGGTGAAAAGGAATTCAGGGGCAATCTAATTCAACCGTTTCACTTTACAAGTGAGGAACATGACATCAAAGAAAGGTTAAATCATTGGGCCAAAGTTATTCAGGGAATAAGGATCAGAGGCCAGATCTGAACCCAGATGCTTTGACTCCAGAAGCAGCATTCTTTCTACTATATCATGCTTCCTCCTCCCTTGCAATTTTTAAGGCACATATAAGCCACAGTTATTGTCTTCGTATAGATAATATTACAAAGTGAAAAGAATATTGGTTTGGGAGTTGCCTGACCTAGTTTAGTACCTTAGCTCTACCACTAAATTTATGACTTTGGGCAAGACATGACCTCTCTGTGCCTCCATCTTTAAAAGAAGGGAGATAATTCTTGCTTCTGGGTATATTGCGGAGATGTAACTAGGATAAATGAGATATCACTTATGAACATACTCTAGCTTTTTGAAAGATTTTGTATAGAATCCAATGTTTTATAACTACCTTAAATTCATTTGCCTGAGGGTCCAGCAGGAAGAATACCAAAATACCTGGCTTAGCTCCAATTAATGAAGTGATCTTAAGATGGCAGGAAAACACAAAATTATCATTCCTGACCCCAACCTCTTTTCCTAGCCCTCTAACAGAATTGTCTAAAATTGTGCAGGAAGAGTAATAATTTGCTTTTACAAACTGCTGGGCCAGAACTGAGGGTGCGGGGGAGGGGGGAGGGGTGGGAGGGTGTCAAAGAGGATGATATGTCACTTGGTGACCCCTGATGTCACTGTTGGGCAATGCTTGGTGGCTTCCCAACCCCAACTTCTGAAGTTGCCCTGGAGACCCAGGAAAGTCTGAAGAATTTTGTTTACTCATTCATGTGCGTTATGATATCAATTCAGGTTGGGATTATTGTTTTATGGTGAAATAGAAGCTTTTCAGGCTCAACTGCTCAGCTGCGTGATGGTGAGGCTATCTTCCTGTCTCATTAGGATAACCTCATTCCTCTAGCCTTTGGTTACTTCACTGATTAGTTTTCCATCCAAGTGTACTATCAGGAGAGCTCATTTTCCTAATGCTTCATATCATAAATCAGACTTTGCTCTCTTGAGAAACTACATATTTAAATACTTCACCTTATTTACCTGTTCTTCCTATTCTTAAAACTACAGGATGCTGAAATCTTTAATGTTCTTAATCAAAAAATATCTTCTGTCCATGGTTCTCATTTTTTGAAAATTCATTTATGAAGTCTGTATAAGTATTGGTACTAGCTGATGTCTTTAAAATAAAAACTTCTTCACCAGGGACTTTTCCTTATTATGTCAATATTATAACTAAGAGAGAGTTCCAGATTAAGACCCAGATGAAGAGAGGACAATAAGCTATACAAAATTTGTCTGATCAACTTGTTACTATGCATGTAATGGGGCTCATTAGACCTAGAATATGGGTAGGTAGGTGTGAGAGCCTTTAGTTGAATATACTGCAATTCTCATTTCCAAGGATAGTTTCCATCCCAGCTCTTCTGATGGTCTTCAAGTCCCACCCTTTCTTTTGGAACATTTTGTACTTAACATGATCCGTGACAGAGAAAATGTAACTTTGAGAATAGCTCAAATAATTCTTCACCAATTCACTTTAACGCATGAATTGATATAGCAAGGAGTTTTTGAGTACTTGCTAAGCACAGGGAAGTATGAAATATGTGAGGAATACAAGGACAAAAAGATGAAACAGTTCCTGCTCTAAAGCTTTATCCAATGTCTTGGGCTGAGGGCACAGGGATATAACACATACACACATCATTAAATGCAAAATTTACCCCTTGGTCCAGAGGAACCAGAAGCCTCTGGGCTCACACAGACTAGGTCCAATGCCTTAGACCTAAGCCAAGAGGGTCATTTCCTCTTTTTGGTTCATTGCCTCCACCTGCAAAACCTCTAAATATCTGGGTTTCCCCAAATATCAGTAGGAGGATTTCCTGCTAATTTGTATTTGTTCAAATTCCCAAATGTAAATTGAGAATGATAAAGCCTTTATTTCACACATACACTCCAATGTAAAATATGCAAAGGTGTCACAAGAGCCCACAAACAAATACAGAACTGTATAATGAACTCAAATAGCCAATAAGTTACCGTTGGAAGGGAAAGGATTGAAGTGGGCTTACTAATAGAGCATTTCTTTAACATTCTGAGGAGTCTTTCTTTTCCTCCACCACAGCCCCCACCATTGAACACGCACTATTCAAATAACACACTAGGTTTTGTTTCCAAGTAGGACATTAGTCTGGAACTACTAGGCAATTCTCTTCCTTATCCAAGGAACACAATGATTTAGGAAATTCCTTCTCTACGTAGATTAGAGGTTCTGAACTCTGTGCGTGTGTGGATGGTAGGTTAGTGAAAGTTATGGACTTCTTCTCAGAATAATGATTTTAAATATATAAAATAAAATGCATAGGATTATAAAAAGAAGTAGATTATATTAAAATACAGTATTCAAAATATTTTGTAACAACATGTTCACAAACTCCAGGTTCAGTAGCTCTACCCCAAATATTCTAATACCTACACCTTCACCAGGCCCAGTTTTCTTTGTCCCATGATAGTATTCATTCTTTGAGAGTGAAAACTACCTCACATATTCTTCTCCAGCACAGCACATGACTCTTTTGGCCATGTATAGGAGAAAAAGGAAAGCAATACATAGTCTTCCGGACTTACAAACCAGACACCTCAAGGCAGATGGGAGAAGTTGCAATCTCTCTTTAATTCCATTTCACAATCTTAAATTTACAATGTCCTAAATACAATATGTCTGATTGATAAGGCATTTAAGTATACAAGATGACAATGACCCAATGTCAAAGATATTTAAGATTCTTCTATAATCACCTTAGGGGGTGAAAAGCTCTAGGTTTGACTGTAGTGATAACTTCCGCTACAGGAAATAACTAATGGTTCCTGAATTTGGATAAGAACAGCTTGTACAAAAAGGATAGCAGGTCTTGAAACCCATCACTCAATTCTAGGGAAAAATGAAAAAAAATGGCAGATATATCCTTAATAGAATGTGTTTTCAACTTTCTGTCATTAGCATGTATCGTTAGGGTGCATAGCTCAGGAACTAGAAGCCTTTAATTGGACATTGGACGTGCTTAGACTGATGGGAATTTGGGGCTCTCTCTGCACTTGGAACAGCCAAAGCACAAAATATAAAGTCAGAACAGCCATAGAAAATGTCAGCAGAAGGACATAATAGTTATAATTCTCAGAGCTCTAAGAATAATAGCGAATATTTTTCTCATATCCACAATATCACCATGTTTTCCTAATTCCTCTGGCCAGAAACATATAGTCAGAGGAAACTTTGAGTGACCTAATAGAAGTTTTCAAACTTATGAAATTGATTTGTAAAGTTCATAGCTGACACATCAGTGACCCTAGTTCAGAGGTCAGAAAGCAAAATGAATATGCTTTTGAATGAGTTGCTAACCTTCAGAAACTTTGCTGAGGAAGATGTTTGAAACAAAAAGTATAAACTCGAGAGATGACCTGCATGTTTGTTTATGATATTGGAGAGGATATGAGAGAATGGTGAAAAACAGATCATCCAAAAATGTATTCTTGTTATTGCCACAGGTTTTTGACAGGAAGAACTGAAAGAAATTTATATTAATCAAGTTTCAAATTTCTCCTATAGAGTTATTTTAGTGGATATTACTATGAGAGACAGAGATTTTTTGGGAAGAGGTATAATAAGTCACTCAAAACCTGTGTTAATTAAAGGGACAGACAAAACTCAATGAAGGAATACTGTATTTTTGTTGTCTGTTTGAATTCTTTTATTTTATTTTACATTTTCTGCTTAAGCTAGAAAATGTTTCTTTGGCAAATGCAATTCACATAAGTTGTTATTGTAGTTGCTGCCAAAACAAAAAATTGTATTGGAAAGAGACTCTCCTGTAGCATCAGTCCTATGTTTTCTTTTTTTCTAAATAAAATTGAAATATAATTTTATTTGTTTCATTAAATATTTTCCAGCTACATATAAAATTGACACTCATTTTAGAAATTTTGGAACTCCAAAATCTGTCTTGCCCCTCCTTGAGTACGTAAGCAATATGATATTAATTATACATGTGAAGTCATACAAAACATTTTCATATTATCCGTGTTACAAAAAAAACCATAAAAAACCACAAGAAAAGTAAAGTTTAGAAAAGTAGGCATCAATCTGTACTAAGACTTCATCAGTTCTCTCTCTGAAGGTTGACAGTATTTTTCATATTGGGTACTCTGGAATGCTCTTGGATCATGGTCTTACTCAAAGTAGGTAAGTCTTTCATAATTGATCAGCCTTATGATATTGCTGCTTATGGGTGGAATGTTCTCTTGATTCTAATCATTTCACCTTGCATCCATTCATGTCTCCACAATGTTTATCTGAAATCATCACGCTCATCATTTCTTATAGCCCAGCAGTATTCCATTACAATCATATACCACAACTTGTTTAGCCATTTCTCAATTGACAGGTATTTCTTCGATTTCCAATTCTTTGCCCTTGGAAATAGTTCTAAATTGTTCTCCAGAATGGTTTGACTACTTAACAGCTTCAAAGTAGTGTATTAGTGGTCTAATTTTTCCACATACCCTCTAGTAGTTGTCATTTTCCATTTCTCTCATGGTACCCAATCTGATAGATGTGAGGTGATGCCTCAGAGTTGTTTTAATTTGCTTTTCCATAATCAGTAGTGATTTAGATCATTCTTTCAAGTGACTGTTGACAGCTTTGATTTCTTCTGAAAACGACTTGTTCATATCCTTTAACCTTTTGTTATATTTTTCTACTTATCATTTTAAGAAATGGTCCTTTAATTCCTATGCTTTCTAATTTTTTTTAATAGGAATGAATGTTGTGTTTTGTCAAAATCTTTTTTCTGCATCTATTGACATAATTATATGATATTTGTTGTTGTTCATTTACGCTTATAGTTTGCCTAATATTGAACCAATCCTCCATTTCTGGCTTAAATTCCTCTCGCTTTTACTGTATGATTTTTGTGATACATTGTTATGATCTCCTTGCAAGTATTTTATTCAAAATTTTTGCATTGATATTCAATAAGAAAATTGGTATTCTGAAATTGATTTTCTTTTTTTCTATTTTTGCTCTCCCTGGTTTAGATATCAAAATCATATTTGTGTCATAAAATGGATTTGCTAGGACTTTTTCTTTTACTACTTTTTCAATTAGTTTACATAGCCTTGAGTTTAATTGTTCCTTAAATGTTTCATAAAATCCATTTGGTCTTTAGGATTTTTTTGATAGGAAACTAATTCATGGTTTGTTCACTTTTTTTCTAAGAGAGGATGATTTAAGTATTCCATTTCTTCTGTTAATCTGAGCAATTTATATTTTCATAAATATTCATAGATTATCGGTTGTACTAGGATATATTTGAGGAAAATTAAATCCTAATAATTACATTAATATGATCTTCATTATGGCATATTCACCCTTTTCATTTTATAGCCCGGTAATTTGATTTTCTTATTCTTTGAATCAAATTAACCAATGATTTATCATTTTTTAAGTAAAAATCAACTACTAGTTGTATTTATTAATTCATTTTTTTACCTTTTTCAACCTTTTAAAAAACCTTATTAGTCTCTCATTTTTTAAAAGATTTTCATTTTAACATATAATTGCTTTATTTTTTCTATTTTTTTAGTTATATGTCTAATCCATTATTCTATTTCATTTCATTATTACATCAATTTCATTTATTCATATATCAATTCATTTATCTACACCTAATTCATGGATTGCAATGGATTCTACTCCTAAGGGCCCCCTACTCCCTCTTCATTGAAAGTACTTATCTCTGCTCTTTAACTGTGACCCAGAAGTGAATATAGCAATGGAGTTACCACAACTGTATCCAGTCCTGCACCCAGGGCTAGCAGTCATGTGTCTTTCTTTCTAACCTCCTAAGTTGTCTGGGCTGAAAGAATATCTTACCCTGACTTTTTGTTGGTTCTACCACTCCAGAATTTTATTGTCCTAGAAGAGTTTTATATTTTCTAATACTTGTAGAATATATCAACATATTATTCTGAAACCCAGCATTCCTCAACCTTGACATTTATGGTCCTTTAAATCAAGCAATTAATAAATCAACATACATTTCTCACCCTACTATGCATCAGGCACTATGCCAGGTGCTATGTATACAAGTATAAAGAATGAAATTATAGCTACTCAGAAGAAGCTATACAGGGAAATACAGCTATACAGTTTCTACCAGGGGAAACACCAAGTACACATTCATAAGTATACACAGAATAAGTATAAATAGTGTAGTTGGAAAGTCTGCATCTTCAACTTTGATTGAGTATTTTTCTTTAGGATGTCTCTAAATTCATCCATTCTCTATTTCCACTGCTAACTACTTTCCTCTAGAACGAAATTACTTCAATTCTAGATTACTGAAAAAAGAGATACTTATATGCTCTCCTTGTTTTCAGTCTCTTACCTTCAATCAATCCTACATACCACTATTAGCTTAATCCATCTAAAACACAGCATTCATCAGTTCTGTCTTCTATCAAACATTTATCAGATCAAATCCAAGATCCTGATCTTGGCATTAAAGTCTCCCATTAACTGATTCTGTTATCTTTTAACACTTGTCTCACTACCCTTCAACACAAACTGTTCTTATCAGTCTAGTCTCCTGATACCACATATATTCAAAGGCAAGTATTAACCTCTATATCTTTGCTGTTAGTCTTGTTAAAATCCTCTCTCATTTAACCCAAATTCTATATTCCCTTTAATACTTAGCTCCAGATATATCTTTTTTTTAAATTTTCCTAAACTGATTTCACACCTACAATGACCACACTCATAATTTGGATATATATGACACATATCACTATGATGTGCTATGGAGTGACTTCATACGTTTCACATATCTTATCCAGCCCAACTTGAATGTGGACTTCTAAGCAGTAGAAAATGCACCTTTTTCCCCTTAAAAAAAATTCTCCACAAAGCCTAGTTAATGGATCTGTTAGTTGTTTACTAAACACTTGTGAAAGGAATGAACAAATGAATTAGCTAATGAATAGTGAATTAAAAAATAGAAATGCAACTATATTAACAGAAATTTGGACATTATTGATTTGCCTAGTTAGTGAGAAATCCCTAAGTATTCTTCTTAGTGATCTTATATATAAGTATATTTGGCTATATTGTTGGATGGATACAGTACATTATATAGGGCATCTCAAGTGCAACGATGATTAAATACTCTATAGGACACACCCTCAAAGAGATGATACCTTTGCCCACAGCATTTCACTGTGTCTACTTATAATTACCAATGTCAATAATTTTCACATAATTTAATAGGATTAAGTTAGGTTTAGGGTTGCATGACTTCTACAAGTTAAATTGAGGTAAATTCATACAATGTTAAGGTACGGAATAGAATTTCAATAAGTATCAGGTCTTGTTTCTCCTTGTCTTCCTCACTAGAAAAATGAAAATTTCAGCTTCCCCCAGAAACCAGTGTGTATAGCTTCTTCTGAGTGGCTATAATTTCATTCTTTATACTTGTATACATAGCACCTGGTATAGTGCCTGGTACATATTAAGGATTGTGACTTAACTAATTCAAAACTTAAAAATCACTCATGATTTAATCAATCCCTCTTTGTCCCCTTGTTGTTATCAGAAATTAATAAGCATCTCTAAACTTATCTAGAGGGACTTTTATGCAACTGACACTGTAGGGCCTATATGGGTTTGGTAAGATTATAAGACAGATCTTGCACTGTGCATGGGATAACCTTAGAGAATCCAGGGATTTCTATACTACAAATATATCTGGATTTTAATGGAGGTTTTTAGGTCCAGACCATGACTTCCAGAGCCATGAAAGAGTAGAATTTAAAAATATCTAGGACAAAGCTTTTTCATTTGACATAATTAGGTTTTTTTTTAATTCATAAGGTAAAGAAAAATAGAGAGAGCAATATGAAAATATTTCCAAATAAAATTATGATATCTGTTTGTGATCAATTGTATTTAAAGTAAATTTGTACAGATAGGACAAATTATAGAAAATTATACTAAAAATAATTTTCAAAATTATGTCAATTGATGCATTTTTCTAGGGTCTAAAAAACAATAGTACCAGGGGAACTACTTAAATTGAGATCTTGCTGACTTCAAAGATGGCCTTCTGTTCACTATGCCATGTTATATTGCTTACCCAGTATCAGTTCAATATTTCAAATATCTCCTTATTTTAAGGAAAAAGAAATAGCACAATCCTGGGTTTTATAGTTTTTAAAGAAACAATATTTTTTAAAAATCTAAAGCTTATGTTTCTCTTCCATCATGGTCTCTGTTTTCACCACCCACACTTAACTCCCTAGATTTAAGTTGAAGTATTTAAATTTTATAGAAGTCTTCATTTATATCTTTCAATAAAATTTCACAAGATCTTCCTTGCTAAATGAGTCCAAAAACGTAATATGAGTGGACATTCTTTGCAGTTGGATATCTGTCCCTTTGAGAATCATTCATTCAATTATAATGTCCAGCCTACAGCAATTACTTTTTTTCTGGGGCTAGGAAACATTAATGACACAGAGCATTCTGCTCTGGAGATAATGAATCTTATTCTCTTAAACCTCAATTTCATCAAATAATAAGGTTTAAGGACTTGTAACTAGGACATTTATTTTCTCCCATTGTGTGGAAAGACTAAGGGCTATTATTTATAATCTTGATTCCTATAATCTTGGCTCCCATGTCTGTATGCATAGCCCTTGTCTCATTCCTGAGCTCTAGCCCACATAAATAACTTTCAATTGGGCATTCCAACCACCATAACAAACTCAACTTATGCAAAAGAGAACTAATCATAGGGGAAGCTAGGTGGCACATTGGATAGAGCATTGGCCCTGGAGTCAGGAGGACCTGAATTCAAATCTGAACTCAGACACTTGACGTTTACTAGTTGTGTGGTCCTGGGCAAGTCACTTAACCCCATTGCCTAGTTGAGAGAGAGAGAGAGAGAGAGAGAGAGAGAGAACATTATATAGCCCATCCCTTAAGATAAAACTTCACTTAGTTAAACTTGTCTATTTCTACTACAGAGCTGCCATCCTGATCTTGGCTTGAAATCCTGGCATCATCCTTAGCTTCAATGCAATATCCAATTAGTTGCTGAATATTATAATTTTTACTCTCCATACACCTCTCATACACTCACATGGCCAGCAACCTAGTTCAGGCCCTCATTACCTTTCATTTGAACTATATTGGCAGCCTCCCAATTGGTGTCTCTGCATCAAGTCTTTCCCCTACATCCACCACGTGACCATCAAAATAAGTTTTTCTAATGTCAAATCATGTGACCTCACCCCCACCCACACACACCCTATGCTCAATCAACCTCAGGACTTCTAATTTACCTCTAGGATCAAATAGAAACTCCTGTTTGACATTTAACATACTTCACATTTCAGAACCCACTCTATCTTTTCAGACTTATTAATATCTCTCTTATTAATCCTCTACCATTCAGCCAAACTGCTTATTGCTATTTTTCACCCATATATTTCATTAACTACCTCTGTGACTTTAATGTACTTGCTTCTCACCTAGTTTCCTTCAGCATGAGGCTTTTCCCAGTGCACTCTAATGGTGCACACACTATTAGCACTCTCCAAGGTTTCTTTGTATCTATTTTACACATATGCTTTCTGTAAACCTATGTATATGCAAGTTATCTTCCTGATTAGAATGTAAGGTCTTTGAGGGGGGGATTTTTTCACTTTTGTCTTTGTATCCGCAATAGTTGATCCAGTGCCTTGAAATATAAATTCTTCATAATTGTTTGTTGATTGGTTGATATAAGTATAATTCCCATGTGAATGTACTTCTGCCTATTTAATGTATACCATTAGAAAAACTGGGAATCACTTAATAAAAATCTGCTCTACAGAAAATTATGCTTAGACACATCCATTCTTTAACAAAAGGATTCCTTTGAACACAGGAGTCTGTGGAATTTTTAATAGGCTACCACAAGCATGTAACTTCTTACTTCTCTAGGCAACTCTATAAAACTATGAATTGAAGACAAGATACTAATCTGCATTTGTGACATTTAAAAAGTTAAAGAGATGTAGTTTCTGCATAATTAAAAATTTTATTAATGATGCTAGCATTTTATTGATAAAAGAGGTCACAGTCACTCTTGAATGTCAAAAATCCCTCCTGTGTGTGTTGGGGGGGGCGGAGAAGAGGAGAGGTTCACAGTTTATATGCCCTTGAAAGAGTGGGTGTTCCTGAGGGTGGCAATCAACTCTGGTTAACAATTAATGAAAGAATGATTGCAGTGGAAGGGAAGTCATTCACATGAGGGGCTGAGAAAGTGACATCATGTCACTCTGGGACAAAGAGCCTATCTCTACCCACAGACCACCCTTAGTCTTTAGCAATTTAGACAAAGAATCTATCTCCACCAAACTTGTTTGAGTGAAATGCAATGGGCAGGAATTCTCCTTAGATAAGATGGTCTAGATGGGGTAAATTTTTGGCAGGGGTCAGTAATGTCCTTCAAAGGCTGGGCTTTGAACAAGGAAATTGTTCTGGATCTCTGCCATCATTGATTATTAATAATCCTTTCTCTCACTTTGGTTAGAGAGTTTCCTCAATCAGGAACTTATTTTACTAAGAAATCATAGATCCAATCCCTATGCCTATCCCTTCAAATACCAGCAGAAACAGAATCCTGAGTAACTTTACAAGATGTTAATTAAGGTTCCTTTTAGCCTCAACATTTGATGATTCATGGTTTCCTCAGTAATAGAGGTCTTCAAGCAAAAGCTATGAAGACCATTTGTCAGAGAAGTCAGACAGAGATTTCTGTTTATCTATGAGAATTGAAGAATCCATCTCTGAGATCCTTTGATGCTATGACTATGAATATGTACCTATGACTTAGGGAATGAAGTATGACTCTGGGACTGAGGCCTCAGATTGAATCTCTGATTCATTCTTACTGCCCGTTTTACCTTTAACAAAGCATTTATCTTCCTCAACTTCACTTTACCTTCTCAAGATGAAAGAATGAAACTAGAAGGTGTTTAGAAGGTGTTTTTGGCCCCTTTATAACTCTTAATTTCTGATCTTATGCTCCTAGGAGACCTGAAAGAATGAACAATTTTCTTAAGGAAGAAAAGCATATCCCATTTCTGATATGACAGAGAAAGAGATAGAAAAACTCTTATTAAATATGATTTTTTTCAGAATTATGAAATAAATCAAATATGCCAAGAAGATATTAATGTTTCAGTGCTTACTCATTTTCTATTAACAGAAAATTAGGCTGAGGTGAAAATTTTTTTATCTCAATTTGTGGAAAAAATTCTCAGAATTCTTACCCTCCAGGTGTAACAGTTATGTCTGTGTTGAGGTGCCTCCTCTACTCCTATAGTCCCTATGAAGTGTAACTTTCCTTTACACTGAGCAGAACTGATTCTGCAAACACAAAGCAGAAGGAAATACCCAAACAAGGAGTGGTTCGTACAGATTTCACTTCAAGAAAAATAACAAACTTTAATATTATAGAGGGCAATGGCAGTCCATGCCCAATGGTAGCAGAGAACAGATTTCAAAGCCACACTACCATAGAATCTAGAGATGTAATTGACCTTAGAGAATAGTATAGTGGATTAGGTTGCTAGACATGAAGAAGACCTGGGATTCAATACTGCCTCTGAAATGTACTAGCTCTATAACTATACATATCATTTAGACTTTCTGAGCTTTGGTTTCCTTATTTATAAAATGGAAATGATACCTGTAAGATCTAATTCTCAAGGTTGTTATGAGTATCAAATGAAACAATTATCCAAATAAAACACTTTGAAAACCTCCACAGCGATACAGAAATTTCAGCTATTGTTATTAATGTTATGCCATTCAATTGATTCATTTTAGTTATAAGGCCCAAAGAAGTCAATTCCTTTGCCCATGGTTGGAAAGTCAGAATCTAATGAATAAACTAAAATAAGAGATATAAACTTTATAGAGTTATGTAAATGTTGATTATTTTTATGATGTATGTGATATGGTAGAGGGAGAATAAGCTTTCTATTCGGAATATGGGTTCATATTTCCCCTCCTCAAACATTCTGCTTGTGTGACTTTGGGCAAGTCACTGAAACTCCCAGTGCCCCAGGAAACTCTTTAAAGTTAAAGAGATGATAGTGATCTCCATTGATAGAGGAAGTTTCCACACTGGAAGTTGCTTGTAATAATGAGATCATAGTTCTTATAAAAATATTTTTTTAATTAAAATATTAATAAGTTAGGAAAATTATAATTCTCTTTCCAGAATACCCTTGGAGTTGCCCCACTGTCTTATTAAAATTATTACTAAAAATGTTAATAAGAGTTAGGAAAATTATAGTTCTCTTTCCAAACTACTCTTGGTAATGTGTATATTAAAGATTGCATGCAAGAGAAATTGTGGAAACTCTAGTTGAATTCTACTTCTATAAAGTTCAGATTTTCTCTATTTTCCCAAAAAGGGTAAATCAAACAAATTAATAGGCATTTTTAAGTGGTTTTATGCCAGACACTCTACTAGACCCTAGTGACATAGATTTCAAGAATAAGACAATTACTACTATAAAGAGAGCTTATCTGGAATGACAACATATACATGCATAAGTTCATATAGAATGCATACAGAATGAATATAAAATAATGCAAAACAATTGGGCACTTGTAGTTGGGAGATTCAGGAAGGGTTTCAATCAAAAGGCTCTGCTAAAGTTTCAATTTGAAGGAACAGATAATTTTAAGAGACAGAGCTGAGGAGGGAGTACATTTTGGCCATGGAACACAGCACAAATGCAGAGAGATGACAGATGAGGTACTTGTGTGAGAAGAGAGAGAAGGCCAATTCAACTAGATCATAAAGGATAAGAAGGAAAGTAATGGAAATTTAGGTAGAAGCTAAGTTGGAAAGAGCTTTACAAAGTTAAAGAGAAAAGTTTGAATTTGATAATAGATACAATAGGAAGCCAATGGTGTTTATTACGGCCAGGGGAATGAGTTGGTCAGATCTGTGCTTTAGAAAAATCTCTTTAACAGTTGTATGAAGGGTATACTGGGACAGGGAGAAACTTGAGGCAAGGAAACCAAGTAGGCGGTCACTGCAATGGTGTAGGTAAGAGGTGATGAAGGCCTTAACCAAGGTGTGTTTCTTGAGGGAAGAGTTTGAACATGAGATTGGATGTGGAAACAGAAATGTTCCTTTTATGGGAGAAACATCTCTCTGAGTTCATGTAGCAGGCAACTGCTGCGTTATATGTTAACCACAATGCAGAAATTATAGAGGTAAAAATACAGGTTTTATTATTATGGTCAAGGGTAGATTCAGGCCTCAGACAAAACTTGAATCCAGATTAGGATGCTAACTAGGTTTCTTACAGGCAAAATTATGTCAAAGTGATAGACATATAATACTTTTTACATATTGCAATCTTGTATATTCCTCTTAGACTATAAAAGTTAAAAAGAAAGTAGGTCTATAATTCCATACTTCCTTCATTGTCATAAAAATTGAACATTTTACTTAAAGCAAGTCATAATCTCATATATTCCCTATAGGGGATAGGGCCACCTTCATTAAAAAAACTCGATAGTTAAATTAAGTAAGGTTACAGATCAAACTACAAATAGAGGAATCACAAATAGGCTAATTGAGGAGGAGGAATTACATGCCCCCACGGAGTCAGGGACAGTTGAAATTTGTCCTTTAGTTTCTTATCTAAGGAATGTTTAAGATTCTATATACATTTTCACATCCTATTGGACAGGTTTTGGTCAGGTGAATATTAAGACAGATATTTAGTTAATCAAAATTTGCAGAAGGAATGACCCTGACTCTTGAATAATAAAAGAAAATTAAAAATTCCCATAACATTAAAAACATATGTGGGTTGACGGTGTCAAGTCCTGAAATAAATCAAACTCCTAAGTAGAGAAATAGTCTTTAATCAAGGTAACAGAGTAGCAAACCTGCCACCCTGAGGAATGTTCCACCAGGAGACCAACAGGAAAGGTTCTTATACTTCTAGGACAAAAAGGGGAAAGGGTCACATTAGGAAGCAAAGCCTGGTCATGGGATGACAACCACCCTTAGCAAATACAATCAAGGAAAACCACTTCATTCTGGCTGTTTTGCTTTTCATGCCATGAATCTCAACTGAAAAGGGTAAGTACATCAGATGCTACTTTGGGAGCTGATCTGGCTCAAACTGCCTTTGTTTGTGATGAAAGATCCCAGAGTGAGGACTTAGGGTGTGGCTCAATTCAACCCAATCAAAAATATCTTAAAAGTAGTAATGCAAGGACATTACTGGAATTCTGATATTACTACGATCATTAAGAGGGAGTGGTAGGTAACATTACAATTGATATAAACAATTTTTCTGTAAAGAGTGAGTAAATAATCAAAGATATTGCTGAAGTTATGACTGTGGGAGACTATAAAAATGATAGTTTTTGAGAGAAATAGGGAAGTTGGAAAGAAGGATGGGTTCTGGGGGAAATATTATAAGTTCTATTTTGGACAAGTTGACTTTGAGATGTCTCTAAGTCATCCAGTTCAAAACATCTAATAGGCAAATGTAATTGGAGGACATAATTCAGGGAAAGAAGGAAAATGGGGTAGGGGATTCAGCTTTTACATCAACAACTGCCTCAAAGTACAACATGGTTCTTCTAGAATTTATTTTAGCATTATTTAACATCTCTTCAAACTGGTTTCTACCTGTATGACCCAGCTCTGAACTTGTTCAGTACAGGCCATTTCCTTTTATTTATCTACTCAGGGACCCTACCTTGCCCCAATCTGAATAGAGACTTATGAGAAATCCTTTTTTTGTTTCTTTTTTCTCCCACACTAACTTTCCTCCCTTCCCCATTCAATAAATCACCAGAGACAGCAGTACAGAGGGGAAAAAAAACACGACTTTCAGAATGAGAGGAAATGGATTTGAATCATTTTCTTCGAGTGTCCTATGTGTGTGCTTAGACACACACCCAAATCTCTGGGCCTCAATTTACTTACCTGTAAAATGATAGGGTTGGTTTAGATGTCCTATTAAGACCATTTCAGCTCTAAATATATGATCCAGTTATCTCAAGATATTTCCTCCTCACAAAAAGTTGAGGGCAGTGATGTAGGAATGACAAGACAGTTTTAATTTTTATATTGTTGTTCAGTCGACAAATCATGTCCAACTCTTTGCTGTACCATTTGGGGTTCTCTTGGCAAAGATACTGGAGTGGTTTGCTATCTCAAATGTAGAGACATGTAAAATTGAGAAAGGAAACCAGCACAAATTGTGACTGTTAAAAAAGTGGAAGCTTGGAAAATGGTAGGAGGATTTGAGATCATTTAGATCAAGAAAGAGAAGGCAGAGGGTCTGTAGTTCCTTCATTCATTTAACAAACAGACATTAAGCACCAAAATATGCATAACACTGTGCTTAGTACAAGGGAAAAGGCAAAACTGAGATAAGATATTGTCCTGATTATTATGGCATTTACAGTTTGTCACATTGTAACCACAGGTGTCCATCATCAGACAGAGCATTTTGTGAAATATTCCAATTTATCTTTTCTTTCATGTCTTTATTCTCTCACACTTGTGTCACTGGCAGAGAATGGAGAAACAATGGATCACAAAGCTTAACTTTCCAAAGTAAATGACTGAGTAGAGATAATGAGATGCAATGCTAGGCTATTTAGAAAGTTTTCTCTTTTATTTGGTAAGTTTCTGATTGTCAAAACAATAGTGTTTATGGTTTTAACACAAAGTACAATAAATCCAGCATTTCAAACTTTAAGGCATGTTAACTTACTTGGCAAGTACTTACTTAGGTACCTTATTTCTAGAGAAAAGAACAAAAAGGAATTGAGGTACTTTGTTCTTTGAGGTAATGCATGTCAACCCACCCTCCACAACCCTGGGCTAATGATTTGATCCACTCTGATGTACAAATTATTTCCACAAAAAAAGTTTGGAAAATTCAAGGTGATCCATTTATATTTGCTAGTTTTTCTATGGATCATGCAACTCAAATACTATGACTACATGACACTCTGGTTGCACGTATCACAACTGATTTGTGTCTGCTCATCCATTTCAACTCTTGTCTATGTATTCCCCTCCCCACATTCACCACAAACATGTTAGTCCATCCAGATTTTAGAGGGATTCCTTACCTTCCCCAGACACTGAGAAAACTAATGAAGCATTCAGACAGTCATCAGGTCATCTCTCAACTTCACTATGTGATCAGTCCATTTTTTTTTCTTCCTATCATAAAATTCCTTCAAGACAACTTTTACTCCTGTTTGTCTTTGGCTATACTTTACAACCTACTTCCCAATACCCTACCATGCATGCCAAGGAGAAAAGACAATCATAGAATCATAGATTTACAGCTGTAACAGAACTTGGAGATCCTTCAGTCCATCTGATTTTACATTAATAAGAGGTTAAATAACTTCCCTGGGGTCACATAGGAAGTAAATAATAAAACCAGGAAATGAATCCCTGTTGTTCTGATCCCAAATCCAGCACTCTTTCTAACATATCACACTGCTTCCATGGATTCCAGAAAAAGGAAGTTTTGTGCCTACTATGTGCATATGATTGCACTATTGGAAAGGGAAAGGAATTAAAATATTAAGTAACACAATAAAACAAATAGTAATTCAAAAGTCTTGTATTAAAAATAATATTTTAAAAATCTGAGAATTAATTTAATCACCTTGGGTATGTTTAGTAAAGTAAGAGCATTAAAATAAGCAAATTTAAAATAATAATAATATAAACTCTAGTGGAGTGGATTGCTTAATCCCACTGGGCTTTCTGCTTCTGAAATCATGAGCTCATTTAATTAAAATGGGATTATTTCTCAGAGTTTCCACACCCGATCTTGCAGTGGTGCTCTTTTTTGTGCTCATCTTGCAGCAGCTACAATGGGAAACAAGAATTAGTGGAGCAGGGTTCTCCTAACCTTTTAAGTCAGGGTCACTGTAGAATCAATAAGTAGACATTCTTCTTTTACAACAACAACAAAGAGCCAGCTAACTTATACTACAATGCTCCCCTGTAGTGTTGGGGGCAGAGAACCTGGAATCTGCTCTTTGGCTAGCAGAGAGTCAACCCATTAACTAAAAATAAGATGCACCATCACACTTAAAAGTAAATGAACACATGTTTTAGATTTTCTAAAATAATTTTTTGTCTTAAATGATCCCTTTTCTTTACATTAGTTCAACTTTGAAATCCCTACTTAAAATTGGCTACTTCTGACTCTGAACTGTTTCCGTAAATGACCCTAGAAATATTTGTGTGTCAATGTCACTTAGCATTTTCAACCAAGAACTGAATATCATGCTGGGTTTTGATGGGTTTTTAATACTAATGATATCAGTTCTTCTCTCCAGCTGAGAATCAAGATCATACATCTAACTCTTTGCCTGGTGGCAGTTTTCTCCCTTAACTAAAACAAGCAACTTGTTTGTGTCCCCAAAGACTCCCATTTAGATGCACATTATTTTCTTTGTAACATAGGAATTGAGAACCCTGTACCTTGGGCTTGCCCTAATTTATATGCCTTTCTTAAAATGTGCATCTTGCAGCAAAAGCACAATGTAAAAATGACACTTTTATGCTGTATAAAATATGCCCATTATAATATTCTTAGCCTATTTCTTGCTTTACTCATCAAAGCAATTTCTCTGTTGTCTTCTGTAACTGAAATCCAAGTTGTTTGGATGCTAGTGTTAAATTTACTTATTTTCCTCTCTCTGATTTCTGTTAGAGATGAACCAATATTTTCAAATATAAGATAGGCTTTAGGCATCCTGGCTCATAAATACTGTGGCTGGATAAAGTTACAGACCTCAGAATCTTAGAAGTTGAAATGTACCTTGAAGATCAAATAGTCCAGTGTTCTTCTCCATGCAGTGATTTCCTCTTTGCAATCCCTGAAAGATCACAATATAGCAGGAGTCCTCTTCCCATGATACCCTGAAAGCTACAACCTACCACAAGGCTCATGGCTCCATGAAAGGCTAGCATCTATTTAAACTCAGAGTCCTGTGCCCCAATTTCCACTGAATATTAACAGACCAAGGGAGAAAATACAACCCTTTAAAACAGAACACACCGAATAAAGCATTATCTTGCACTTTGCCCTCAACACAGTGCCTGGCATATATAGTAGACACTTAATAAAAGTTATTGAATTTCAGAATAATTTCTAAGTAATAGCAAAGACTTACATAAGGCAGTCATTTCTGCCTGGCTGCCACTCCCAGCTTGTCACCCAAGAACACTAGCCATGATTCCCAATCAATTACTCTGCTTCTGCCAATGGTAGAAAGGAGATACATTAGTCACTCAAGGAAAACTAGAGAAAATCAATCCAGCTGTTAAGAGCACTAGGCTTTTTTTCATGAGTAGTAAATGATCCTGGAAAGCCTGGTTGCTCCATACAGCTAGGTCTCTACTGCTGATTTCCCATTTTTGGAATTCATACACTTCTACTTTGTAGCTATCATGTTTCTCCACAAATCCTCTTTTTATTCTTCTTGGCTCTCCCTTAATAAGACTTTTCAAGACTTTTTAAAACTTACAATGCTTAATTGATAGAATAAGAATATTGAAAAGATAAACAACTTTGAAAGACTTGAGAACACTGATAAATGTAATGGCCAACTGTGATTCCAGCAGACCCATGATGAAATACTGCCCACTTCCTTAGAGAGAAGTGATAGTGAAAAGATGCAAATTGAGACACATGTTTTGAACATAACCAATAAAATGAAATTAATTTTACTTGACCAAGTATATTTGTTCCTTTTCCTCTCAAGTGATAAGAGAGATTATTGTTCATTCTTTGCTCTCAAAAAGGACCAATGACATCAGGAGGGTATGTCTTGACTTGCAAGTGGATTAGATTTAAGTGAGGTAGAGCTACACAAAGCCATTGCCTCACTCTGTCATCCAGAGTCATTGGAATCCAGTGGCAAGACAGGTCAAGGATGAATAGCAATGACCTTGGATGCAGTGGAAACCACGACCTTTTCAAGCTAAGGTCTTTCCTAGGTTGTGGTTTGTCTGAGGCAATGTCCATTCAGTAATTGGAGCAGGAGTAAAAGTAGATTTTTGATAAAAGGAAAAAAAACATTAAATATTTAAAAAAAAAGCTTTGAAATATCCATGTTTGAAGATACTTCATATGGAAAACTCATTTACAACCTTCTAAGGAACAGAGTTCTCATGAGAACATAATATTTAGGTTTGAACAAAATCTATTAGTATAGAGAACTAGATTTAGAGCTAGGAGAAATTTTAGAGTTCATCTAATCTAACAACCTCTTTTTAAAGATGAAAGTACTGAGACCAAGATCAATCAAGTAGTGAGTGGAAGAGCTGAGACTGAATTCCAGGGTTTTTTTGTTTGGTTTTTTTTTCTTGAACACTTTCTTTGGAAGTTCATTATTTTGTGAAGAAGCCCATTCCAATTATGGACTGGTCCAATTCTTAGAAAGCCATTTTTTAAACTGATGAGAAATTTGTCTTCATTTACTACCCATTTGCCTTATTTCTGCCCTCTGTAGCTACATAGAAAGTCATAATTAATTTCAACACAGCAATCTTTTAAATAGTTGAAAATATTTCCTGGCTAACTCTTCTTATCCCTAAATTGAATATTCCAGTTCATATTGTCTGTCTTATTAAACTATGAATAGAAGCTGTTTTTGTTTGACTTTTTTGATGCTCATTTATAGGAGTTCAGCAATCTAATTTGCTGGTTCTTTCAGCATCCTGTGATATAGTTCTGCTCAGACCTTGGCTTATACTTATCAATTGCTCTCTTCCTATTTCCCCTATTCATCTTAGTTATTTTCCTATTAGACTTTTTGTTTTATACATTCCATTCCAAATACATTGTGGCAGAAAAAATAAAGTAAACTAAAAAATTGAATGAATCTGATTCCTCCATTTTTTTTTTTTTGGTTATCCTCGTCTGTCAGCATCAGTCCTATTTAGAGCTCTAACTAGGGTGAGATGATGAGAACTCTGTTCTATATTGCCAAATACAGATAGCACATAACTTGATAGTCATTGACAGCATTTATAATCCTTTTGCAGAATTGAAACTACATTTGTTAGCCCTTAATTTGCAAGAACACTTAGTTAAAATATTAAAATACTATATAGTGGAATGAGATGAGATCCTAACCTGCTATAATCTATTCTATCCTCTGACCAGGACGGTCAACCCTAGAATAGCCTGATACTGGTGCAGCAAGATCCTCATCACTCTATCATAAGGGAATATTGCTCTCCTGATATAGCATTGTCCAACTGCTTCTGCCTCAACCAAAGATGTCTTTCATGCTATTTGCTCTCGATATGATTTACAAAGATTTCCTTGCACCAAAAATCAAAATCTTAGTTATAGCTCTTACGCTACCTTGCTTTTAAAGAAACACTTTTGTTATTCATAGGTTACTTTGCTAGTCATTACAAGGTGTGTACAAGTCACACAAAACAAGCTTTTCAAAAATAATAATTTCTTTGCTCATTTGATTAAAATAGGAGGGTTTTTTGGTAAAAACAAAAAAAAAGACTTTACAAAAATGTATTAAAACTGGGGTTTCCTTTAAGTTTTGTTTAAGATGTTTGACTACTAAAAACTATAGCAATTACATCTTCCAGAGAATAATAAAGGGGTGAAAACAACAATATATCAACTTAAAAAATATAAATTCTAAACCAAAGATTTTTAAGGGTTCTTGAGAAGTAGGGAAGATTAAAAGGTTGGACAAATCCATAGGAATTTTAAAAATCCAAATCCTCAATAGCAACCATTCAATTCATCAATAGTAACTTGGGCTGCAGGATGTTGACCATGATCTATAATGACTGTAATATGGAGAAGGTGATCTTTTGTACTGATAATCATATTCTTCGTATCTGTCATATCCTCGATCATATCCTCAATCATAGTAAGAGTTACTATGTCTACTGTCTCCTCTGCCACCTTCAAATCTTGCAATATTTGTTCTTACAGAATTGTAGAACACTTCTATGCTTTTACATTTGAAATTTTTTTTACTTTGCTTCAAACTTTGTACATTAAAAAAAGTTAATTAATGAAATCCCCCATATATGTTTCTCTATCTCTATCTCTGTCTCTCTGAAAGTCTGTTTACCATAGGATTTTAAAACTGGAAGGTATCTTAGACAGCATCTTGTCTATATCTTTTATTGTACATATGAGGAAACAGGAAAAGCAGAAGTAAAATCAGTTCACTCAACCATCTAATGGCAGAGCCAAGATTAGCACTCAGATCTCTTGATTCCCAGGCAGCACTCTTTCTACTACACCATAATGCTGTTCAACATGCCATGTTTTACAGTCACTTTTTATACTGGTACCTCTGCATTAGATAAAGTATGGTTCAATGTCTCAATATAATACCCAGAACTTCATGAAGGCAATACTCCAGATGTTATCTCACCAGTGCAGGTGTTTTATCTGTACAACAGTTAATGAAGCCCAAGATTATTTATTTAGCAGCTACTAAAATAAAGTTTGATATGTTACCTTATATAAAACTTTTGTCCTATGAAAACTCTGAGATATTTTGTCACATGAACTAATGTTAAGGCTGTTTTCTTCCCTTTGTACTTCTGTAAAATGTAAGAATGTACATTTATCTTTGTTAAGCTTTGTTCCAGTCAGTTGAGATAGAAAAAAAAATCCAGTATATTAGAGTTTTTTCCCAGGTTTGCATAATTAGCAAATTTGATAAGCATACATTCTAGATATTCACTTCTTTACAAAAGATTTGAAGGCAACCAAGTATAAATTCTGAGACATATGCCATTATAGACTTCCCTCTGGTTTGATGATTATGCATGAATTGATCACCATTGAGTATGGATTTCAATCCTCTGTGAACCCATTTTCATCTATTATAAATACTTTCATCTTATCTATAGTTATATCCTGAGAGACACTGGTTTGGCTGATTTCCAACTTATCCACACAATTTCCTGATCTACCAGTCTAGCTACTCTATCAGTATAGATGAAAACAGTCTATCTTTTTGCTATCTGTGTGTTGGCACCTGTGGTTTATGTTGCTTTCAATCTCCCCCACCCTACAAATAGACAGGGAATGCTTCATAGCTTGTATGGGAATGATAGAAATACTATTTTTTTATTAAGTGGATGTCTTTATCTTTTAATATGTTTTGTACCTGCAAAGAATCACAGGTATGAAAGCAACTGTTTTGTAGGCTCTCTTTTTTTAACAGATTCCTATTTCAATCATATTGGAATTATTTAAAACATCTCCTTTTAATAATGTAATATGCCCACTTGGGTTGAAGAAAGGTATTGATCAGATACTTACTTTAAAGTCACACATTTAAGTAATTTTTAATTCATTTAAGGATAGATATTTTCTCCTTACCTAGAATGTTAACTCTCAGACAAACCTCTACAGTGCAAATTAAAGAAACTGCAGCTCTTGATTCAGAGTCACTTGTAGCCCTTTAAATATTAGAACTATGCCAAACTGACCATAAATAATCTTTACTCTCCCACAAACCAGAGTACTGAGAAATTTGCAGAGACTGCAGATTTTTAGTGTTTCTTCAGCTTGCATTCATATTACAATAAATGAGAATGGATTTCTAATATCCAATTCGACTATATGCATAAGCTGAAACTGTGGGGGGAAAATTAAATTTTTCCTATGATTTCAGACACTAGAGAGACCCATATGCCAAAGTGTGAGCAGTACATCCTGCAGTTGCTGATTCTGATTTTTTAAAGGAAGCTGAAATGCTCTTGGGATAGCTAAAGGTTATTGAGCACTTTGGCTTCATTTTGTTAGCTGAAATCCAGCCTCATTCAGTAATATTAACCAAAAGTTGTACCAGTTTGGATAAAACAGTTTTTCACTCATTATGAGTAAAAAAGCCTTAAATCATACAAGGATTTGCTTCAAACTTAGGGAAGGGTGTCCACATTAACTTGAAGCATTTTAGCAACAGCCTCCTGCCAGAGAGGTGATGAACCCAGGGTACAGCATAAGACATATGTTGTCTTGACGTACTTGATTTGTTTACCTTGGCTTTCCATATTGATTATAAGGATTTCCTCCCAATTTAAAGGAGTGAGAGTTATGAGGGAGAAAAATATTTTTTTGTTAATTTAAGAAAAAAGAATTAAATTAAAAATAAAAAATATTCTTTGCAAATGTATGATTAGTATAAGAAAGTTTGTTATTTTTAATAGCATAGGAAACATTTGTTTCTATCTGTATTTCAATGAGGTTTAAATGTGAGGCTATCTTCTTAAAGTACTTTGTCAGCTTCTATAAACTCAAAAAGGCTTTCATTACAGATTGGATTTTTCTGAAAGCGTCCTACTCTTCATTTCTTATAGCATAATAGTATTCCATCAAAATCATAAATCACAATTTGTTGAGCCATTCACCAATTGATGGGCATTCCCTCAATTTCCTATTCTTTGCTCCCACAAAAATAGCTGGTATAAATATTTTTGTACATATAAATTTTCTTTTGCAATATGACTAATGTTGAAATATGTTTTCCATGACTTCACATGTACAATTGAAATCTAATTTCCTGCCTTCTCAAGGAGAGGGGAGGATAAAAGGGAAGGAGAGAATTTAAAATCTAAATTTTAAAAAACTTAAAATTTTTTTATAGGTAATTAGCAAATATTAAACGAAATAAAATAATTTTAAAAATAAAATGCAATGAAGTACTCATGGACCATAAAATTACTTTGAAAATATCTTTTGCTATTTTGAGCACCCATGTTAATTCTTATTACTTATTTATGCAAAATCCCTTCACAGTATGATTCAGAGAGCAATGGTAAAATGATGATGGGTGTGAGCAAGGTACAAAGCACAATAAATCAGGAACTACAAATAACTGGAATAGTTCAAAGAAATGTATTATTGGAAAAAGAGATGAGCTGGTCAAATGGTGAGCACCAGAGAAAATGAATGAAAACATTTATGTCCTATTTGTATCCTCTCAATGTCAAAATAAAGTGAGAAAGTGACTGAACACATGGTGAACATATCAGAGGACATAGAAAAGAGGATCTTAGGATGGACTGGCACATATGTTTTACAACCTGAATCAATGGATTCAAAAACTATTATTGTTGATCTCTTTTAACTTTCAGGATTTCTATTTTGGCATTTAATTAGGAAGTTTGAATTTGTTGAGTTTCTCTTTATTTTGGGTTAAATGTATAGTTCATGGATCTATTCTTTCTCTTTTATTGATGTAAATGTTCAGAGATATAAATTTTGCCCTAAATATATCTGTATAACTCTACCTGAATCCTACAAATTTTGGTATGATTACTCATTATTGTCCTTTTAAAATTAATTATTGATAATTTCTATGATATTTCTTGCATTCATTCTCTTAGATTGATATTTAGTTTCCTTTTTTTAAAAAAGTTCTTTTCTTTTTGAATTTTGAGTTCAGATTATTTCCCTCCTTCTCATCACTGTCCCACCCATAAAGAAGGCAAGCAATATATAAATTTTACATGTGAAATCATGAAAAAAATATATTTCCATATTAGCCATATCACAAACAATGGCAAAAATGAAAGTAGGAAAATTATACTTAAATTAGCACCTAAAGTTCATCAGTTCTCTCTCTGCAGGGATCTCTCTCTCTCTCTCTCTCTCTCTCTCTCTCTCTCTCTCTCTCTCTCTCTCTCTCTCTCTCTCTCTCTCTCTCTCTCTCTCTCTCTCTCTCTCTCTCTCTCTCTCTCTCTCTCTCTCTCTCTCTCTCTCTTTCTCTCTTATCATGAGTCCTTTGTAATTGTCTTGGATCACTGTATTGATCAGAGTAGCCATGTCTTTCACAATTGGTCATTACATCATTGCTGTTACTATACAAAATGATATCCCAGTTCTTCTCACCATACTTTGCATCAGTTCAGATAGGTCTTGCTAGGTTTTATTCTGAACCCCCACCCCTGTTGTCATTCCTTATAGCACAATTGTATTGCATCACAACCATATTCCATATTGTTCAATTATTCCTCATTTCATGAGCATCCCCTTAATTTCCAATTCTTTGCCCACAAAAAGGGTTAATATGAATATTTTTGTACAAATATTTCTTTTTTCCTTTTTTATGTCTTTGTCCTACAAACCTAATCATGGTATTGTATCAAAATTGTGTTACAGAATGGTTGGACCAGTTCATTACTCTACCAATGATTCATTAATATACTCATTTTACCTCTTCCCACTCAGAATTTTTCATTTCTGATTGGTGTGAAGTGGTACCTCAGAGTAGTGTTAATTTGCTTTTCCTTACCAATAGTGATTTATAGCATTTTATATGACTACAAATGTCTTTTATTTCTTCTGAAAACTTCCAGCTTTTCTGCTTTAATCATTTATCAATTGGGAAATGGCTCTTATTTTCATGAATTTGACTCAATACTCTATATGTCTGAGAATTGAGACCTTTATCAGAGAAACTTGCTGTAAATTTCTGACATTAGGTTGATGTTAGTGAAAACTTACAGCAAAATATAGTTTCACTGATTATTTCTTTCAATTACATCTTTTTTTTTTACTTTTGCTTTGCCTGAGATCATGATTGCCGCTCCTTCCCTTTTAACTTCAGCTGATCCATAATAGACTCTGCTCCAGTCCTTCATTTTGAGTCTGTATGCATCTTTCTTTTCCAAGTGTGTCTTTTTTGCACAACTCATTCTTGGATTCTGGTTTCCAATCTTTTCTGCTATCTATTCCATTCTATGGGTTATATGATCCTATCCACATTCACAGCTATGATTTCTAAATGTGAATTTCCCTCCACATCACTCCCTTGAAATGAATCTTTGTGTTTCCCTGTTAATAGAGGATTTGTTAAAGGTTTTTTGCAAGGCCAATAATGTTTTATAGCCTCAATCATATCTTAGATATTAGAAAAGTGAAATAGATTTTTTTAAGAGTAGGAGAGGAACCTCCTTTATAGCAGAAGAAAAATTTCAGTATTGCCTTTGTGTTTTTTTTTCTTTTTACCTTCAAACTCCAAAATATTCCAGAGTAGATTCAGCATCACATGATCT
This sequence comes from Phascolarctos cinereus, assembly GCF_003287225.1. NCBI lineage: Eukaryota > Metazoa > Chordata > Mammalia > Diprotodontia > Phascolarctidae > Phascolarctos > Phascolarctos cinereus. Next base: position 199,286,919 of record NW_027555736.1, read on the forward strand.
TCTTGTCCTAACTATTATGTCTGTCTGATTCTTCCAACCGCTTCTTAGACTTTTTGAGCAGTAAATGACACATAACACACAAATGAATTGTATGATGAAACATAATATGAATATGTAATTGAAACTAAAGAGATAGCAGCTGTTATAATAAGAGGACAAGTTAGCAGGAAAATCATATCCACCAGTAGCAAATAATTTGAAGTCATTCCAGATTGGTGAGTGTGTCTGTGCTCCATAACTACTAGAGGAATTTAATCTGCAACTATTATTAAATTACATTTCTGAATTTAGGACTTTGGCAAAATTCTGAAACACTACACTCCAGGTGATGAAGTTGTTTAATGAAATAAGTAAGTCTGGAAGAAAACACTTACTCCAAAGTCTCCAAGCCATTAAAAATGAATGTTTATTTTAGTCTGAGCAGGCAGAAGAGGCATGAAATAGAAGGCTTTGCTGTCTGGTATAGCCATCCTTTGCATTCAGGATATACATACAAATGTCCTAAAGATTTTTATGTTTACAGGTAGAGAAAACCTTGGAGAACACCCAACCCCCTCACTTTAAAAATGAGGAAACTTAAGAAATGAAATAACTTGCCAAAAGTCACAGAAGTACACACTATTAAATCTGAGATTCAAAAACAGGTCTTCTGATTTGAAATCCATGCTGCTCTCTGGCCAAAAGAGCACGTATTTACTATCAACAATAAATATTTAAGAACCTGTTAGGGAAGCTAAATGGCTCAGTAGATTGAATGCTGGACCTGGAGTCAGGAAATATATATAATATTTATTTATTCATTTATTTATTTATTTGTTTGTTTATTTATTTATTTATTTATTTATTTATTTATGTATGTATGTATGTATGTATGTATGTATGTATGTATGTTTGATCTGAAAGTAACAGTGAATCACGAGTTTGTTAATCCGGGGATTACATAGTCTGATATATGTGTTAGGAAAACCACCTTGACATCTGAATGGTTTGGAGTGAGGAGAATTTTGAAATAAGGATCACAATTAGAAGGATCTTGTAGTAGTCTACATGAGACATGATAAGAGTCCAAATTAGGATTATGGTATGTGAATAGAAAGATGTAGATATATATGTGAGAGATGTTGAAATGATGAGATTTGATACCAGATCATATATGAATGGTGCAAGTGAAGAGCTCAGGACGACATTGAAGTTGTGAGCTTGCATCACTGAAAGGATTATGGAACCCTAGATAATAATAGGAAAGATTAGAAAATAGGGATTTTTTTTGGTGGAAATATATTGATTTATGCTTTTTGACATGTTTAGTTTGAAATATGTACAGGACAATACTTTCAAAATGCCTAAACATCAGTTAGTAATTCAGGAATGGCTCTTAAGAGAGAAATTAGAGAAGAATATAAGTCTAGGAATCATATACAATACAGGTGATTGAACTCATGGAAGCTGATGAGATCACCAAGTTTGAAAATATAGAGGGAGAAAAGAAGAGACCTAAGACAGAGCTTTGAAGCATCCATGTTTAATGAATGTAGCATTGATGAAGAAGTAGCAAAGGAGACTGAGAAGCATTTACTGGATAGATGGAATGAGAATATGAAGAGATCAATCAGCAAGACCTGTCAAAATGTGTCTAAAAGGAAAAACTAAATAGACAATGAAAATTGTTGCAGAGAGGTCAGTAAGGACCAAGATTTTGAAAAAAGCAACTAAATTTGATGTGGCAATCAAAATATAATTGTTAAGTAGCAAGGAACTTTCAGTTGAATTATAGAATCAAAATTCAGATTCAATATGGTTTAGAAGTGAGTGAGAAGAGAGGGACCTTTGTCATCTAGTGTAAATGGCTTTCTCAAGAAATTTGGCTACAAAATGGAGGAGAAACATAGGATAACTAGAGACAATTGTAAGATCAAGTGAAGATTTTCTAAGGTTGGGATATATATTGGTACATTTGTAACCTTCAGAAAGAAGCAGAGATCAAGACAAAGAAGATTAGAGAGACAACAGAGATGATAATGGGAGCAAAGTGCTGGAAGAGTTGGGAGGTAATGGTACCAAAGGTGCATGAAGTTGGCTTTTGCAAGGCAAAGGGCCACCTTTTTTGACATCAGAGTGAAGGAGGAGACAGTGGGGGAAGATAATTGCACAGTATGAGATGGAGTAGAACTGAGAATGGGAAGTTCTTGGGGTTCAGGTGAAGGAATTAGGGAAATGTCAGTGGAAGAGTTAGTATTTGAGTTGGGTCTTCGAGAATTGGCAAGATTTCATTACATCAGAAAGGAAAATGTTGGATAGTATTTCAGGGAAGTGTTAATTAATCAAGGAGGCAAGAATGTATGGTGTGTATTTGTGGCATGGTTTATACTCCAATTCTTTTCAAGTATAGGACACAGGAAGGAGTTTAGTGTAAGATGAAAAAAATAATTGAATTCAGATTGCAAATGATTTTGAATGCAAGTCAGACAATAAGAACATTATTTAGAAAGCAATAGGGAAGCACTGAACATTTCTGAGTAGGAGAGAGACATAATCAGAGCTATATTTTAAGAATATTAGTCAGCAGAGTGAAGTATATATTGAAGAAAGGTGAGCTTGGAGTATGGAAATCAATTTGGAAGCTATTGAAACAATCTGTATCTAAGTTAATGAGGGCTTTAACTTGGTGTGTTGCAGTAGATCTAGAAGAGTCTGAAGTGAGGAGTTTTGTGAAGTTGGAATAAACAGAATTGGAGAAAAATATTGTTGAGTGAGTAAGGAAAGATAATTTAAAAATTTCACCCTGGTTTCTAGACAAGATAATTATGAGAAGGGTTGATACTATGAAAATAGATAATCAAAAAGCAGGAAGAAGTTTGAGGCCAAAAATAATGCATTTATTTTTTAATATACTGAGTTTTGAGGTGCCAATGGAACATCCAGATAGGTGAAACTGTAAATACAGTGTTAAAGATAGACTAATTTTGGACATGGAGATTGGGGAGTAGTATGCACAAAATAAAATGAAAATCTGAAGCCATGGGAAATACTTGGTGGCCAAGTGAGACAGGATAGAGAGTGAAGATGAGGTTAAATAGATAGCAGATAATGGCAAAGTAGATTAGCTTAACTAATATGGACATTTAAGGAGTAGGAAGAATAAGAAGTATCACTGGGAAAAAAGGGAAAAGTTGGGGGGAAACTAAGTGAATACATGGAATTTCAGGAAGCAGCTAATATAAAGAAGTGATTAACTTTGGAAGAATTAGGAACTGATCAATGTAGTGGCAACCATGATCCCAGAGACTAGTGATGAAATAATGATAGTATCCCATTCTTGAAAGGAGAAATGGAATGAATTTGAAAAATATAACATATATTTATGAATATGGCTCAGGTAGGAACTTGTTTTGCTTGATTATGGATATTGATAACAAATTTTCAGTTTTCTTTGCTTTTTACCCCTCTTCCCAAAGGATAGGTGTGGGAGGAATAAAAATAAATGCTTGTTGACTGAATTTTTTTTTCAAAAAAGTGGTGTTCATTTGAAAGTAATAAGTATTGTATAAAAGTCAAGACGAGAGAGTACTGAGAAAAGACTTAGAAAATTAAGGTGCTTAGTGATGGTGACAGTTACTTTAGAAAATGGTAGAGGCAAAAAAATCAACTTATAAGTAGTTGAGGAGTGATACAATTATGAATGAGTAGTGAGGTCTGTATTGTAGACTAGTCATTTAAATTTTTTTCAAGTAAAGGGAAAATTAGATGAATTGCAAGTAAGCAGAATGGTTATGGATAGATTTTTTTTTAAAGATGGAGAAATCTTAACTTTTTTGAAGGTAGAAAGGGAGGAGTTAATGATAAATGAAAAATGGAAAATCAAAAGCAGTCAGGAAGAAAGACATCAAGTACCAAGGAACTGTAATCACAATGTTATAGAGCAATGACAATAAGAGAAAAGCAAATCTTGGAATATAGCACGCAAAGGGGCAACCAAGAATATCTTATCCAGCAAAACTGAATAATGTATCTTTAATAAAATAGAGAAACGACCCACAAACATTTTAGACCACCACATTTTTGGAGCCTGGGCATCCAATGCTCATGTATGCCTATGTGATAAAACATACCACAGTGCTAATATACGTGTATAAACCATACACAAAAGAGATAGTAAGTATGAGATAAAAAAGGAAAAATGTTTAAATTATTTTGTTTTATGTATTAAAGTTGTCTCACTAAATGTTTTTTATAATGCTATTTTTAAGTGAGAGCTATATGACCAAATATCTTGCATTATTTTAGAAAATATATAAAAGGTAATTGGACTACTGAGAGGAAACAGACAATAAAAAAATTACTTTTAAGGATATCAAAGCACACTTTTCAGAACCAGACCAAACTAAAAAAATTTAAAAAGATGTTAAGGACCTAAATAGATTTTTAGAAAAGACAGATTTGATATAACTCTGGCAATTATTAAATGGGAATCCTATGGCATATCCATATTTCTTGAATTTGAATGACAGGTATACAAAAAGTGACCATGTACTAAGTCACAGAGATCTCCTAAAAACATGCAGAATAGCAAAAACAAACAAACAAAGAAACAAACAAATAGATAAACAAATGAATGAATAATAAATAAATAGGTGAATAGATAAATAAATAAATGAATGAATGAATAAATGAATAGAACAGACAGACAGACAGACAGACAGACAGACAGACAGATAGATAGATAGATAGATAGATAGATAGATAGATAGATAGACAGACAAATGAATGAGTAAGTAAGTAAGTAAGTAAATAAATAAATAAATAAAGAAGAAACCCAAACAACAAAACCCTATATTCTTTAATGGCTACAACATACACAAAAAGTTAATTATAATTAGAACTTATAACTTACTAGAGATTAATATAATCACATAACATCATTCTGTCAAAAGAGAGATGATAGAAATTATTCTTTTAATCAAAGAAGAAAACAAAATCAAACAGTTTTTCAGAACTTTTGGCATAAAGATGAAGCTATCCTTAGGGGTATGGCCAGGACATGGAATTATATGGCTAAATACCTTAATCACCAAAAGAAAAAAAAAACAAATCATACATTGGACAAAGAACAATGAAAATAATATGAAATAAAGCCTAGAAATGCAACAAACAACCTTCAAATAAACACAAAATAGCAATTCTCAAAATCAAAAGAGAAAAATGATTTTTTAAAAACATTGATTAGTAAAACTATGAGTTTCTTTTTTATAGACTAACAAAATAAATTTGATTTTGAAAGAGATAGAAAAAGAGACAGAGTGAAAGATAAAGACATACAAAAAATTGATGATTTTCTTTTTTATTTAAAAAAAGAAACATTGACAACAGAAGAAAAAATAAAGGATATTGTAAGAAACTATTTTCACTTAGTAACAAAATGGGTAACGTAAGCAAAATGATAAATATTCACAGAAACCAAAATACCCAAGTTGAGAGAAAAAAATAGATATAATTTAAGTAACCTAAACTCAGAAAAGAAATTGAATATGACACAAATTAATTCCCACCCACCAAACCTTAAACCTATTAGGACTGTACAGATATACAAATGGACCCTATCAAATATCCAAAAAAAATGATCTCCACTATTACATTAATTTTTTTGAAGAAAATGAATAAAAATGTAACTTATCAAACTCCTTTTATAAAACAAATATGGTTTTGATACCCAATCCAAGATAAGGTAAGGCAAAAAACAGTAGAAAAATATTCTAATTAATATTGATGTAAAATTATTAAATAATTTGTACTATACATTTGGAAGATTATTCAATGTGATGACACTGGATATATATCAGGTTTACAATATTCATTCAATATTAGGAAAACTTTGTAGATAATATAGCACATTAATAAAAACATCAGTAAAAATCACATGATTATATCAGATGAAGAAAAAATGCTTTTTGAAAAATTATAACATTTATTTATATCTTAAGAAGTAATGATGAAGGTTTATATATGCAGGCTGTTCAATAACATGATAAATAACATACATTTGAAACTAAAAGCTAGGATTATCTGTGCTGGAAAAAGGGCAGAGTCTTTTAAAAAAATAAGATCAAATATAACACAAGGATGTCTGTTGTTACCCATGACTATTTTATTTAGTTTTAGAAATGTTAGCTTTTATCAATTAAAAAGGAAAGATGAAGAAATTGAGGGAATAAGATTAATCAAAGAAGAAACACATATAGAATTATTGTCCAAAAATGATATTTCAGGGAGCTCTAGAGATTCAATTGAAAAATTAATTGAAACAATTAGTAAATTCTGTAAGTAGCAGGGTATAATATAAATTCACAAAATTATCTTTTTTCTGTATATTACTAATAAAATGAAGAAGGAGCCTTCAAAATAAATGCTTTTCAAAACAACTACAAAATATATGAAATGTCTAGGAGCTAACCTACCAAGATACATTCAGGACTTATATGATTACAACTACAAATACTGTTTAGAGAAAAAGATAAATAATTGGAGAAATATTAATTTATCATTTGTCCATGTGAATATAATTAAAATGATAAGACTGCCTAAATTAACTTTAACAGATGTAAATGTCATACCAATTAGATAACCAAGGGATTGTTTTATAGAGTTATATGAAATAATAACAGAGTTCATTTGAAGGAATAAAAGCACAAAAAACCTCAAGGGACATAGGGAAAATAAAAAGGAATGAATGGGCCCAAGAAATACCAGATCTCAAAGTATACTATAATGCAGAAATCACTGAAACTATTTCATACTTTTTTTTAATTAAATATAACCATTAGTCAATGGAACAGATAAGATAAAGAAGACTTACAAATCATGGGTTATAGTAGCATAGTTGGTTGCTTGGTTGTTTTTGTCCTTCATGTTTGAAGAGGACCAAAAATGAGGTCACTATGTCAGGGTCAAGGTACAGTGTGTCTGACTATGGCTGAACAGAGCGATATGAGCTCAGAAGCCTCTACCACAGGTTGGGAACAAATAGTACATGTGAACATTTGGAGCGCAGATTCTAAAGTTGCATATCTCACATTTCTTTAGAGCTACTGCAGTTCTGCTTTGCTCACAGAGCACAGCACCTTCTGTGATGCAAGCAAGGCACAGTGGGCAGTCCTGTGCCAGTGTCTCCCATGTCTCACAATCAACTCCAAAGTTCTTCGGAGAGACATTATGAAGCTCCTTGTATCACTATGATCTCTGTATGAGTGCTTTCCTTGTGTGAGTTCTCCATAAAATAATCTTTTAGACAAAGTTTGATATTTGAACAATGGTGGCCAGCTCATCAGAGCTGCACTCTCTGCAGCAGAGTTTGAATGCTTGGCAGGTCACCTAAAGAAAGGACCTCAGTGTCCAGTACCTTTTCCTGGCAGGTGACCTTCATAATTTTCCTAAGATAATTCAAATGGAAGCAATTCGGTTTCCTATCATGAGGCTGGAAGATTGTCCAAGTTTCACAGGCATACACCAATGAACTCAGCACAATGGCTTTGTAAATCTTCAGTTTGGTAAGCAGCCTAATACTTCTCTCACTTTCCTTCAGAGCCTCCCAAACACTGAGCTAGCTTGACAATGAGTACATCAACCTCATTATCTATATGTACTTCCCTAGAAATTATACTGCCAAGGTAAGTGAACTTTTCTACAGCATTCAAAATTTCTCTATTTGTTGTAATTGATGGTTCCACCAATGGATGGTGGAATGCTGGCTGGTGAAGAACCTCTATTTTCTTGGTGTTAACTGTCAGGACAAAACTAGAATAAGCCGTAGAGAATCCATCCATACTCTGCTGCATCTCAGCCTCAGAGGCTGCATTGAATGCATAATCATACGTGAACAAAACTTCGTGCACCAACTCTCCCCCCACTTTAATCTTGGCTTGTAGCTTTTTCAAGTTAAATAATTTAACATTAGTGTGGTAGTTGATCTTGGTGCCATTTTCATCTTTTGTTTCACTCTGCTGGTGACTAGGAAAGAATGAGAGGATTTTCCATCATCCAAAACCTATGCAACATGCCATCGTGAAACTGGCATTACAATACTTGGAAACTTCTCTGGACAACCAAATTTTGCCATGATCTTCCATGAGCCCTCATGACTGACTGTATCAAAAGCTTTGGTGAGATAGATAAACATTATGTACAACCCTCTATTTTGCTCTTAGCATTTCTCCTGGAGTTATCAAGCAGCAAATACAATTTTCAACCTTTCCTTGGCCCTTTATGAAGTCATACTGGTTCTTGGGTAGATAACCATCTTCCAGATGAAGGATCAGTCTATTAAGGAGAGTTCTGGTAAGAATCTTGCCAACATGACTGATAGATAGCACCCTGGTGTGATTGTCACAGTACAACCTTTCCTTTGTAGAGATGGACAGTGGAGGAATCCTTGAACTCCTGGGGGTATAACATCCTTTTGCCATATAACCTAGAAGATTTAAGTCAGTTTTTGTATGGGCAGTGGACCCCCTGCCTTGTAAATCTTAGGTGTAATGGAATCAGCACAAGGCACTTTGCCAATTCAAAACATCTTCTTCAGCAAGCTGAGATATACAGTCAATGGCTTCAGTACAGAAGCTGGTAAACCAGAGGGCATTAATTACTGAGATATGAACTTGCTAGCCAACAAAAAAAACTACTAGGAAAACTGACAAGTAATACAGTAAAAATTAGGTTTAAATCAACAACTTGTATTGTATATCACAATATGCTCCAAACAGATATACAACTCATTCAAAAATGTCGTACCATAATCAAATTTAGGTAGGAGTTGTCTAACACAATACAATATATGGGTAAACGCTAACAAAACTAGAGATGGAGGAAATTAAAAAAAAGATAAAGTGAATAATTCTGATGACAAAAAATTGATGAGTTTTTACACAAGGACAATGCATATAGAATTAGAAAACAAACAAGTAACTGGGAAAACTTGGCAGCATATTTCTCTGATAAAGGTCTATTATGCAAGGTTTATAAAGAAATGAAATAAATATATAAGAATAAAAGCCATCCTGCAAAGGATAAATGGTCAAAGCATTCAAACAGACTGTTATCAAATGAAGAAATGAAAGCTACCAAGAACCATGTAAACAATAAGGTTCACATTATTAACAAGAGAAGTGAAATTAAAACAACTCTGAGTTTCCACTTTATAGGCAGACTGGCAAAGATGGCAGAAGATGAAATGGTAACTCTTGCAGAATTACCAGCACGTTAATATACTTTTCATGTTGCTGTGGATTAGCATGACCATTCTGATTTGCATTTCTCTAATCAATAGTGATTTAGAGCATTTTTTCATATGACTCTAGATGGCTTTAATGTCTTCATCTGAGAACTGCCTGTTCATATCCATTGACCATTTATCAATTGGGGAATGACTTGTATTTTTATAAATTTGATTTAATTCTCCATATATTTTAGAAATTAAGCCTTTATCAGAGAGACTGGTTGTAAAAATTCTTTCCCAATTTTCTACCTTCCTTCTAATCTTAGTTTCATTGGCTTTGTTTGTGCAAAACTTTTCAATTTAATGTAATCAAAGTTACCCATTTTGCTTTTCGTAATGTTCTCTATTTCCTCTTTGGTCATGAATTCTTCTGTTCTCCATAGATCTGATAGGCAAACTATGCCTTGTTCTCCCAGTTTACTTACGATATCAGCCTTTATATCTAAGTCCTGAACCCATTTTGACTTCGTTTTGGTATATGGTGTGAGGTTTTGATCAATGCCTAGTTTCTGCCATACTCTTTTCCAGTTTTCTGAGCAGTTTTTTTCAAAGAGTTGGTTCCTATCCCAGAACCTGGGGTCTTTGGGTTTATCAAATAATAGATTACTATGTCATTGACTACTGTTTCTTGCATACTTAACCTATTCCACTGATCCACCACTATTTCTTAACCAGCACCAAGCAGTTTTGATGATTGCTGGCTTTATAATATAATTTAAGATCTGGAATGGCTAGGCCACCTTCCCCTGCATTTCTTTTCATAGGTTCCCTTGATATTCTGGACTTTTGTTCTTCCAGATGAATCTTATTATTGCTTTTTTTCTAGCTCTATAAAATAATTTTTGGTAGTTTGATTGTTATGGCACTGAATAAGTAAATTAACTTAGATAGAATTGTCATTTTTATTATATTAGCTCTGCCCACACATGAGCAACTGTTGTTTTTCCAGTTATTTAGATCTGACTTTATTTGTGTGAAAAGTGTTTTGTAATTGTGTTCATATAGTTCCTGGATTTGTTTTGGGAGGTAGACTCCTACATATTTTATAATGTCTACAGTAAGTTTAAATGAATTTCTTAGCATGACCATTCTCGAAAACAATTTGTAACTCAAAATATAATTAAGAAAATAAATTAGAAAGAGAAATTCCATTCAAAATAACTACATAATATGTAAAATATTTGGAAGTTCCCCTACCAAGACATACATAGAAATTATACTAATACAGCTGCAAAACAGTATAAAGAAAGACATATATAAATTGTTGGCAATAAAAATTTATATATTATAAAAATGCTAATGCAATATAAATTAATTTATATTTTAAGTGTTATACTAATCAAATTATCAAAGGATTACTTCATAGAAAAAGAAAAACTATATAACACCAAATTAAATGTAGAATAAAAAAGATCAAGAATCTCCCAGGGGGAAAAAAAGTGACGAGGAAAGGAGGTTTACAGATCTCAATCTATAATACAAATAAATAATCATGAACAATGTTTAGAACTAGTTAAAATATGAAAGGCTTGAGCAGTGGAATAGTTTTGAGACACAACATTAAGAAGTGAACAAAATTGGTAGCATAATGTTTGATAAAACCTTGAACCCCATTTACTAATACTCATTATATGATAGGTTACTTAACTCTGTAGAGTTTTTTTTTCTGTATAGTGTGACATACAATTTTCCCATATAGACCATGTGAATATTGTTTTACTTTACTATATTTATGTGCTATAAGGGATAAATATAGAGACTGTGTGTGTGTGTGTGTGTATATATATATATATATATATATATCATATATACATATATATCCCTTCTAAAAATGAATATAATACAGCAAAATAAATTACATGTATATATACACATATACATGCCTGTGTAGGTTTGTATGCATACATATATGCACACACACACACACACACACACACACATATATATATATATATATATTTGGTAAGGGGAAGAATTATATAGAAATGAGGGTAAATAGTGATGATGACCCCAAATAAAAGAAAAAAAAAGGAGCATCAATGAAATATTTAAAAACATACAAAAGACATATAAGGGCATTCGGAAAGAAACATAGATAAGCACAGCAGTTTGAGCATTCCCACATTAAATGTTATATTTCACATACAATTCTCCATTTCTGTTTTACTTTGTATATGGAAATACAAAATAATGATTTTTAACAGTAATGATCAGAATGTAATATCACATCTATAACCAGACTAAGGAATACAGACTCTTACTTTGCTTCTTATATTAAATAAATGGGATAACAGAAGCAGCTGGTGGCCAGATTAACCCATTCTTACTCCCGTTATCCCTTTTACCATTGGCTCTCCAAGGTTTTGTGCCTTCCTTGTCTTTTCACTTTATACCTTTTTTTCCTTAGGCTGTAATGTTTTTGCCATACTGGTCTCAACCTTTGGCTTCTCTTTTTTCTTTTTTTATTTTCCTGTTTTCTCAGCATTAACTCTTTTTGCATGATTGAGACAAGTGTCACCTACTCTGCCCTCTGGCAGTCTAGCATAAGGAGCTCAATGCCAAAGATCATTGTGCTAGATTTAAAAACCCTGAAAATGCTGCATTTCCCATCAAGGACCAAATCTGAAACTGCATATATTGGTTCTGACTCATTTGAAGAGGAAGTAGAAATTGTTGAATAATTTTGGCCTCCAGATCTTTTCCAAATAAAAGTGGCAGCTGGTCTTATGAATTTCAAGGCTCCATAACTCTAACAGTGTTTAGTATAGTTAGCACGTGCTTTCTGCCGGTTTCTTTGCACTGCTCATGGAAATGGAAACCTGTGACAGATAATTTCATAAAAATGGGAGAACATTGAGTACAACTTAATAAAAGCTAAATGTGATGGATATTGATTAACAAATCCACTGAAGAGAACCTCAATAGGGAGATAATAAATGGTTGTTCACTACATGTTCCCTTCGACTATGCTGATGTCAGCCTTATCCATGCCTACTCTTCCTTGAGGGTCTCTCTTGATTTTGCCCTCACACAGATTTACCACAGAGATCACACTTAATGTTCTGGGAGCCTAACTTATTTGAACAACATTAAATCAATCTTATTTGAAGTCTCTTTTGTATACTTGCCTAATCCTTCAGAGCTTTCTTTTAAAGCATTGTGTGGAATAGTGTTCATAACCAAATATAATCCAGGTATCTTTAGCAGCTCTCAAAACTCACTGAAGATTCTGTGAGTAGCACAATTTGGTGCAATGGCAAAAAGAAGAGGAAGATTAGCCAGAAAAAAGTTTTCCCCACTTCCTATAGTCTGAGAAACTTGTGCCAATCCTCATATATCTTGGAAGTAGGCTTTGGCCTTAGGTTTGTGCCACAGCTGACTACTGGAGTGGGAATTATTACAGGAGGTGAAGATGGAGTGGATGACTGATGAGGCAATTTACCTTTTCTATAGCCGCAAAGGCTTTCTTGCTTCTGCCCTTCTATCCTGAAACTGAAAGCAGCAGCATATCTGAAATGTGACATTCCAAATGGAATGGGCTGAGAGACACAATTACTACTTTACTCTCTCTCTCTCTCTCTCTCTCTCTCTCTCTTTTTCTGTCACAAACACACATACACACATCACAAAGAGTAAGTTATCATCAGAGCAACTAGCCTTTAATTGTATCCCTTCTCTCATTAAAATTTGATGAAATGGATTCATCCAAAAATTTATTCAGGATTTGCATTGGACAGTTGTGTTTTATCTTAGGCATTCACATTACAAAATTCTGTCTGGGACCAAATTTCAACTGTGAATGAGGCAATAAAAGAGAAGGCTCTATGGTATATAATCAAAGAGTTTTCAAGGAGAATATAGATTGCCCTGAGAAAAACTGGAATGAATGTTTATGTCTGCCTTTTTTCCCCCCTATGTTCCTGAGAACTGCAGATAGCGTGGTGGTGGGAGCACATTTGTTTCCTGAGTGATCCAGCCAGATAACTGGTCCAGGTAGTGACTGACATTTCTTATGGATATAACCTAAAGAGTTAACTTTAATTCAGTTCACTGGTAGTCACCAACATGAGTTTATTTTTCAAACATTTCCTGGGGTGGGAGAAATGTTCATAGCCCTGACAAGCATAGTGATCACTTTTCCTCTGAGTAATAAAAGTGAGTACATTTCTCTCCCTTTCTTCCAGTAATTCCTAAAAGCAAAATAAATAAATAAATAATAATTATCACACAAAATATATGTTTAACAAACTCTTTTTATATTACTCACTTGTCATCTACTTTCCTCTCCAAATAGGATATATTGGGAAAAAAAGAGGGTATGCTATACTCTACATTGCTCAAAATAAAATCTGTGTGAGACAGAAGGGATTGTGCCTTATTCCTTATAAGGCCACTAACCTAGTCACAATCTTTTTCTTCCCAGGTTAGGGGGAAATTAATTCTCTTTAATAACAAGCTTATGTTTAGGACATTTACTTATAAAATTCCTTACTAGGCATAATCCCATCAATAGACCCCATCCTAGGAGATGTTATTCCCCTTATTTGGAGAGATACACATATATTTTATCTACATTTTGGGTAATGTAGAGGATAAAATTCTATACATATAGTATAATATAGACTCAGAATTGTCAGACTTGATGCCTTTGGGAAGCATTGGGTCTCCAAAATTCCTAGTGCTGATGAATCAAATTAAAATGTAATTGGAATATATTTAACAAAATAAATAGAAATGCAATACAACATAGATAATGCTAATTTGTGGTTTTCTAGGTCACTATGCTGACTGCAGGGATCCATTTCTCTTTTCACTTGACACTACTGCATAGAGAATAGTTTCATTGACAAATTGAATTATCATTTTTTTTTTATTGAAAGAAAAATAGAAACAATGTCTCTCCAAAACTATATAGTATAATTCTGGTGCCTGAGAAAATTACCGCAAAATGAGATTGAGGCAAAAGAAGCACAGAAGGCACCCAAAGTCAACTTTAACACAAATTCAACAGGGCTGTGGATTATTGAAGTGGGCAAAAGTGTCCTCAAACTTCATCAAAAAAGACCTTGTGCCAGAAGACACTCTTATACCTTAATTCCTATAGGCAGAGACTCCAGTGACACCACAAAGCCCTGCTTAGATTGGTGTGGTTGGCCATAGGAGAGAGAGAGAGAGAGAGAGAGAGAGAGAGAGAGAGAGAGAGAGAGAGAGAGAGAGAGAGAGAGATTCAGCATGGGAGCTTCTGTGGGGTATGACAGGTACCTGTTTTAACTAGTTATTCTCACTAACTGGATGCTACGCTCAATTATTTCCACCTACTAATGCAGTGCAAGGACTATTACTGCCCTCTAAATTTCAGCAGTCTAGGAAAAGTCTATCACTTCATTCTAGCTTTTAGCTCTTCTATTATAAATGCAATATTTTATCTGCACTTATTACTGCCTAGAAAAGTTAATTTGTTGCCCCGTTTTTCCCCCCACAGAAACTGTAAATAGTATAATTCCATTGACAACATATTTACCAAGAAGCTGGTAGCTTTCTCTATTGTCATGACTGGATATATATACACAACCCCCAAATATCTTGGAAGCAAAAACAAAACAACAATATTTAAGTCATTGATTAAATAAAGCACTATTTCAGCTTTTGCAAATTTAAATTTTTAATTTATACCAGCAAACTAGTTTGACTAGGAAAAAAAAAGCCCCATGCTGTGAGTCAGGGGACCTGAGATCTGTTCTTAACTTTACTTTCAATTAGCTGTATGACTTTGGGTAAATCAGTGCCATTCTCTGGGGTCCAATTTTCTTCATCTATAAAATAAAGGGGTAAGATTACATAACACCTAAAGTCCCTGCTAGATCTAAAATTGTATGATTCTACATCTTTTCCTCTCATGACGCTGTGGCTAATGTTTCTTACCTTGTTTCTGGATTAGACTAGATATGGCACTACAAATGAAAAAGCCATGGAAACCTCACTGAGGCAGCTCTGTACAAAACAAACTGATACATTGTAAATACTATACTCTTGCTAAGAGATGATGATGATGATGATGATGATGATGATGATGATGATGATGATAGCTCATATTTGTAAGATGGCAAAACACTTTCCGTGCATCATCTCATTTAATTCTCACAACCATCCTGTGAAGTAGGTGCTATTGTTTTGTTTGGTTTTTAAATAAAAAATTTACTTATTTTTGGTTTTCAACATTCACTTCCATAAGATTTTGAGTTCCAAATAGCCTACTATACACCTATGCTATTGTTACCCTCATTTTACACATGATGTGCCTGAGGCTCAGAGAAGTTAAGTGATTTGCCCAATGTCACTGTGCTAAGTATAACTGAGGAGGGATGAGAACTCAGATCTTCCTGGATCTTAGTCTATCACTCAACCTACCCCACCATATGCTACAATATACCCAAAGCCTATGAAGCCAAATCAGTCACTCTTTTTTCACCATGTGGAAGGATCTGCTAACAAAGAATTTAATTTATTTCTTATAAAAAATGGATCTCTGAAGACACAGTTATGTGAGCCTCAGCTGGAGACTTCCAAGTTCTTTACCTCAATATCTTCACTACTAGATGCATTTATTTGCTCATCTCATATTTAATGAGCACATACAACAATACTGCACTGGGGGATTTTAAAGGAAGTATAGAAATAGCTGTTATATCCGTGGAGTTTAAAATTTAATTGGGGAGATGAAATGGAGAAGAGAGAATGATGCAATGTAAAACAAACAGGACGGGAACTGAGGACATATGAATTCTGCTCTCAGTTCTACCACTAACTAGTTCTATAACACAGAGTATCATTTCTATGTGCCTAAGATTTTTTACTTGTAAAGTAAGAAGGGTTAATTACATGATCCCTAATGTGCCTTACAAAACTGAGATTCTAAGTCTAAATTATCAGATAATATAAAAGCAAGCATAGGACGATGCAAAGCAGACTATATATAAATGTTTAGAAGAATTAAAATGTAAGGGAAAATATTAGTTTGGAGATAAAATATTTTCTTGTATAATGAGAAACTTTTGATATTTAAAACCCACATATCACTTTGATATCTTCACTGTTATAATCACTGGTGAAATCACCATAGGCATGTTGGAGAAGTAAGAAAAAACAAAATTGCAAAAAAAAAGGCACTTTCATGATTTAGTTCAACCAATTTTCAGTTGTGTCTAACTCTCCATGGCCCATTTGGGGTTTTCTTGGCAAAGATACTGGAGTGGTTTGTCATTTCCTTCTCCAATTCATTTTACAGATAAGGAAACTTAGGTAAACAAGGTTCAGTGATTTGCCTAAGCTCACACAGCTAGTAAGTGTGTATGTAGGGCCAGATCTGAACTCAAGAAGATGAGTCTGACTCCAGACCCAGCATCCATCAATCCAAGGAGCCACCTAGCTGTTCCTATTTTCACCGTAGCTGTTAATTTAAGAAAACAAAGTTGACGTCATGAAAAGATATAAGCAATACAATACTGCTACAAGCCTCCAATACTGATATACAACAAAGAACGGAAAGAAACATTGAAAATATGATTGGAAGAGCTTATCCATATGTAATTAAGCCTTAATAGCCACCTCTTAATGATAACACCAATGACATATCTACCCCTAAAACAATGCAAAATATTTGGATTTTTCAATAATAATAGTCAATAAACATTGACTAAGTTTCTACTATATGTGCAGTGGATAGAGTTCTGGACCTAAAGTTAGGAAGACTCGTCTTTGTTAGTTCAAATATGGCTTCAAACACTTAATAGTTGTATGACCTTGGGCAAATCACTAACCTTGTTTTCCTTAGTTTCCTGTCTGTAAAATTAGTTGGAGAAGGAAATAGCAAACTATTCCAATATCTTTGCCAAGAAAACCCCAAATGGGATCATAAAGAGTTGGACATGACTGAAAATGTCTGAACATTTCTAAGTACAGAGGATACAAATACAAAAATGATAGTCTCTGCCCTCAAGGAGATTACTATCTAATGGAGCAAGACAACACGCAAAAAATCTGAAAAGGGGAGGAGAAAAGACCTAAATGGCTGTGGCCACAGAAGTTAGCTAAGTCTAAAATGAGTGCACATGGGTGAGAAATGAGATTAAATGGAGGATGAGCTTATGCTTCTACTCTTTGATCAGACAGAGCCAATGAAACCTGAGTACGAAGGTTTGATTTCCCAATGATGAGGTTACAGGGGGCATGGTGAAGATGTCAAAGAAGTCCAAAATGAATACAACCAGAGAACGTATTTTAAGTGTTGTATACATTGTAATTTAGCACTTATTTTTAGCTGACATACTATCAAAGTCAGGAAATGATTGGGAAAATATATTTCCTAATAAAATGTTCAATTATTTTTATTTCTTGAGGGGAGAAGGGAAATCTACAACTAGAATTTTGTTAATTGGGAACTCCCTACCAATATAGATCAATAATTCATCTTTTTTTAATACTTTATTTATTTTTAGTTTTAAACATTCACTTTCATAAGATTTTGAGTTTTAAATTTTCTTCCCTTCCTACTCCTCCCCCCAAGACTATGTGTAATCTGATATAGGCTCTACTTATATATTCATATTAAGCAAATTTTCCCATTAGTCATGATGTAAAAAAAAAAATAAAACTGATGCGAGGAACCATGAGAATGAAGCAGTAAAACAAAACAACAAAGGAAAAGGAGATCCATTCTTATGCTTTCATCTGCATTCAGACTCTATAGTTCTTTCTCTGCATGTGAATATCATTTTCCATTGTGCATCTTTTGGAGTTGTCTTAGATCCTTGCCTTGCTGAGAAAAGCAGGTCTATCGAAGTCACTCATCACACAATAGTATTCCATTGCATTCATATACTACAACTTGTTCAGCAACTTCCCAATTGATAGGCATCCCCTCAATTTCCAATTCCTTGCCACCACAATAAGAGCTGCTATAAATATTTTTGTACATGTGGGTCCTTTTCCTGTTTTTCTGATCTCTTTGGGATACAGATCTAGAAGGGGTATTGCTGGGTCAAAGGCTATGCACAATTTTATACCCCTTTGGGCACAATTCCAAGTTGCTGTCCAGAATTACTGGATCATCAATAACTCATCTTTCATTTAAAATAGTTGACTGGGGGTACTGAGAAGTAAAATGATTTGTTTATAGTTACATGACTAATAGATATCAAATGGAGAATTTGAATCCAGATCTTCTAGATACCAAGGCCATCATTCTTCCTTTTCTGCTGTTCTTTTTGTTGTAATTGTTGTTACATGAGTTGTGCATTTCTATGATCTGTTATAACCTACAGCCATTGTAAGACCAATTTTCATAAGGGCTAAGACAGAATTTTTGTTTACAGTGAGTCATACTGATTGAGGAAGAAGAGAGAATATAAATAATAAATTTACTTTAAACAGGTTATATAAAATTGGGTCTACAAACATTTTTTTAAACTTATAACTATATTTCAGCATAGCTTTGTCTTCATAATCCTATGCATTTTATTTAATGATTATAAAATTTTTATTCTGAATAGGAACCTAAAGGTTTCAGCAGACTGCCAAAGGGATCTCGATCTCTCTCTCTCTCTCTCTCTCTCTCTCTTCTCTCTCTCTCTCTCTCCTCTGTCTCTGTCTCTCTCTGTCTCAGTTTCTGTCTCTGTCTCTCTGTTTCTCTCTGTCTCTGTCTCACACACACACACACACACACACACACACACACACACACACACACACACACAAGGTTAAGGATTCCTTCTCTAAAGGGAAGTGCCAGACACAAAACTAGAGTGCATTTTTGGTCATTAGTGGAAAACCAAGAAGTGAGTATGCTAATTACAAGCCAATTAATGGGTCAAGGTCAGGTGCAATGAAAATCTTCTGACCTGGTTAGGTCAAGGAACAATTAGCTCTGCTGATGTACTCACCTGGGCCTTCTGGGCTAACACAATCAGTCCTGACCTCTGTGTCAGTTCCCACCCTGAGGCAACACCAGGAGGGATTCTGACCCTATTTCACTGAACTATGCCAGGAGTTCTCAGGATTTCATATTTCCATCCTTGAGGGTAAGTTAATGTCACTGTCAAATTGCAGAAGGGAAATTGTCTATGCAAGACAGTTATGGACACACCCTAACAACAACTATTTTTTTTTTCCACATCCATTCCCGAATTGCCATCACTTGAAAGAACGGCAGAGTAGAAACAGTAAGTCAAAAACACTGCAGTTCAAAAGTAGATTCAAGTATTTACTTTTTGTTCCACTTCAGCTGGCTCTAGCTAAGACTGCTGAGGGGCTAAAATAAGAGTGGATGGGATGTACATTTTTCTTGGTTACTGGCTGAGCCTTGAGATGGTTGGAAGATACATTATGTATTTCTTTTACCCCAACAAGTGATTGTAGATGTGTGTGCCTAGACTCCTTTAAGTCACCGGAGTTATGCAGCCCCTTTCTGCTTTAACATTCTATCACTCTGATTCTATGAGGCACATTGTCAGGAGGTAGAAAGGGGAAATAAATAGAAAATGATTCCCTTGTTGGTAGTGATTCATATTTATAATGCCTACCTTCCTTTCTTTGAACTACCCTTTGGTTTCCCATGTTTCCAGAATTTACATCACAATGGATTTTTTTAAACTAGCACAATGTCTACCAGACCTATAAAACAAAGTGTCCTTTCAATCCACCAGTTGAATACAATATAGGTCATTAGAATTGTCCATTTTGAAAGAGAAGCATCACCACATATGATATGGTACAATAGAGTACTGGAGTTGGAGTCAGAGGAATCTAAATTTTAATCCTGCTCAGACTTTTACTAGTTATGGGACTCTGGGCAAGTCATTTAATGTCTTTAAAAATAATTTTCCTCATCTGTAAAATGGGAATAATAACAATAATAACAATAATAATAATAATAATAATAATAATAATAATAATAATAATATAATAATACCAACTTCATAAATTTTGTCTGATGATCTAATGAGGAAGATAATATATGGAAAGAGCATTGTAAAAAAGCATCTTAAAGCACTTTGCAATACTAGCTAGCATTGTATACATCATCATCTAGTATTTTTTTTCATTGGGATTCCAATAGAAATAGATCTGAAGCAAACTGCTGTTATTATTCTTTTATATTTCAATATTCTGCAGACCTGTATACACATGAATCAAACAGCTGCTTTTTTTGTAATTGAATAACAATGATGACAGTTATTATCTTCATCATTTTTATTCCATTCACATGGATTGTCATCTAGAGCAGTGGAAAGGGTGCTAGACAAAGAGTTAAAGACATAGTTTTAAATTCCTGTCCTGTTACTCACTGTGTGTACTTTGGACAGTTATTTTCATTTTTAAGCTTAGTGTAATTTTTAATCTTTAAAAGGAGGGTACTGAACTAGATAGTATTTAAACACTATTCAATTTAACTCAGCAAACATTTAAGCTCCAGCCATGTGACAGAAACCATACTATGGTTGAGGTTAAACAGAAAATTTTAAAAATCCCTGTCCTTCAAGGGGTTTACATACTTCTAAAGGGAAACATGCAAACACATAATTATGTATAACCAAAACATTATATATTACAAGCAAATATCATGAGAATAAATTATATAAATATAAGAGGTATATGTATGTATGTAACATACAAAATATATATAAAGTAATTGAAGAAGTGGGGGTTGAGAAACATTAACATCTAGTTGAATATGGTTCATCTGAACATACAGTAACACTTGACCTAAGCCTTTTAGGGAGGTAGAGATTATAAGAGGTCCCTTTTAACTCTAAATTAGGGATTCTTATTTTTCCCCCCTTAACCTTTAGTGGTCTATTGAGCCCTATGTATTCCCCAGAATAAATTTCTTTAAACATATAAAATAGACAACATAGGAATTGTACATGCCATGGTTACGATGGAATTCATTTGGTGTGAGACTTCAAGTTGTTCCATTCTTTTAGTTAGGCTAATGTGATCTAAATCTGGGTTTCTCAAAGTCTTTCCACTCCCAACTCCTTTTCCTGTTTAGGCAGACTGGTTGGTGTTGCATAGCCCAAGGGCATGTGCAGTTCAAAGTGCACATGCTTCCTGTTCAGGCTGCAGTGCGGTTGCCTGACCTGTGGGCAAGCACCACCAGAAACACCTGGGATTCATTATGCATTTGATTTTTAATTAATTTTTGGTTGTGCATTCAGAAACCTTTTATTGTTGCCAAATTTGTTGCGATCCCACATGGGATCATGACCCACAGTTTAAGAAGAGCTGGTACTGTTCTTCACTTTTTCAAATGTAGGCATGGGAATTGAATTATTATAATTATTACTGGTGATATTATAGTTATTTTGGAGCACATACGCACACAAAATAGATGGTG
The DNA here is from genome assembly GCF_003287225.1 of Phascolarctos cinereus. Lineage (NCBI taxonomy): Eukaryota > Metazoa > Chordata > Mammalia > Diprotodontia > Phascolarctidae > Phascolarctos > Phascolarctos cinereus. Next base: position 199,308,578 of record NW_027555736.1, read on the forward strand.
TCACAATGTTTTCAATTTTCCATTCAAACCCCTAAGATTCCCTTAAATTTTAACAAGTTCTCTGCTAAGGTTGACCATGTTGGACTATGGGTGATCAGCCAACTGCTCTTAATGTCCCCAACACACACAAAAATTTTATGGCCATAAAACCAACTTCTATATAACACAAAAACAACAAATTATTACAGCTTTCAGATATTATAACTGTGTAAGTACCTTTAAGACTTTCAGGTTTTTTGTTTTTACATTTCAAGTAATTATTAAAGCCATACTATGTATATTTAATTGTATTCTATTTCAAATATGGTATTTTTTTTCTACCTCATTAGAAAAGTAAGACACATGAGGGCAAGGACCACACCTCACAAATAACTGAGCCCAATGCTGGAAGGAACAGTCTGTGTTTGTTGTGGGAAAAATAAATAGTACCCCTTGTGTAGTTTGGCATTGGTTAATAAGATGGAGACCAGGATGTTGTATAAGCCAAAGTACAGGTTAATAAAACTGCAAGTAAACTTTGAAGTCACACAGTCCAAAATTCTAATTGTATAGATATGAAGAGCTTGAAATCCAGAAATGAGACATGAACACATAGTAAGTAGAAAGAATTAGGTTATGAAACTAGATCCTCTGACTCCAAACTCAAGCCTCTTGTTATTACCTCATGCGTCCTTTCTTGTGCTGAGGACCTGGATTACTTTTGGAGTGCAAGTGGTAATGAAGAAGATAGATGAGATAAAAGAGACATTTCAAAGGAGGAACAAGGCAATCTGACATACTGGAAAGAGCCCTGAATTAGGAGTAGGAGGTCTTAAGTTTAAATCTGTCTCTACTTATTCATTCTATGCCTATGGCAAATCACCTTTCTGGGTTTTACTTTCCTCATTTGCAAAAGGAGGTGGTTGGATTAGAAGACTCCTGATTTCTTCTAGCTGTAAATCCATGATTCTATGGGGAAAAAAAGTGCTGGACAGATTGATTAGTGAGGATAAAGGGAGAAGTAGAATAGGATTCATATAATTTCAAAGTTAGAAAGGCCTCAGAACCATCTACTATAACATTTGCTAAAGAAAAAATAAAACTCTCCTTTACAGAACATCTGGCAAATGGAAATCCAGATTTAGTTTTATTAGCTCAAAGGATGAGGAACCTGCTACATCCCAAGGCAAGCTATTTTACTTGGAAAAGCTCTAATTAAGACATTTCCCTTATATCTAGCCTCAATTTTCTTCTTGGTAATGTCTCCCCAAACTTATTTTTGGTGATTGTTCCCAGTTCTGCCAAGTGGAAACATATAAAGCAAGTCTAAACTGTCTTCTGCAAGACAGGCCTTCAAATACTTGAAGGTAATTCTGAAATTGTTAGTCAAATCTTTATTAATGGCTACTATGTGCAAAGCACCATGATTAATAACTGTGGCAACCTAGTACATGGAATGTTTCCCGAATGTTGTGATAAAAGGATTTAAGTTTCTGCACTAAGAAAAGAGGCTCCAAAGAAAAAGTTAAGCCACAGGACATCAGGCAACGCATACAGGACTCTCTATTACTTTAAGTTGGAATAAAATTTGCTGTGGAAAATAAGAGATTTATCCAAGACTCGGAAAGGAACAAGACAGGAAAACCTGAGGGATATATATATATATATATATATATATATATATATATATATATATTTTTTTTTTTTTGCTAGTTCAAGGCAAAAGCAATGGGCTTCATGTTAAGGAAATGGAAAGTATATTCAGAATTTACTCTTCTCTTGAGGAAGAGATAGCTAAAGATTCCAGCTAAGCTGGAAGCTAGAGACATTCTGTTGGACATCATCTAGAAGAGCCACATCTACCTGAGTATTGTCAAGTAAATATACTTCAAGACTAGGAGTAGGCCCAATGGGAACAGTGAAATGATATCAGCAGAAAACATTGGAGTCCCTGTGGCTTTAGAGATCTAAGTTTTCTGTCAACATGTATGTCATGACATGCATATTTTCTCAGTGTATACTCCTCCAGTTATATTCCCTTGGAAGGATTTATTTCCAGGGCATCAGTCCAATACCCTAATTTTACAAATGAGGAAACTGAGGCACTGAGTGATTAAGTGACTTGTTCTTGACCACACAGGTCATAAATATATGAGGTGGGATTTGAACTTGCATTTTCCTGACTCCAAGTATAGTGACATAGCTATTTGTTGTGAGAGGATGCCTGAGGTTTATGGAGAAAATGTTTTGTTATGTTTCTTTCGTCATTTCATTAAAGGTCTTTGTTTTGAAATAATTATGGCATGTCCCTGAATACTGAAGGTAAATATACCCAGTTATGCTGGCTCCCAGGGAAAAAAGGTTTTAAATTTAATCTTCATTATTAGCATTTTCTCCATAGCTTTCTCAAGTCTAGACAACCATTAAAACAATAAATCAGGCCTCAGTTTGTCACATTTGCCAATTTCTGAGGTACAAATGCTCACACTGAAAATTTATTAATTGGCTCTCAATCTGGTACAAGCCAGCTCCAGCACACCTCTGAATTATCAGTAGTAATTCTGAGCTGTGGTTTTAGGAGATGCAGATGTACAAAGTAACTTAAACCTTAGAAAACCTTCCTCTGAAGCACCCAGTCTTTCTGACTTTTAATTGCCTCATCTACAAAATGGTAACGCTTGTGATTACAGCTTTTTTTTTTTTTTTGCAATCTGCCTTGCTGGGTTGTGGAGAGATTTCTTTGTAAACCTTAAAATGCTATATAAATGAAACATTGTTATGATGTGACTCGCCCTTAATCGCATAGACCACAAGTATACTAATTTACTGGAATGTAAAATGATATTTACTTAAAATAGAACACGATCCAAATCAAGCACCAAATATTGTCAAATCCAGTTTTCCGAACCCAGAGAGTGTCAGTGGTAAGTCCTCAGCTCCATTTCGTGCACTCAGGGCAGGGTGGAAATTTCCACTGGAACACAACTCAAGAAGCTTACCTGAAATAGGCCTAGAGGGACCTTCAAGGCTTCCTTAACCCCACTTTAAGTAAAAACTGTGATCTGGTTACTTCTGGTGATTTGTGTGCTCTGGATTCTCCCTGAAAAACATTCTTGATCCAGTCCCTTGGTTCCATGATGGGAATTTTTGAAATTGTATTAACTCCTGAGATAAATTAAGTCACCAACTCAATATACTTTAAATTAAATGACTGATTTTTCTTTTTCCATCTGTGAAAAATGCCGGGTCCCTTGATCTCTCCCTTAGACTTCTAGCAAAGGGTGTATGTGGGAGGGGTGGGAGCAGAGAAGGGATATCCCTACTCCGCACCCTCCTTAAGCAATGTCTAATACAACCACAGCAACAAGATCATGGTGGCATTCTAAGCTCCTGGTTACTGGTTCCCCAACAGGAGATGATCTGTGCAACAACTTAGAGAAGATGATCACAGCCATAAGGATAACATGGCTGAAAGAATAAGAAAATCTACTTCTGGGCACAGCTTGCCAAGGAATCTGTGTATATGAGTTACAGAGGCAGTGCAGTTAGAGGTGAGAGTAAAATGATCTGTTCATGAATCTCTCAAAGAATTTTATATTAAAAAGGGGGGGAGGGGACAGCTAGGTGGAGCAGTGGGTACAGCATTGGCCCTGTGGTTGGGAGGACCTGAGTTCAAATCCAGTCTCAGACATATAACACTCACTAGCTGTGTGACTCTGGGCAAGTCATAACCCCATGCCTCACCAAAAAACCAAGAATTTTATGTATTTCATTAAGTATCAACCTCCCAGGAGAACATAATAGAAGTGATGGATTACTATTTGTCAATAGGTACTTGTGAGTTGTTGTGTTTAAAGCATTTCTTTTGCAGCAGAAGAGAAAATAGTTGTGCTGTAACTGATCTACTTTATACATTGGGTACCTTTCAAGAAGGGACCCTATTATTAATTCCTTTTTTTGGAATCTCTAGATATGTAAGCTCTATGGCATTGTCATCCCAATACCTATTCTCACTAACCAGTTGGATTCTTAAGATAAGGTTGGAAGGACAGAGCTTATTTTCTAAGACCATTGGCTTTACCAGAGTGCTCTGCCCCCAGGATTTTCAGAAGCATTTAGTTGCCAGCCTTAAGTAGTTTTTGGTGAAGGAGTATTTACTAAGGTGTCCAATAAGAAGCTAGTATAAAACATTCTTACAAAGCCTGTGATACACTCTCCCACGAGTACCTACAGTGTTTAGGAAAAAGTGGGCTCAGGGAGTACATATGACAGTTGAGAACTAACTGATAGCTCCTGGTAAGTGAAAGGTCATGCATCCCATTTGGGGAGCATTCCCAAATTTTCCCTTAAGTACAGTGTAGCCTATTTTCTGGGTTCTTTATAGAGCCATGTCTTCAGTCTGTCCTTAGCACCTGATGATGCAGATACTGCTGCCAGCTGATGGGGAATGCCATTCGGGAAACCAATGGGAAGGTGTGAAGTCCAACCAGTTCCAGACAAACATCATCCAGAAAATGTAAGGTTTTCTCCAGTCAAAGGTGGAAGAGGTATGGAAATGAAATGTGGCTAAAGTTGAAGCAAAAGCTTCTCCTTCCCTCCCTCTTCCCCCCTCCCAATATTCCTTCTCAAAAAGGTTCTGGAAAGCCACATGTTCGCATTTTTGGAAAAGCTTTTTATTTCTACCAGCTTGATGTTTTTATATAGGATTCAAAGAGCAGGATAAAATTCTAGAACAATGAGAACAGACCTCTTGTGTGGCATCATTTCACTTCATCAAATGGTTTTCAAAGACTTTTCATACTTAAGGTCTTTTAATTGAGGCATGTTCTCACTTAATTAAGGTATCAGGATAAATTAGTGGTGGGGTAGATTTGATCACACCATTACACCTACCTAAATATCTGCTTTGCTATATGTGTACACAGCTTTCCCCACACTCTACCTAGCAGGTTTCAAATATTCTTAGGGATGTGGAGTTTGAGTTCCTATAATTTCCCACACATTCCTATCTGGAAAGGAAGGAGCACGCTCAATGCAATAAATTCATCAGGCAGTGTTTTCCTCAAGTTTCCAATGGGAAACACTCTTCAGTCTTCAGCTGAAGATTTGGAAACTTGAGATGTGACAAGTCTCTCAGCCTGTGAACGATGGACTCAAAATCTATTATAAACTGGGAATGAAGAAGGTTTCAGTCTCCATTGTCATGTAACTATCAGAGTTGTGGTTGCTGTTCAGTTGCTTTCAGTGATGTCCAACTCTGTGACCCCATCTGGGATTTTCTTGACAAAGATATTGACTTAGTTTGTTTTTCTTTTTCCTTCTCCAGCTCATTTTACACAAGAGGAAACTGAGGCAAACAGGATAAAGTGACTTGCCCGGAGTCACGAAGTAAGTGTCTGAGACCAGATGTGAACTCAGGAAGATGAGTCTTCCTCACTCCACTGCACAAGACCTGCTGCTGGTTCTAACTTCAGGTAGCCCATTTTAAAATAGGATGAGAATATCTTTAGCAACACTGAAATTTATCTGTCCAATGACCTCATCTTCAGTGTGACTCTCTCCTGCTACTGTGACAAGTAGTTTCCTTTGACCCAGTGCCTCTCTCAGTCACTAGCACAAAGATCTGCCATTCTAGGCCGTGTAAAGTTGTCATCATTTTGTTCGTTGTTTTTGCTGAAGGATGTGTGGGTAGAAGTTCATGGAAAGTAGAGAAGCAGAGAGATCAAGTAAGGTGCTATATTTACGGTAGATTTGGCTCCCAAAGAGCACATATCTTTTCCTCACACCTCACAACACAAAGATTAAAAATAAATGTATTCATTTTACAGACGAAGAAATGGAGGTTTACATAGATTAAACGATTTGCCCACAGTGCCACAGTCAGAATTTGGGCTTCAGTCTCTGATTCCAAACCCTATTTTCTTTAAACCACCATCCCACTAGCACCTGTTATACTTCTTTCTACATATTCAGCAACATTGAAGCTCTTTTTAGTTGACTGTGTCCATTTTGCAGCTCTGCATTTTAAGAGAGACGTGCTGGATCAGAAGAGAGAACAGAGGAGAGCCACAAAAATGATGAAAGAGTTGGCAAATAGGACATATGAGAAAAGGTAAGGTTGAAGATGTGAAAATTATTTAGCTTGCAGAAAAGAAAACTGAGTGGTGATTTATTAACAGTCCCCCAGTGTATGAAGGATTAGTAAAGGGGAGGTTGGTGACCAGATGTTCTCTTTCTCCACAGTGGATAGAACAAGATTTAATCAGCTTAAGATGCAGCGAGAGAGATCTAGGTTAGACATAACTTTCAGACTATAAGGGCAGTTAAACACAAGAACAGACTATCAGAGGAGACTACAGTCCCTGCCATCTGTCTGAGCTAGTTTAGGTAAAGATCTTCCTGAAGTCAGCAGGACGACCCTGGAGGCCCTTTCCAAAGCTATAAGACTCTGATCGTTTACACACTACATTCTGGATAATATTTCTTGGGAGGAGATTAATTAGAGGCTAAGTGACTACTAGTATGTGTGAAGTAGGAAGCAGCAAAAAGGAAAAGCAGCTAAACATCAAAATATGAGCAATTTTCTAGTAACTGATTATCATAGTGGCTGGCACATAGTAGGTGCTTAAAAAAGATTTATTGAATAGAATTGAGTTGAAGTGAAATTATTTTGTGCCTGAAGTTGCATTACAGTAACTGGAACACAATTAGAGAATTCATATCTTGAATTCTGTCTGATGATCTGAAGGCTAATTTGGCTTTATTCAGCCAATTTCCTCTTAAGGCAACAGGCCTCATTAAGGAACCTGTGATTCCCTGATTTTTGCAAAAATGGAAAAAAAAAAAGCTGTGATTTGGGCTACTTGGCCCAGGGGAAGTAGGTGTCACAGGGAATAGGGTGCTGGCCTGAAGGAACCAGGCCTCTAGTCAGGAAAACCTGAGTTCAAATTCCTAATCAAATTCCTCATCCCAACTAGCTATGTGATTGGGCAAGTCACTTAACTTGTTTGCCTCCATTTCCTCATTTGTAAAATGCATTGGAGAAGGGAATGCACTTTGAAAAAGGCAAACAAAAAAATGAAAGAAAAGAAAACAAACCTCAAATGAAGTCATAAAGAGTCTGACAACGTCTGAAAAGACTAAATAGCAGCAACAAAGGGTCTGGGTGTGGAATATCCCTTCACAAAGGCAGAACAAGCACTATCTAGGAATTAGTCAACAGAACCTAGGGAGCTCTCGGAATAACATAGAAATTGAATGATTTTTCTAAGGCTCATGCAATTAAAAAATTTCACGAGAGTGAATTTAAATTTGAGTCTCACAGATTCCTGGATTAACATTATACACCTATCATATTATCCTGCCTCTTTTCCCTGAACCAAAGCTGTAATAAAAGCCAAGGTGAGATAGGAATCAATTATTTTTGAGATGTGAGACCCTCTAAAACATGAGTTCTTGCTTTGTAGTCCACAGATCTCTTCAGATAGATTTCAGGGAAATCTGGATAGGGAAAATAAAAAATTACATGTTTATTTAACTACAATTTGTTTTTTTTGTATTCCCAGATATTTTGTTTTAAGCATTTAAATTTATTATTTAGTGAAGATGTCCACAGGCTTCAATGGACTTCCAAAATGGCCCATCACACAAAAAGTTTAAGACTCCCTGATCTAAAAGCTAATCTCCCACTAAGAGCCTGAATCATAGTCCTACATCAATAGAGTTTTGGGCAAAATATTGGCTTTAAATTGCTAACTTCAAAAACAGAAGCTGAACATTTATCAGTAGCAAAGAACTGGAAACAAGGCGGATGGCAATGGATTTGAAAACAGCAGAACAGACTGTAGTATGTAAATGTGGTGGGATATTACAATTTAGAAGGGACAAGTATGAGTAATTCAAAGAAACATGGAGAAATTTATCTGAATATATGCAAAATGAAATAGACAAAACACAAAGACCAATATTCATAATGAATACAAAAACAAATGAAAAGATTTCTAAAATAAAATTAAATTCTGGGCAATTGAAAAGATAATAATAAAATCTGAGACTGATGGGGTATGGGCCCAAGCGGAGACCTTTGTCCCTTACCCCAAAAAGAATTTGAGTCCCATTTGTCTAGGGGTTTCTCCTTGAATTCTCCCACTTGATCAAGGAGGTCTCTGGCCTTCCCCTGAGGCTATAATCTCATTATCACCTATGCCTAATCTCCCACTTCTGTGTTACCTTTAACCCAGCCTAGCCCTCCATTGTCTCACCTCCCTATGGCCCCTGGCTACTTCCCACCCTTGACCCTATTTAGACCCCATTCTCAACCTACCAGTTACATCAAGATCCTTCCTAGATCCCTCCCACAGTTTTTCTTTATATAAGGTCCATCTAGTCTCCATTAAGGTACTCAGATTCTTAAAATCTAGACAATAACAGATTCCTTAAGAACCTAGCCAATAGCTCACAAATGTTAAGATCCCTTAAGAGTCTGGCCAATGTGGTGGACCTTTAGTAAACATTGTCCCTAGCTGAAACAAAGGCTTTGGTTGAATTCATTTGGGTAGGACCCACATGTCAGGATTTTGGGGTCCCAGCACCCCTAAACCTCTACACCTCATTAAGACCAAACTACTCACAACTTCTTTTGGTCCCACTTCCCTCATCTGTCAAATAAGAGGATTGGACTACATGACTTCTAAGATCCCTTCCAGCTCTCCATGATCTAATGATCCAAAGTACTCCTGTCCTCTGGATTACAAAGGAACAATGTTTTGCTTATTGTCAGAAAAGGTCATTAGGTGAGGTTTTTTTTTAAGTATTTGTCTTTTTTTTTTTCAAGGGAGATTAGAAGGTACTATATAGAAATGAATGCCATGGAAAAAGCAAAGGTAATTAATATGAATTTTTTTTAACTGAAAGAACAAAAAGAAAAAGCATGACTATATCTCTTTAGAAGGGTGGCTAAATCTACTAGTTCAGATTAAAAGGAAAAGAAAGAACAATGGCAAACTGGATCAAAATCATGATGAATGTAGATACAAATAGAGATTAATCATCCCTAACAAATTAATCATCTAATGTTAGGGGTAGTGAGTCATTATTTTTGTTATTATTAATAGAAATATTAGTTAATATTTATGAAGAACCTAGCCATTTACAAAACATTCTTGATACTTTTTTTTTTCGTTGTGTATAATGAGGGCTTCTTTGGATATCCCAGAGTAGGAAAAAGAGTGATGGTGTGCTTGGGTGCTTATGTTTGGGTGCTTGTACTTGGACCCCAATTTCTCCCTAGCCTCAGAAACACTGTCTCTGACAATTTCTCCCCAGCCCAAGGACACTGTGCCTAGCAATTACTCATGAATGGGCCCCAGGAAGACCCTTATCTCTTTCCTTGGTGCAGTTACAAACAGGACAAACAGTTTGAACTGGCTTTGCACTGGGTCATAAAGACATTCTTACCCACTGGACTATCTATACTACTACCCTACCTCTTTATCTACATCCTGGACTCCTCATTATTTGTATTCTAGACTTAAGACATATGTATACTCCCTACATCTATCTTGTCAAACAAGACATTGATTGGTGGCAGACTGGACAACTCTCAGTTACCCCTGAACTATAGTTAATTTAGTGACATAGCAGGTCTAAAACCACACCTCCACGTGGCCCTCCTTGTGGGCTTTTCCTAGTGAACTCTGGGTAAAACGCTTGAGCAGTAGGTACAAGAAGTGCATGTTTTTTAAAAACTGACCACTCTTTAATCACTCCCTAATCCCACCCTGAATCACCTAGTTAGCATATTTGGCACATGTTTTACTATATTTTATCCTATACAAACTTTAACCGTACCCCTTTAAGATCACAGGATCCTTAAGTATCTTTGCCCGCTGAGAAGCATAACAATAAACTTTTTGCCAACTTGACTTAAAGGAGGCATGAGCCGGTGAATTCATTCCAGATGAATCCAGATGTACTTCAGTCTTTGTGGGGTCACAACCTCTCCGACCGCAACAAGAGCACTGGGTTTAGAGTAAGAGAACCTATGTTCAAGTACTGACTCTACAACTTATCAGCTTTGTGACATTGAATTTTTGCTGTTCAGTCATTTTTCAGTCCTGTGTAACTTTTATTTTTAGGCAATTGGGGTTAAGTGACTTGCCCAGAGTCACGCAGCTAGTGACAAGTGGATGGTCTGAGGCTGGATTTGAAGTCAGGTCCTCCTGCCTTCAGGGCTGGTGCTTTATCCACTGCGCCACCTAGCTGCCCCTTATGTCTAACTTTTCATGACTCTATTTTGGTTTTTTTTTTGTCTTTTGTTTTTTTTGCAAAGATGCTGGAGTAGTTTTCCATTACCTTATCGTACTCATTTTACAAATGAGAAACTAAAGCAAACAGGGTTAAGTGACTTGCCCAGAGTCACACAGCTAGTGTCTAAGGCCAGATTTGAACTTAGGAAAATGAGTTTTCCTGACTCCAGGCCATGCGCTCTTTCCACTTCATCACTTAACTGTAAGTCACAATTATTTGGCTAATTATATCAGTTTCTTCATCTCTAAAATAAAGAGATTGGACTACATAACCTTTAAGCTTTAATCCCATTCAAAGGGCCTAATATTTTGTAATAGAAAATATAGGCAACATAACCTAGCCTACTTTGATGCCTGAAAGGAAACATGGTTCCACAAGCCTGAATCTTGAGAAGTATATGCTTTTAGGTAGAGATTTTTATAAACAAGATTCTCATCTAACTGGAATAATTTCCAAAGGAGTACATTCTAAAGGCAGGGAATGTGATATAAGATGCCTAAAGCTGACTTTCTCTAATACTAAGAAATGCACAGGGCTATTTGATCCCCTGGGATCAACTGAGCAAAGAAAATATTAAGCTGTGTTTTCGGTAAGTTTTATTTCTTTTTATTTTTGCCTAGATTTATTTAAAAAAAATTCTAGTGAGTGATGCCAGGGTCTCAAAAGCTTTAGTGGTATTTCCAAAAGTTTAACTATAGCTTATTCACCTGCTTAGGTCTGCAGAGTTGAATTTGATATTTCATGGGAATTTTATGCCCTTGATCAAGGACACGACCAAAGTACATTTTTTTAAAGCCCCTTATGTCATTTTATCTCTTCCCCTTGCCAGACAAGGCAAATGAAATTTCAAAGAAAAAAAAACACAGTCAAGTAAATTAAATATGTTAATATAGGTTGTACACTCCTGAAATCATTTGCATGTGAAGTAGAGGTTATGGAGATGCAGGGGATTATTTTGTTTAAACTAGTTAACCTGGTTGTGCTTCCTTCACTCTTTTTCCTTCCATATGCGAGGATTTTTGTCTATGACTGTGGCGTTAAATGATGATGAAGTGACACTTAATGCAAGTCTGTGCCAAGTTCCTGCTAGGAGAACATGTCTTAGTCACAAGTAATAAAGTAAACACAGAAGCTGCAAAAAACTATCCCCAGACGAAAACAATAATTTAAATGAGTGATAAAAAAGGCATTTCATCTATGCATGATAAGAAACCGCTGAACAAAACAAATTATACACTACACTAGAATGGCTCACTGCCCAAAGAAATTGCAAACAGTTTATGATGAGGGAGAAGGGGAAAGGAGAGAGAGAGAGAGAGAGAGAGAGAGAGGAGAGAGAGAGAGAGAGAGAGAGAGAGAAATGAAAGCAGAGGATCTCTGAAAAAGAATCGTAGAATTTGCTACACCAATCCTAGATCAGATGATTCTATCTATAAAAGTGAATGATTGTACATTAGTACAAATTAGGATAGACTATCCCAATGTTCTTTTGAGTGTTTTATTGGGAAATGATAATAGTATAGTCCTACAGTTCATCACACATAAAATCTGAGTATTTAGCTCTTGAAGGGGATCCTCTCAATGAAGGTTTCTTCACTTCCCTTCTAATTCCATGATTTATTTTTACATGACCATATAATGACTATGTATGTATATACGTATATATGTCTGTATGTATGCAGACTAATATTTATTGCACAGTACTTGGAAGAGATTTGTCTCTCTGGCATCTCAATTCACTATGCCCCACATTCAACTCCCCCCTCTTCGTAATTTCTCTGTATCTATTCAGAATATCATTATTTTTCAGGAAACTGCAAAACATTTTTATTCAAGCTTTCCAGAAAAGCAAAAGCCTTTTTTTATATAAAACATTTTATTGGTGTTGCTATGGGGCATAAAAGCATGGGTCTATCTTTCTTTCTTTCTGTCTGTGTGTTCATCCAACCCTCCATCTAGGTATCTTTTTTCCTCTGTTATCCCAAGCACTTAAATAAAATATAGCATCTTATAGAAGAGAAGACAGATTCCAAGAAATATTTTATCAGTGCCAGCAAGCTAGTCAGAAATGATACATTTCCCAGTGCATCATGTGTTCAAGTCTAAAAGTAATATAAAATATATGTTTAAGTAAATTAAAAAAAAAGCTTTTATGTAGTATCTATTATGTACCAGACAATGTGCTAAGCATTTTGCATATTTTATGTCATCAGATCTTCACAACAACACTGGGAGATAGGTGCCATTGTCATCTCCATTTTAAAGATGAGGAAAATGAGGCAGAGGTTAATTGACTTGCCCAAGGTCACACAGCTGAGTGTCTGAGATGAGATTTGATATGAGGTCTTTCTGATTCCAGACCTAGCACTCTACCATTGTGCCTCCTAGCTGCCTCAGAAGCCTTGGCATTGTTTCATGTTGGCTTCTCAACACCAATCCATTTCACCAGTGAGCAGGTAGAAATCAATATTAACTTCAAGTTTAATGATGCAAAAATGAAGTCTTTGGTGTCCTTTTAAAATTTAATTCAGCCATCTGGTTTACCCAGTTTCATATCAGTAGCCCTATGTTTTTAATATATTTGTTCTCATTTTTCTGTAGCTCCTAAAGTAAATTGAAAGCAGAGATTTCAAAGCTGTCTTCTGTTTTCTACCATTAAAGAAAAGAAAATCAATAAGGTACCAAATAAACAGGTTTAATATCCTCCCCTCAAAAAATGCAGTATGTCTAATGCACTACAAAATACATTGGATTTAGAGTCAGATTTTGGTTCAAACACTTCATCTGCCACTTATGACCTCTGTACATAAAGGCAAGTCACATCCTTCTTTGGTATCAGTTCATTTTGTAATGTAGGGAGCAAATCTGGATAAGACTCCCATAGGAGGTATAACTTGAGGTGCACTTTTAAGAAAACTAGGGATTCTGCAAGTCTGAAGTGAAAACACAAGTGCATTCTAGGGATACCTAGGCAGGAATGTATAGGGAAAAGCAAGAAGATCAGTTTGGTTTGAATAAAAGGAATGTCCCAAGGTAAGGCACATGTGAAAAGACTAGTGTAGAGTCTGGAGTCAGAATAGGAAGGCATCGAAAGTCAAACAAAGATGTTGACTTTTTATCTTAGAGGCAAGAATCAACCTCTAAAGATTCTTAAGAATGGATGTGACATAGTGCTATCTGTGCTTTAGGATCCCCATTTTGTTATTCTTTTTCTAAACTTTTTTGTCCAATTAAAAATCACTCATTTTCTCTCTCTCTCTCTCTTTCTCTCTCTCTCTCTCTCTCTCTCTCTCTCTCTCTCTCTCTCTCTCTCTCTCTTCTGTGCCACCCAATTAAGAAAAAAAAAAGAATAAAACCTTAATAACAAATATGCATGGTAAAGTAAAACATTCAAGACTATCTCTTTCTATGTGGAGCACAGATATGAAAAAGGAGGATTTTTAGAATGCAGGGAGACTATTTAGAAGGCTTTTATTGACCTTCAGAAGAGAGCTGATATGTTCTAAACTAAAGTAGTATCTTTAAAAGAGGAGAAAAGAGGATGGATGTGAGATACAAAAAGGATTGGGTAACTAACTGGATAATTTTAAGAGTTGAAGAAGAGAGAAGAGTTGGTGATGACTGAGGTTTCAGATATGTCATGTATGGAAAAATAATGGTGTTCCGAATAGATACAGAGAAATTAGGGAGAGGGGAGAGTTGAATTTGGGGCATATTCAATTGAAATGCCAGAGAAAAACTCCTTAGAGATGACCAACAGCAAGTTCATGATGAGGAAAATGAGATTGGGGATGAATGTATGGATTAGGAATTTGGCAGGAGTCGAAAAGAATTCTCTACACATGCATAAAATAATTGGCTAGAATCTGGTAGGTGGCACAGTAGATAGAGCTCTGGGCATGGAAGCAGAAAGACTTGAGTTCAAGTCTAACTTCAGACACTTATTAGTTGTATAACCTTGGACAAGTCATTTAACTCCTTTTTGCCTCAGTTTCTTCAATGGTAAGATGGGGATATTAGCACCTACATCCCAGGGTTGTGAGGTGGTTGTTGTGAGGATCAAATGAAATAATAAACCATTAATTAAAGTGCCTGGCAAATAGTGCATCCTAGGCAAAATGCTTGTTACCTTCATTTTTCCTTCCTAAAAGACCAAGCAGTCCAAACAACAATGGACTTAATCTTAGCCTGAGCTATTGCTGAATTTCAGATCAAACATTGTGGCATAACCTTAGCATATGCACTAAGGGAGTTTTCTTTTCTGTGAGGAGTATTAATCAGCCAACACACCATAGCAGGTAGTAGCAGGAAGCAGATAGTACCTCAAAAAAAAAGTTGAGTAAAGAACAGGAAATTTTTGGCATAAAGCACCTTAAAAACCACGAGACTAGGGAAAAAACATTATGATAGAGGGTAAAGATGGCACAATTCACCCAGTAGAGTGGAGAGGTTAAGACCAACAGAGTAGTTCAAGGGCATTCTTAAATATGTCATCAGTACATCTTAAATGTGTCAGCCACATTTGTCCCTTTGGTGTATGTCTCAATTCAAGCCTTCTATGCATGTTCTTTGTTCACATATCTTCTCTACATGTATGTCTCTCCTACTGGAAATGTGGCAACTTGGAGAATGTATCTACTGTTTAAATGAAATAAATATTTTCTTTTCCTTGTCATACCCATACTATACAGACAAACACTAGGATGACATAGATGTGTATAGACTACTGGTCTTTGAACAGAAGAATTGTTGTGTATCATTGGATCATATAATTATAATGAGTTGAAGAAACTATGGCTTTTCTGATAGACAGCCAGTGATTTTTAGTGTCAGATCTATACAATGTTTATATCAGACATCCATGTTGAGGAATGCAAGAAAGACATCCATCATCTTCCCAAAAGGAAGCTAGCAGTTTCATTATGTCTTGCTGAGGATTCTCAGGGATCCTAAAACTTTTCAATGGTATATATATATATATGTGGTAGGACACATGAATTATTTAGAGTCAGAGCAACATAGATATAAGTATATCCAAATTTCTTTGTTCTCGTTTGATGATTTTGGAAGATTATGAGAAAAGCGTAATGAAAGGTTAAACTGGCTGAAAGATGCTGGTTTGAAGGTGCTAGCTGGCAAGTGCCAAGTGTTTTGCATCTTACAGGATCACACTAGGGTGTGAGTACTAAAACCAAGGAAATGTAATGCTTTTTGCTGAGAATACTCAAAGCTTCTTTAAGAGCTAAAATCTTTAGAAGAAAGTAGTATACTAACATAATGTGTTTGTAAAGGTATTTAAAAAGAGTGAACGAAGTAGAAAAAGGAGCACAATTTATAGAAAGATGTCAAAGTATTAGGGGACACCCTGTTTTCCAGAGCTAAGGTACAGCAAGCAGTTGGTGCTCTGAACTTGGCGTAACAATCCTTTGCATTTACCTTATGGATGATCTCAGCCACAGCAAAATCCCAGAACTGTTTCACACTAGCATCAGATGGTCGCTGAGATTGGAAAAGCATCTGTAGTACCCATGTTCTGGTCATGAAGTCCTGCTATGAATCAAACTTACCACATTGTTGCTGTTATCCCTCAACATCAGGGCTACAGCTCACTGTGCATCCACTGGTATAAGTATTGAGATCTCTCCACATTGCCTTGGAGCAGCCATTAGGGACAGGACTCTGGCACATATGTCCTTGTTTGCAAGCTCTTTTCCTCACTCTGAAATTTATTAAACTTCTGGTTGATTCCTGACTGCCCTGTATCTAGCCTGCTTTGTTCAGGTCTGTTTACCCACAGGTTAGAGAGCAGTTCCAGTATGGTTGGCACTTAAATTATGTCAGAAGTGGGATTAGATGGAAACTGGGCCAAGTGGACTTTCCAGTAGCAGTGGGAGTGGACTAGGCACCACTGGAGATTTCCCCAGAGACCAACTCTGCTTTTATTGGCTGATTCCACTGCCCTCCCCTAGTCCAAGCCTGGGCTCATGCACTGGTTAAACTTGTTCTTTTGAGGAAAACTCCAAGGCCCCTCCCATGACCCAGTTCATCCATGGGTCTTTCTGGTAAGTATACCTTTTCTGCACACCTCTTTTAAATTAGCCTCTTTGTGTGCCTCCTCCTTTACTGCATACCCCTGTTAAATTTGCAAATTGTTTATGCCTCTTTTGCACTGTGTGCCTCAGAACCAATTGAAATTAGCATTTTAATTGCACACTTTGTCATGTTTGTGTTGTGAGCAAGCCTGCTATTTGTATCTGTCTTGTCATTTTGTCTGTGTTTCTGTCTTTGTAAAATGTAAAATGTCTGTGTCGTGTTTGTGTTGTGAGCTAGATTCTGTTACCTTGAAAGATTTAAAATGCAGCCATCCAGAAAACCTCTAAGGCTGTAGCCATAGAGTTCAGAACACTTGGAAAGATGAATGAACTTTCATAGTTGAAGCAATTGCTTCAGTAAGCAGAACTAATTTCCACTTTAGGATTTCTGCAGGAGATTAGGTTATAAGAAAAGAGAAAAAAACCTGTAAGACATAGAAATAAAGTTAGATACTCAAAGTTTATAGAAATGTTAAAAATATCTTAGCAGATTCTGGAAGTTTGAAGATTAATCATTTTAAATTTGCAAGAGAGAACTCCTGAGACTTTGGGATAATTCCAGAAACTCAATCCTTTCTGACATATTTCAACAGGTTTTGGAGTACCACTCCATATAATTTGTTTTAAAGAAAAAATAAGGATTAAATTTTATAAAGCTTTTAAAAATGTAAAATGGCAATTAGATATTTTCCCCTGAAGATTAAGATAGATAGCTTCATTATTCCGGAGCAATTGAGGAAAGCTAGTTTAAAAGTAATCCCAGAGTGAAGAAAGAAAAAAAAATAGCTAAATGGTTTGCTCTTTATAACAACCTATTGTTAAACTTCCCTTGACATTTCTGACCATGAAAAGAGAAAAGACTGTTAAAACCAGAGGTCCTCTGTAACTCCTCCAGGTCAGAGATCCTCTCTCTTTCTCTTTTAACCTCTTTCATTGTAGATCAGATTCTCAAAAAAAAAGGTGTTGAAAAAATGCTGGAAGAATGTAGGAAAACTTGAATTACCTTTTGCCCCTCCAACTATGCAGTTCATAGCTCATCTAGTGGAGGGGGGGGCAGCAGCTGCAGTGTAGGCCCCCACTGGCAGTGGCCCAACTGCCCTGTGCCCTTGGACATCCTGCTGCATGCCCCTCTAGGCAAGCCTGGGAGCATCATCACCCAGGTGCAGTACATCCTGCCCACTTTACCTTAGCAGTTGCAAGTGATACCAGCCCCAGTAGTGTCTGGCCACAAAGCTGCAGCTGTCAAGGATGGGGGAAGAGTTCAGGCCCCACAGCCAGCATCTGATTTGCCCTGCCACCAGGAGCTACCACCAATGGGAAGGTCCTGGCACCAGTCACTCCACCCCCTAGGCTACAGCCAGCACCCTCCACCATACCTTCCAAAGACCAGCCACTGTCACACCAAATCCTACCTTGGAAGGTCCTGGTGCTCCTAGCAGTTCCTATCATGGCGGTAGGAATGGGGGGACAAGTAGCCTTTGCACTTGATGAGCCCACCCTTCTCCATTCTGGTTGCAGAAATGGATTATCTGTGTAATCTATTATCTGTGTAATCAAGTTATCTTATCTCTGTTTACCCCAGTTTCCAGATCTGTAAAGACAAAAGTAATAATGGTATCTACCTCCCAGGGTTGCTGTGAAGATCAAAATACTACAATGGTTGTAAAGTGCTTAATAGAGTGACTGGAATATGCTAAGCACTACATTATTTCTTTAATTGAATGTAATTGTTCCTTGATAACTCTAAAGTGGTTTTAAAATATCAAAGGTAATAAGATCAATGATTTTTATACGTAATAATTTGGAAATGTACTTAACTGAATTGATATCATCTGAAGTTTTTTATTTGTGTTATTATTGTATTTAAAAACACATATTGTGAAATTTGAGAGGCCATTGTAACAGAAATGCTATAAGCCAAACCAACAACAACAACAACAACAACAACAACAAACACCTTTTTTTTATCGGGATGCTGTTACATGTGAATTGGGCTTTTAAAAGGATGTGATTAAAAAATAGATGTTTGAAAACTGCTAAATATTTAATGAGATATATTTTGTTATAAAACAGATATAATATTTACTATAATAAATTCTCAAATGAAAATTCTGGAGCTATTATGAAAGTATGCAGGGTGGTTTAAACATGTAGCTTCAACAGATTAATGATGAGATCAGGTATTTGCCATATGAAGCTTCAGGATATGGGTAGTTTAAATATATAAGTAAAAGATAAATGAAATGTTAATGATTAGAGAAACATCAGGAAAGATATTCAGGTTCTAAGTTGTGGCTAGTAACATTTTGCTATTTAAGGTAAAAGTTCTTGGGACTATAATTTACTACTCTTTTGAGCTTTGATTACAGGGATAGTCGTCTGAATTGTCAATAGTAGAAAATGGCATGTACTACAGTCCAGAAACTGCTAAAGATGAATGTCTGTTCCTGGGAAAACTTTTGGGGATGACCTTGGACACAGACTAGGTAGGATCTTCTTAAATCTATTTTCCCTTTGTATTATTTCTTTTCTGAAAAAGGAGAATTCTTACTTGGTTAATCCTGAGCCTTGCTTTGACTACATGATTGGCTGTCAGATGTGATTCATGCCTGGAATCAGAGTGAAGGGAATTCCCCACCCCCAACCCTGATATGATATATGACATTGTTATAACCATACCCTCTTTTTCCTTTTATAGCAAGATTCTATAATCAATAAGTTTTATAAGTACAATACTAAATCTACTAAATAGCAGATTGATACTGAAGTATCTCTGAGCTGTTATAATTGGATGCAAGTATGAACATCTTACAATTTTAACCTGTATCTGTGGTAAAAATATATTACAGGGATGATATCCTTCTAAGGGGGAAATGGTTAGACAAGGTAATTAGACAAAGATTTGATGTAAAAGTTTTCTAATTAAATGGAATAGTCAATTGTGAGAAAAGCAATAAGAACTTTATACAGATGGATATGATTGGCTTCCAAATTTATTGTGGAAATTCAGGCTTTGAGTAAGTTTTAGTAATAAGTTCTCAAATTTGATTAAGGATTTATTAAGGATTAAAGATTTTACACATAAATTATATTGATAATGGTAAAGAAAGTGAAATCATTTTAAAGCATGTATCTGATAATTTTAAAAGTCAGAAGAACAAGCCATAAATGAGTTTCCTAAGGAAAAGCACTAGGACCAGAGAGAAATACAAGTGAATTCTATCAAACATTTAAAGATCAGCTAGGGGCAGCTAGGTGGCACAGTAGATAGAGCACTGGCCCTGGAGTCAGGAAAACACTTGATACTTACTAGCTTTTGACCCTGGGCAAGTCACTTAACCCCAATTGCCTAATAAACAAACAAACAAACAAACAAATAAATATATAAATAAATGAATGAATGAATGAAGATCAACTAATTCCAACTTTAAATAGATATTTTTAGAATAATAGGCAAAGAAGAGATCCTACTTAACTCATTTTATGAAACAATGTAATACTGATACCTAAACCTAGGAAGAGTAAAGCAGAGATATAGGCTAATTTCATTACTAAAAATGGATACAAAAATCCTAAATAAATACTAGCTAAAAGATTATTACAACAATATATTACAACAAAATATTGACCAAATGGGATTTATGCCAGGAATGCAAGGACGGGTTTAAAACTATTAATATAATTTATGCCTTAAATTGATGCAAAGCACGTTTATCTAAAACCATCAGTAAACATTATTTGTAATACTGATAAGCTAGAAGCCTCCTAGTAAGATCAAATGTGAAACAAGAATACCCACTGTCACCAATGTTATTGAATATTGTATTGGAAATCCTAGCAATACCAGTAAGAGAAGAAAAAGAAATAGAAAGAATCAAAGTAGGGAATGAGGTAATAAAACTTCCTCTTTTTGCAGACAATATGATGCATCAGCATTCACAAACAAAACCCTGCAAGAAGAGATAGTAAGAGATGCCCCATATAAAATAACTCTAGACAGTATAAAATACCTGGAAATGTATCTGCCAAACACAATCCCTGGAACTATAGAAGATTTCAATAACTGGAGAAATATAAATTATTCATAGGTAGGCAGGGCTAATATGTTAAAAATGAAGAACAAAAAGTCTAGAGTAGCAAAGGAACTAATAAAAATGTAAAGGAAAAAGGTTTAGCAGTATGAGATCTTAAACTATATTATAAGGCAGAAATTATTGAAACTATCTGGTGTTGGCTAAGAAATAGAAAAGGAACTCAATTTTTTAAAAGCTTCTTGTATCAAGTATGAGATTTGGGAAAAGATAGAAACAGAAAATGGTATACAAAATGAAAATCTCTGAAATTTCAAGATTGGAGAACCAAATTTAAGTCATTATACTAAATTGTATTACGTCTTGTTACTAGCAGAATTACCTAGAAACCTCTAGAGAAGCAGTGCCCCCTTTAGAGCTGTCCTGAGAATAAAACCTATTTTCCAGGAAAAGCTATCTAGGGACCAGATAATTATATGAGACATCTGGGACTAGAAATGTGCTGATTAAATGACTATTGAGAACGAGCTACTAGGATAAAAGCAGACTTGATGTTAGTTAATATTGGTGATAATTGTTGTATTGCTTTGCATAGTATATGTTTAAATTTTTTGATTACCTTGGTAACATGGAAATCTCCCTTCTCAGAACTAGTCCATTATGAGACCTCTAAGTAGTTTGATCTGTACCTGACTTAATGTAATCATGCAATTATGGACATTACAAAAAAAAATACTTTATTGCATTGTTTGAACCTAGCCCTGTGTGGCTGGTGAACTGGATCATCTCTATGTTTTGTTTAGAGACAAAGACTGATGCTACGAGTGTTCTCTAAGGCCCCCAAACATGTACTTCTGACTACTCCCATAGCTGTCAAACTTGTGGATATGGACTCCTGGGTTATCTGAAGAAAGCCTCTTTTCCTGAGTTGATAGCAGAACATTCTGGGGACCTCAAAGTTTGTCTAGTACGGACCCAGAAGCAGCTGACATCCAAATGAAATAGCTGTCCCAAGATTCTGGATGAGGGCTGAGTATAGTCCTAGTTGTTGTTGTTATTGTTGTTGTTGTTGTTTGCTTTTCTTTTTTGTTATATGCCCAACCACCAAGGCCCTAATTTAAGCGTGTTCTGGAATTTTCTCCCTCTATGTTCTTGGCTACACTCTCTTTTCTGCTTGCAAATGAACAATGTCTAGCAATGATACCTGGGACTATGACACAACACAAGCAATGATACAAGGAACTAACCCCCTGGGCAACATCTCATCCTAGCCCAGCTGGTATCTTGGCTTATATCTGCCTGTCCTTTATTGGCCATAAGGATAAGGGTTCTTTCAGACCTTCTCCTTTTAACCAATAGGGGGAAATGTCAAGATATTAGGAGACACTCTGTTTTCCAGAGCTAAGGTCCAGCAAGTAGCCTATGCCCTGAACTTGGCATAACAACAATTCTTTTCACTCACCCTTTGGATGATCTCAGCCACAGCAAAATCCCAGAGTTGTTTCACACCAGCATCAGGTGGTCTCTGAGCTTGGACAAGCATCTGTAGTCCCTATGTTGCAGTCATGAAGTCTTTTTATGAATCAAACTTGTCACTTTCTTGCTGTTACCCTTCACTGTCAGGGCTACAGCTCACTTGTGCAGCCACTGGTGTAAGTATTGAGTTCTCCCTACATTACCTCCCCACACAACCACTATGGATGGGTACATGTGTCCTTGCCTGCAAGTCATTTTCCTCACTCTGAAATTAATTAAACTTCTGTTTGATTCCTGACTTTCCTGTCTCTAGCCTGCTTTGTTCAGCTCTGGTTCACAGTTTAGAGACTGGTTCTGGTCTGTTGTTGACAATAACTACATTATAAAGATAAACAAATTAGAAAGACTTAGAAAGTATGATTAAAACAATACACATGCACAGAAATCATCTAAATACTTTTTAGTTAAGGACAGGCTCATAGAGTCTTTCAGCTTGTACATAATACTTATACTGAATAGACAAAAACAAGGAAGATACAGATTTGTATAGACTACTGGTTTCTGAACAGGAGAATATTGCTGTGTACACAAACACACACATACATAAAACATCTGGACAATGTCAATGGGGGTTGTTTTATTTTTTGCTTGATTGCACGTATTTGTTACAAGGGTTTTTTTTTTGTTGTTATTGTTTTTTTTCCTTTTGAGATGTTATTGGAGGGAGAGAAATAGACCTTAATTTAAAAAAAAATAACATTTTTAAAATAAAGAACTATATTATTATTATTAAATTGCTTAATGATATCTCTCCAGGGTATATATGGCTGAGATGAACCAAAAGTAGAAATGTAAGTAAAGTCAGCTGTATCTAATCCCCTTAAAATCATCTGGAGATTTGGGGGCCAAGAAGAATGAATAGTTTTTAAGGATTTGATTAAATCCCTCATACATACACTGCTATGACTGGCTAATGCATTCCCAGTAAATCTCTTTCTACTGTACATTGTCAATAGCCTTGAAGTTTTAGGAGCAGTCTCAGACCAAAAAAGGGACAGTGACCAGAAACCTATAGAATTTGCTAACAGAAAACTTACAGTGAGATTTATTGTCCCATATATAAGTTGTTTTTGAGTGAATTATTATGTCCTAAGACTATGTGTACAAAACTCAATTTTAAGTATACTCAGATAACATTGTGCTGAGCTATTTTTGATATGTACTTGACAGAGATGGCACTATCCAACAATGAATTAAGAATTTATTATCATCCACAGAAGTCTAATGTGGATATAGATGCCCTGTCTCATAGATCACATAAGGAGGCAGTATGATGATACAAATAGAAGAAAGATATGTGAAAATCAGGAAGTTTGGTAACTAGTACATGAAAATGAAGTTAATAGAGATTTCTACTAGATTGGATATCAACAGGAGAGTTGAACTTTGTCATGTTGACCCTTGTAATGATTGCCTTAGATGTGACTGGTGGTGGGAGTGTCTCCATGTGTAAGATCCATAAGAACTGATACTAACCAAGAATCAAGGCCATTGCCATGAAGTAGTGAACCTTTAGGTTAGGTAATAGATTACTCAACTGGACTGTAACTGATCCCTCATAATGTAGCAGGGAAGATTTTATGCTACCCAAAGTACTTCCCTCTATCACCATGAAAGCATCACATGCCATTACCAAGAAATAAAGCAAAGGGAAATCAGGAGTTGACAGAAAAGGGGAGAAAATAGGAATGGAAAAAGAGTCCAGAGATAGTATATTATAACTAGTTGTTACCATTTTTCCCTGCAGGCAAGGAAAGTAGAAAAACTGTGTGAATTCTAGAAATGATATTCCCAGCTAGATAGTGCTATTTTATCCCTCTGAGAGACATTCTTGTGGGAGTTTTCTGTATGAACACCTCAGGGTGGGAATAGGCAGTGCTACAGTGAAAGAAAAAAAATTCAATCAGCGTTCAAGTTTAAAGCAAGGTAGAATAATGGAGAGGAGAGAAGGAAAGGAAAGAGAAAGAAAGGGAAGGGGAGGGATTGGAAGTGGATGGAAGGGGTATGGAGTAGTGGATAATCTTGGACAAATTATTTAACCCCTCTGGGCCTCAGTTTCCTTGCCTATAAGTAAAGGGGCTTCCATAGATGACTTTTCAAGTCCCTTTGAATATTAAACCTATGATCCAAGGTTTCTCTATAATGACATCTCACTAATACATATATAGCTTCCTATCCACAATCTCAGGCAGTTCAGCAATTTGTCAAATGCATATGTCAGGCATGTAACAATGAATAACGAAGAACTAGGGACTCCATTCTTGGTATTATCAACAGGGTGGAAATCATAAGAAAAATGACAAAGATAGAATGACAGAGTGTAGTAGAGACATGATCCTGTAATTAGAGCATCCTGGGTCTGAGTCTCACTTCCATCATATAGACTGTTGGATGCTGGTCAAGTCACCAGAGTTGCCTCAAACAATTCTCTGTGACTTCAAGTTGTAGAACATTTGCCAATCTGCAAGGTATAAGAAGTTTCTTCACTGAGATTTCCCATTACCAAGAAAATCACACACATACACAACTAATAATATTTCTATCCAAAGTTGCAATGCCATGAAGGGCTGGTTTTTTTTTTTTCCCAAAACACCTGCATCTCTGATGGGGTCCTGACTCTGATGGTGATGATCATTAATCACACAAAGATCCTGCACAGAATTATCCTGAAGGAGATACGCCTTGCCTTTTACCTCTGACCCAGCCAATCACATATGGGGTGTTAGAAAGTGGTTTTGAATGTGGGAGCCACCTTGGGGCAATCTGACCTTCTTTTCTACTTTAATGGGTTTAGAGAATGATATTCCTGACTCAGGAAACCATCATTCATCAAGGTGACAGGACTGATAGAGACCAGCACATTATTACCCAACTCCCTCTCTCCAACCCTGATGACATCCTTCCTCTCTCCAAGCACATACTCTAAGAGCCAACAGTGAGTAAAGAAGAAATATGAATAGTTTCCTGCAATACAAATTTTTAATTTCTAGATCCTGTATGACTTTTTAGAATCAAGTCTAGGTTTTACCATAAGTAGGAGTGAAGCTTACATGGGCATCTGATTTTTTTAAAATATCTTTTATTACTTTTTTACGTCCTACTTTGGGACAAACCCTTGAGCCTCATCATTTCCCCGTGAATAAAAAAATGCATTACCAATCAGTCAACAAGCATTTATTAAGCATTTATGATATGTCAGTTACTGTCCTAAGTGCTGGTGATATAAAGAATGGAAACACAGTACCTGCTCTCAAGGAGATCTCAATCTAATGGGAGAGACAACATTCAAACAATTATGTACAAACAAGATTTCATACATGTGTGTGTTTGTGTGTGTATGTGTGTGTATATATATATGTATATATATAATACATATTATATATATACACACATATATATGTACATATATGTATATATAGTTTGGAGATAATCAACAGAGGAAATACAGTAGAATTAAGGGAGATTAAAGATTAGTTAAGGATAGGCTTCTTATCACAGGTGGGATTTTATCTGGAACTTGATGGAAGCCAGGGAGATGGAGACAGACAGAGTTGAGGAGAGAGATTTCTGGGTATGCTGGACAGTCAATGAAAATGACTTGAGTTGGGATTTGTGGAAAAGAGAGTACCTTGTGCAAGGAAGAGTAAGAAGGCTAGTGTCAGAGGGTCAGAGGATACCAGTGTGTCGTATGTGTTTAAGGGGAGTGGGGAGATATGTAAGAAGACTTACAGCGCTTTAGCTTTAGCTAAAGCAGGATTTTATCTTTTCTTTTTTTTTTCAGAAGACCATATATTCTTCAGAGAGTGATCATAAAGTTAGAACTGGACAAAAATTTAAAGGCCATTTAGTCTAACCTCATTTTACATGTGAAGAATCTGAAGCACAGAAAAGTTTAGTGATTTGCCCCATTGTCACATAAATAACAAATTCCAAAGTTGTGGTGGAATTTGCATTCGGGTCCTCTGGGTATGTTTTTGCCATACTACACTAAGTTAAGTAGAGGAAGCATTTCCATGTTTTCCTTTCAAATCTACCACCTTTCTGAGACTAATAGAAGGGGGAAAAAAAAACCCATGAGCTTTAAGATTACAGCCTCCTGCAAAAATATGCTTAATGTAGCTAATGTAAGGACACCATCCTGTTTCCTGACCTACAAGGTGAACATGCTGTTCATTGCTTGGGAGCAGAATATGTTCAGTATTTTTATTAAAGCACAAAATTGATGTGTCAAATTAATTTTGTGCTCTCCTCACCTCAAACTGATTAACACAAATTAAGTTTCACACTCATCAGCTAGAGCAGTTAACATGTAGTAGGGAAAAAAAATGACTTGGAGTCACTGTGGCTTTGTGGATTGGCCTTTGTACATTTTTTGTTTATTGGAAATATGTGGTCTTCATTCCAAAGCAATCTTGTGGTATTTATAATAATAGTCCACATTTATACAGCCTGCAAGATTTACAAAGTAATTTACAAATGTCATCTCATTTGAACTTCACAACAACTCTGTGAGAAAGGCATAAGTATAATCCCCATTTTATAGGTGAGAAAAGAGAGTCTCATGGGTAAATTGACTTTTAAAGTCCACAAAGCTTTTACTAGCTTTACTACGACCAGAAGCAAAATTCAAACTCACATCTTCCTGACTTCATGTCCAATGCTCTATTGGCTACCCCAAAGATGAGTCTGAGACTATGAAGATGCCATTAGCCATGTCACATCACACCAAACAAGATTGGTAATTGCATTGTACATCCTTCAGCCTTTTTAAAAAGAAAGACTGAAATGTAAGAAGCATGACTGAGGTGTTCAGGAGCCTTACATATCCTATACCTTTTCTTAATGAGAATATAGAGGTACATTGTCAATACTTGGCATGTGGTCATCTATGTAAAGAATTAAATCCATATTCAACATACTACTGCTAAATGCCTAATCAGCAGCTAAGTACGAGGTACATAAATAATTTTTGTTATTTTAAAACAGTTCTATTTTTAATGTTTCATCTTCCGTTTCATCATGAGGAAATTAATAAGGAAGGAAGGAGCTTTGCTGAGACATTGCTTTCAAAAGGTTCTCTCGGAGATTTGCTTTATGCTGAAATTTCACAAATTTAAACATACAGCTACAAAGAGACCCACAATAAAACATTTGTTAAGCAACAAAGGAGAAAAAAAAAAGCATAATGTATGTTTTTAGTTTTTTTTTTGAAGTACAAAGACCAAGGGAAGATATATAATGCTAAAAAGAGAAAAGGAAATTGTAATTATTTAAAAGGAAAATTATATTAAAACCTAATTGTAAACTTGCCAAAGAATAAGGGCTAATATTTTTGAGTTTTACAGTTTACAATGTTGCCATTCACATCAGAGGCAGTATGGCATGGTGGAAAAAAAGCATCAGAGTCCTGGGTTCAAGTCTTATCTCTGACACATACCAGTTGCGTGATGGTGAATATTTCTCTTAACATTTCAGTGTCCAAGAAAATTCTCTAAGGTGTTATGTTAAGATGATTTGCTGATTTATAACAGACACATAACATTACACATCTTTGAAATGTGGGTTATTGGTGGGGTAAAGTTTCATTTATTAGCTGCTTAATGCCAGAAGTGAACAGAGAGGCAGTCTGGCAGACTCAAAGTCAAATTCTGGCTCAGATCCTTACAGGCTGTGTGATGCTAGGGAAACCACTTAATGTTTGGTTACTCAGTCTCCTCACTTGTAAAATAAGGGGTTTGAATTTGATAACTTCTACTGGCCCTTCCAAATGTAAATCTAGGATCCTATATATGTATCTCATTAGCATTATGGCGACCCTGATAACCACCCTGATAAACAAGCTGGCTATCCTCAAACATAATTTGATTTAAAGAGCCAATAAGTGATTACAGGAAAAAGAGAAAAAAGACAAGTTTGCAAAAGGAAAAAACAGAAACAGCTGTCAACCAGTAGCCCCATCAGCAGTTAGTTCAGTTTATTCAATTTACTACATTCCCTTTGCTAGCAGCCCAAACAGTTATATGACACCCTCGATCTCAGACTCCCGAGGGCACTGCAGGCCCCTTAATAAATCCCCTTTTGCAGTTTGCAAATCCTGAATCTATCCCATTTCGATGGACAATTCCTAGAGATTTCTATCCTCCAGGGTTTGGCAAACTTGGATAGTTCCAAACAATTTTGTAATTACCCCACATTGCTGATATGCTGTTCCAAATTAAAGTACTGGCTTGTTTGTTTTCTTTGCCCAGGCTACCTACCACAGGATGGAGTCATATAGTCCAATCAAATGAACAAGTCGATTCAACAAGCATTCATAAAAGTCCTCAATGTGTGCCAGACATTGTAAGCTGTGTCTCTGTACTGTAAGCTTTATCATTGTTTTAAAATGAAATCCTTCATTAGTCTTGAAGAGGCAGGAATTCAGGGCAAGCAACACAAGTCTTGCCCATCCACGGTGAGACAGCCAGGGGTGAAGAGAAGTTATTACTGAGAAAACAGAAACTTAAGCAAAAAAACAGAACTAAACTAAACTAAACAAAAGCAAACCTTAAATGATTATGTTATAGAGAAAGTAAATAGTCAATAAACCTTATGGACATTTTCAAACAGATTCATAGGCCAATAATATAGCTTCTGTTCACCAAGTCATGGACGCACAGTGTTATTCTTCATTCGTATGTTATCATGTTTTATGAATTCATGTTCTGTCACCAGAATTATAAATTCCTTGTGAGCGAGGCTTACATCACACTTTGTGTTTATTTTCCACAAGTGTCTCACATACAAGGCACTTTAAAAAAATGAATTGGCCTGCATGTCTGGCTAGAGTCCACTTATAGGTAGTGCTACATTCAGGTCCTTCCTACCATTCTTCAGTCTTCAAGCTATTATCTTAAGTCTTCATTGGCATTTATCAGGTCATTCCTCACTCTGTCTCTTTTCCCATCCTCCCTGCCTTCAACACACACACACACACACACACACACACACACTACACACACACACACACACACACACACCGCTCTATGCATACATTTCCAAATATCTTGCAGGTGATGCTTACATATATTCCTTTCTTCTCTAGCAATACTCCTGAATATGAAACTACACTTAGAGTTAATAAGATAACTGAATACAGAATAATCTTTTCCTCCTCTTTCAGTTACAATGTATGCTCATTTGCATAGATTTGAAGCTGAAAATTTTATTAATAACTACAATTTTTGGAGGAAACCATAAAAATGTTTCTGCTCTAATGGCTCTTAATTTACACCCAATTTCCTTAACAAACTATTTTCTGTATGCCATACTGTAATGTCCATGACATTTCATACAGTAGAGGAAGTACCAAGTGTTATTTCTTATTAATTTACTTATAATTAATAGGATCATTTCTTCCTTTATGTCATAATGATTTGGATATCAAGGACATTTCCATTTATGGAATTTACAAACATCTATGAAGCTATAAAATAGAAATATAGGGATTTACCTTCCCTCTGCCCTCCACAGGGTGCCATGGCTTTTCTTCATATCTCTTTAGACTTAAGTCCTTCCACTTGGAAATCAGTTGAACAGCAAGAGACCTGAGGACATTAATAGGGAGATCACCATCTTGAGGTTTCAAATGCCCTTTATCTAATCCCAAAATATTTCCATAATTTCTATTTCAAGGTACACAAGTCAACTACTCTATGTTACCTAAGTCCCATGCAATCCACAGAATTGCAAAGTTAGAGCTGGCAAAAAAAAAATCACAACAAAGCATACTAACAAAAACACCAATAAAATACCTTAAAGACCATATAGTCCAACTCTACATCTTAGATTTGAAGTAACCGGCTCAGAAATGGAAAGCCTGGACACATAACCTCTATCATGTGTAGAATAGGCTGAGAGGCATTGAATTGCTATTTAGAAAATAGGAAAAATTAATTGGTATAACCCATTATTCATGAAGAGCTCTTAGTTCTTGCTTTTGACCCTAACACAGTACTTGCCTTTGCCATTCATTGCTCAATTTATTTGGTTCACCTCACAGACTAGGCCTCCCTTTTTTTTGCCCCTCACCCCCAAAGAGTACTCAGGAACCTAATGCCCTCTACCCTGCCTTACCCTGTGTGCCAGCTCTGACCCATGGCTATTTGATTAGTCACTTGTCCAGATCTTACAATTAAGATGACTAGAATGGACTCCGGTTTTTACTTTCAGCCACATAGCTAACCTGCAAATATTGATACCTGCTGAAAAACCCTGCCTATGCCATTACAATGGAAAATTCTTGAGGATTCCTCCCCTCTAGGATTTGACAAATTTTTATTGTTCCAAGCGATTTTGTATTACACCTTGAGGTAAGATGGATGGATCTCTAGCTATCTTTTAACATTTATAGGAGGAAATGATGATGCTCTAACATTATGAAAAGGATTATAGGTTTACCTACCAGGGGAACACTGTGGATTATATGATATGTTCTACTCCACTGATGTTAAGATCTCACATCTTCACTTCATGTAATTGTTCTCATAAACCACTGCATAGGGTCCAAATCTTATTGGGAGAATTTATTTCCTTTCTCAATCAGTAACTAGGGAACCCTGGGAATTCAATGAAGTCAATATCTGCCAAGGATTCACCTATCCATTCACATTCACCAGTAGGACCTCAGTTCCTTTCATTAATGAGGGCTCAATGATAAATAGAGTGTATTCAAGGCAATTTCCATCATGAAAATTATTTCACTGAACAATTGAAGTTATTAACCAAGAGCTTCATCTTCCCCTCTTCCTCACTGTAAATCTTTCAGATGTATTCTGCCACTATGTCCTTCTTCACCCCCATCTTACATGATGGAGTGGCCCTTTTTTCTTGCCAAATCTAACCCCTTCTTCATGCACAAGTGATAATGTTCCATCTTATCATCTCCAACAGATGGTCCCTAGATCATCTCTACTCTCTCATCTAACAAATCTCTCCTTGTCTACTGTCTGTTTCCCTATTGTCGTGTCATGTCATGTTCTCAAAGAACCCTTATTTGATCCATCTTCCCTCACTTTCATCCTATATCTCTGCTGTCTTTTGTGTCTACACTTGAGAATGTCCTCTACAATAAGTCCCTCCACTTCTTCTCTCATGCTTTTCTTATTCTCTACAGTCTGTCCTCAGATTTCATTATTCAATTTAAACCACTCTCTCCAAAATTACCAGTCATTGGGGCAGCTAGATGGTGCAGTAGATAGAGTAAGGAGTAAGGAGGGCCTGAGTTCAAATCCAACCTCAGACACTTGACACTTACTAGCTCTGTGAGCCTGGACAAGTCACTTAACCCCATTGCCTAGCTAAAAAAAAAAATTACCAGTGATCTTTTAATTTCCAAATCTAACAGTCTTTTGTCAAATGCTGGCAAGAATATGGAAAAATTGGAACACTAATTCATTGTTGGTGGAATTATAAAATGATCCAACCATTTTGGAGAGCAATTGGGAATTATGCCCAAAGAGTTATGAACTACCTATACCCTTTCACCCAGCAATACCACTACTTGGTCTATTTCCAGTCTATTTCTTCACTTACAACTTTATGTTAAAGTTGGATTCTGTTCCTGGGGTGGAAGAGAAACTGTCCTAAGCTTCAGATTTTTCATGCTGCTGTTTTCAGAGCTCGTACTGGAGATCTATAAGTTTTCAGTTCCTCCAAGGTAAAATGACCAAAGGAGAGATGTACTCACTGCTCCGGTCAGTGAGTGACCACAAGCACTCTTTTCCACCCTAGAACTGTGATTGAGTCTTCACTCCTCTGCAGTTGTACACTATAATGTGCTGTTGCTCCTCCTTTACCTAGGACTATGACCCAGAACCAAATATAGACAATACAATAGAGTTCTTCACCCTGTGCTAGCAAAGGGTCAACTCTAATCTTTTTCTGACTAGTTGTCTTATCCCTTTACCATCCATGGGATGAGAGCTCTTCAACCAGCTGCTGCTGATTGAATTCCTCTTCCCCACCTCCAAAGCCCACCTCCAAAGCTGGCTTGCTGAGGGTGGTCAGCACTGGACTTTGCTCTACTCCCACCCCAGTGAGAAAAACCATTCCTGTCGACCTTCTAAATTGTCTTGGGCTAGAAAATTATCTCACCTCATTCTTTTGTTGGTTTTGCTACTCCAAAATTCAATTTTAGGTGTTATTTTGAAGTTATTTGGAGGAGAAATTGGGAGAACTCAAGCAAGTCCCCACTTTTATTCTGCCGTTTTCACTGTGCTCCTTTTGTTTTGCTGTTTCTTGGTGTCTCATGATATCATTAGCTTCCACCACCTAATTCTAATTTTTATGGAATTATTTTTTTCAGTGAATTTTTTGTGTGTCTTTTGCCATTAAGCCAATTCGGTTGTGGATTTTTTTTAATAGTGTTATTTTCTTTACTATTTTTAAGACTCTTTTAGCAAACTGTTAATTCTCTTTTCATAATTTTCTTGCATAATTTTCATTTCTTGAC
This sequence comes from Phascolarctos cinereus, assembly GCF_003287225.1. Classification (NCBI taxonomy): domain Eukaryota; kingdom Metazoa; phylum Chordata; class Mammalia; order Diprotodontia; family Phascolarctidae; genus Phascolarctos; species Phascolarctos cinereus. The sequence continues at coordinate 199,341,016 of NW_027555736.1, forward strand.
CCAATTTTTCCTCTACCACTTTTATCTCTCTTTTTTTTAACTCTTCTAGGAATTTCTGTTTAACTTGGTTTCAATTAGCCTTTTTCTTTGAGGCTTTGCTTGTAGTCATTTTCACATTATTGTCTTCTGAGCTTATGTCTTGGTCTTCCCCACCACCATAGTAGCTTTTTATGGTCAAGTCCTCTTTTGTGTTTCCAGTCTATCTCTTGACTTTGACCTCTATGATAAAGTTGGACTCTGCTCATCTGTGGTTGGGGAGGCACTGTCCCAAGCTTCAAGCTTTTTCACGCTACTGTTTTCAGAACTAGTTTTGAGGGTCTGCAGGTTTTTACATGCTTCCAAGGTGATGAGATCCTGGGAGAGGTATGATCACTGTTCTTCTGGTCTGCACTCCAGTCTTTATGCACAAAGGGCCCCTCTTCCTTCCTTCCTTCCTTCCTTCCTTCCTTCCTTCCTTCCTTCCTTCCTTCCTTCCTTCCTTCCTTCCTTCCTTCCTTCCTTCCTTCCTTCCTTCCTTCCTTCCTTCCTTCCTTCCTTCCTTCCTTCCTTCCTTCCTTCCTTCCTTTCTTTCTGTCTTAGTAGCTGGTGGGTTTTCTTTTTTTTTTTTTTACTTTTTATTAATTTATTTTGATTTATCAACAACCATTTCCATAAGCTTTTGAGTTTTAAATTTTTCTCCCCCTCCCTCCCACCCTCCTTCCCCAAGAAGGTACTCAATCTGATACAGGCTATACATATACATTCCTATTAAACATATTTTCACATCTGTCATGTTGCAAGGAAGAATTAGAACCAAAAAAAGGAACCACAAGAAAACAAAACAGAAGGAAAAAAAGAGCAAATAGTGTGCTTCAATCTTCATTCAAATTCCATAGTTCTTTCTCTGGATGTGGATAGCATTTTCCATCATGAGACTTTGGGGATGTTTTAGATCCTTTCATTGCTGAGAAGGACTAAATCTATCAAAATTTGTCATCACATAACATGGCTGTTACTATGTACAACATTCTCCTAGTTCTGCTCACTTCACTCAGCATCAGAACATACAAGTTTTTCCATGTTTTTTTTTTCTTTTCTGAAAGCAGCCTGTTCATCATTTCTTATAACACAATAATATTCCATTACATTCATATACCACAACTTGTTCAGCTATTCCCCAATTGATGGGCATTCCCTCAATTTCTAATTCTTTGCCACAACAAAAAAAAAAAGCTGCCATAAACATTTTTGTACATGTGGGTCCTTTTCCCATTTGTTTGATCTCTTTGGGATACAGCCCTGGAAGTGCTATTGCTGGGTCAAAGGATATGCACATTTTTGTAGCCCTTTGAGCATAGTTCCTAATTGCTCTCCAAAATGGTTGGATCATTTCACAACTCCACCAGGAATGTATTAGTGTTCTGGTTTTCCCACATCTTCTCCAACATTCATCATTTTCCTGTTTCATCATGCTGGCCAATCTGATAGGTATGATGTGGTACCACAGAGTTGTTTTGATTTGCATTTCTCTAATCAGTAGTGATTTAGAGAATTTTTTTTTCATATGACTATAAATGGCTTTAATTTCTTCATCTGAGAATTGCCTGTTCATATCCTTTGACCATTTATCAGTTGTGGAGTGACTTGTATTCTTATAAATTTGACTTAATTCTCTATATATTTTAGAAATGAGGCAAAGGGCCCCTCTTTCCCAGCAAACATATGGAGTAGCACTCTCTTTGCCTTGAAACTATGAACAGGGTCTCTGCTCTCTTTTCACCAACACCAGTCCTCCTTTCTGCCCTGAAACTGCAACCTTAAACTGTGTATGTGCAATAGAGTTGCCAGTAGGTGCCAGCAAAAGGTCTTCTGAGATCTATTTCTGACCATTTGTCTAATCTCCTTACCATCTCTGGACTGAGAGTTTCTGAATCTGTTGCCTCCACTGTTGCTGCTGCCATATTTGTGGGCTCTGGACAGGCTTCAACTTTGGTGTCACAAACTCTTCCTGCCAACCTTCTAAGTTTTCTTAGATTGGAAAGTTAGGAGAAAGTAGGCTTTGAATGAAAGATGCTGAGAAATTTGTTTGTTTGTTCAGTTAGTTTTCTCCCCCTCATGTCATCAGCATCTCAGTTTGTTTTCTATGCTAAATACTCCTGTTTTATTAACCATTTTTCATACAAAATGAACTTATGGTCTTTCATAACACTAGCAACCCTTCTCTGGTTGCTTTTCAGCTTATCAATGTCCTTTTCAACTCTGATATCCAGAAATGAAACGACCACTCTAGCTGAGGGCTGAAAGGAAATTATTTATTAGATTCAGCCCAAAGCTCTAACTCAGAGGTGTCAGTCTGGTGGCACACAAGCAGTGCTCTAATGGGGACCAGATTAAAATGTAATTGGGAAATGTTTAAATAAATAAACAAAAATACAACATAGGTAATGTTAGTTTGTGGTTTTCTAAGTTAATATGCTGCCCAAGAAATCAGTTTCTATTTGAATATGACACCACTACTCTAGCTTAAGATTTTTTTGGATCCTAACTATACTATTCAGTGCATTAGGTATCACTTCCAGCTTACTGTCATCTGTAATTGTGTATTTTGATATAATCAGATGTCATCTTCAGTAGGTCTTTTTCAGAACCCTCCTGCCTCCCTTTCCCAACTGTTATTATCTTGCATGCCCCACTCCCCTTTCAAATATATTGAATATGCTTATTTATATACTTCTTCTTTCCCATATAAAATGCAATCTTCACAAGAGTAAGGATTTTTATTTATTTATTTATTTTTTGTATCTCCAACACTTAGGATAGTACCCAGCACATATTGAGAATGTAACAAATATAGGTTGATTTCTGGGACTCAGATCTATAGCTGGAGAGGTCATTGAGTCAAAACCCTGATTTTATAGATAAGGAAAATGAAAGTCAGGGTGATTAAAAGACTTTCCCACAATCATACAAATAACTGTCAGAGGTATGGTTTGAATTTAGGTCTTCTGACTCCACAGACAGGAATTTCCCATTACTCCATGATGTCTAATAGAGTACAAACTGTGAATTCGCTTTATAAATTCTACTTGTTCATAATATATTTTTTTATTTCTAGATTATATTTGCTATTTTTATATATGCATCACAACCTATATTAATAAATAAACATAGAGCTTTTTTTCTTTGTCTTTTACTGTCTTGAAGATCAGAACCAACATTTGACTCACATAAAGAAGAGATATTTTCCTCCATTTTTGAAAAAAGCTGATATAGAAGAATGATTTATGTTTTTATATCTGATGAAATTTACTTTCAAATATACCTGGTCCTGGAGGCAGCTAGGTCACACAGTGGAAAGAACACTGGACTTGGAATCAGGAAAACACATCTTCATGAGCTCAAATTCGTACTTGGACACTAGCTATCTGACCCTGGACAAATCACTTAAGCCAATTTGCCTCAGTTCCACATCTGTAAAATGAGCAGTAGAAGGAAACAACAAATTACTCCAGTACCTTCGCCAAGAAAACTCCAAACGGGATCATGAAGAGTCAGACACAACTGAAAAGGATTGAACATACCTGGTCCTAGTGCCTTTTATGTATAGCTCATTAAATGTGTTTTTAATTTCTTCTTCTGAGATTGATTTATTTAAGCTATTTTTTCCTCTTTTGACAATGTTAATATTTTATATATTTGTAAATGCTCATTCATTTCTTTTATTTCATAAGGGGTTTTTTTTTGGCATTAAGCTGTGGAACTTTGTTACTGTTAGTTTTTTAAATGACTTTTATATTTGATATGTTGTCCCATTCTTACATCTGGCTTTGTTAATTTGGTTTTCTTTTATCTTCTTTTTGACTAAATTTGATAATTACTCATCAATTTTATATGCCTTTTTAAAAAAAATCAGTTCTTTGTATCATTAAAATTATTTTTTTTTAATTTCTATGTTATTGATACTTTTATTTTAATGGTTGCTTAATTTGTGTTTGCTTTAATTTGTTCATTTTCTAATTTCTTTAACTGCAAACCCAACTCATTAATTTTATGTTTATTCTCTCATCAATAAGAGCATTTAAGGACATATTTACTTATTGCTTTTACCACTTCCAATAAATTTAATTTATTTAAAAATTTTATTACCATTATCTTAATTTTATATCCTATGCACATAATTGCTACTTATTGAAGGCAGGGGTTTCCAAAGAGAAGAGCAGATTTGGAAATCATCAGTTATCAGCATGGTGTCTGGAAATGTAATTTGTATTTCGAAGCTTTGTCTTAAATATTGCCCATGGCCAGGGTAGACAGCACTTATCAAGAGCCAGTAAATGTGTGTATGCATATGTGTTGTATGTATGTTACATATCTAGGATATTATATACAGGTGTGACATTTAATGAATCTTATCAACATGGTCTTAACCTGAAAAGGAATGAGGAAGAATATCACTACTCACCCAAGCCAGATACTATGGGGTAGGGGTGGGGAACCTGCAGTCTTGAGGCCACATATGACCTAGGTCCTTGGGTGCAGCCTTTTGACTGAGTCCAAGTTTTACAGAACAAATCCTTTGAGGAAGAGGATTTGTTCTGTGAAGTTTAGATTCTGTCAAAGGGCCACACCAGAGGACCTAGAAGGCCACAGTTTCTCCCTGCTGTTGAGTATCAGCTACCTCTTCCTAAAGAAAAGCAGCTGACAAATTACTAGCTTCTTTTAGTGAAAATTTTATTCTCTAAAAGGGAAAAGAATCAATAAAGAGAACTGTTACTCTGGACAAAAAGGACCTAAATCTCTGTGGGCCTTAGATATACAAATCAACCAAGAATTATTATCTTGGAAAGCAAATCAACTCAGTGAATGGATGTGGTTGACTTAAATTATGAGCAAAATTTTGTGTCCAGAAAGGATATTGTTTGGGATTTTTTTGTTTGTTTTAATGTCTCATTTTGAATTAAGGATTTCAAGAAATTAATATCCAAATTTTGATAAATACCTTTTTGTCCCATAGAAGGGAAATGAAAATAAATCTTGATTTCTTTTGTGGAATTGGGGTAGGAGAGAGGTTGAGAAAAGAGGGAAACTTACCTTGCCTGGAGGGTGTCACATCTGAACCAAAAAAAAAAATGGGGTAGAAAAGAATGGATATGCAAAATGAAATCCCTTTCTGTGACTGGGTAAAGGGCAGGGAAGTTGATGCAGGAAGAATCTACCACTAGAACTAATAGAAACTTTGGAACTATATTTAATATTATGGTACTTTCTATCCACTATAATATGAGGAGAGTAAGGGTATGTATTCGCACCTTTATATGAGAAGACTGGAATTGACTAAATAATAATGAAATAAGGGTAAAAAATACTCTGTTGAAAAAGCATGGGCTGTTACAAGTTATAGGTAAACAAAAACACAGATTAACAATAACTGCCTTATGCAAAGGGAAAGATTATGGAATAGATTTTAAAACATATCTCAACAGTATTCACCCAGAGGAAAAGCACCTAAGATATAAGAACATTTTAGTTCACGAGTCTTACTGGTGCTACCTCCACAATTTTATCTTCTCTCCGTTACTCCGCAATTTCAGGTACTTAGCACCTCTCACCTGAACTACTGCAATAACTCACTAGCTTACTGGTGTCTCTGAAGCATCACTACCTTTTCCAATCCATGATGTACCCAGCTGCCAAACAGATATCCATTCCTCGATCACAGCTCTGACCACATCATTGCCCTGCTCAGGTAGTTCTAGCAGGACTGCACCACAGGATTTGGGGGAATAGGGGGACTGTCATGTGACCTGTGGCAACCAGCCATCGATTGACAATGACAGACTCCTCAATCCTGTGGCTGGCTGCGAGCTGCCCGCGGTCCACATGTGGTGCAGACCTGTTCTGATGGCTCCTTTTGGAGTATAACATATAATAATAATTATATTACTTTATTAATATATTGATATGTTAATATACCAATATAGATTATATTATAATTATATATAATATATAATGTAAATGTATTAACTATATTGTATAGTAATATATTGCTATAATATGAAATAATAATACCTAATTGTCATTTAATGTCCTTTCCCAATCTGGCTCCGTCAACCTTTCAGATTTATTGTACAGCGATCTCCTTCATGTGTCTGTCAAATTTACCTACTAATTGCACTTGCATGACAATCTCCTGTCTATCCTTTGTACTATGTGTCTCCCATACCTAGAATGCACTCTCTCCTCACCTCTACTTGGAAACTCTAAACATTCTTTGAAGCTCTGGTCATTTCAAATGTTACTTTCTGCTACACATCTATCTTGATTATGCCAGTGGTTTGTGCCCTCTCCTAGCAATAACTTTGTATTTATTTTTGCATTCAATTCTATTATGTGTATGTTATTTTCCTTCAATAAATAGACTATAGGTGCTTTGAGGTCCACAACTGTCTTCTTTGTCTTTGTACCTGTAGCATCTGACACAGTGCTTGGCCCTCAATAAATGTCTGTTAAATGAATAAATTAGTAATTTTGAACGAGAGAGCAAAATAAAATCTACTTTGCCTCAGCTGATCCTGGAATATTGGTTGCTGCATTACTGTTTTCAAAGTTGTATATACAGTGAATGTAGTAAGGGAGATAAACAAGACAATTATAGCATTATTTCATCCTTAAGGGTTATATAGGGAAAGCAATCAAACATATGTGGGGGTGTTGGTGTGAGTGTGTGTTTATATGTGCATTTAACAGAAGAAAAACTTAACTCTTAAAGGACAAATTAACTGAAAAGCAAGATTATTTCAACAGGAAGACAATGATACTACTCTAATAATGAATGTAAAAGATCACAAAGAGAAATTAGAAGGAAGTTGCAAATTTAAGCAGAATACAGTAAACAGGATGAATTTCATGGAACTATAAAGGAAGCATAACATAACATTAGGAAGCATTACAATATTGTTACTGACAAACATTGACCAAGCTTTATGGAATACACAAAAGATGAATGCATAGAGAAAATGAGAGACAGACAGATAGAGAGATACATACATGCATCTATACATACATACATACATATGGATAGACTTCTTCTCTACTGACCCTGGACAGGAACATAGGGCTTTGTACTATACCTTAGAAGACTAGTAATATAGAGATGCAGTTTGGTTTCCTATCTCACTTCTTGTCTTTTCCAGTTAGCCGAAGACACCTGAAATATTTGATTAAATGTAGGCAAGTGCAGAGAGGAGTCTTAAAAGTGGTATTGGCCTAATGGTATTACCCTTCAGTTGTAGCCTTGGGCTTATTCATTGGGAAGCTGAGCAGCAAGCCTTGGCCCAAGAATTCTCAAACCAGACAAATCATTGAGATTTCCTTTTAGATTTAAAGTGATATATATTTTTTTCACAGTGATCTTAAATACTGAAAAACACCTTAAGATTCTCTGTCTCTGTCTCTGTCTCTGTCTCTCTGTCTGTCTCTCTCTTTCTCTCTCTGCCTCTGTCTCCCTCTCTCTAGTGTTGGAGGTAACATATTTTTATTTCTCCTAGAATAACAAAAAATAGCTAAAATAGATGGGAAGATAGAATTTATTAGATGTTTAGTACATGTATCACTTGGTAAATGGAAGAAGAAGAAGAAAGTCTCTGCTCTCAAAGAGCTAGAATAAGAAAAAAAAAATCACATATCAAGAGCATGAGAAAGCCGTAGGCAGAATGCTAGGGTCTAGTGGGACAGAAATGATCAAAGAGTGAGGACATGGTAGGGAGAATGCAGGAAGAAGTAAAATATATATTCTAAAAGACAGGAAGTTTAAACATTGCTTTTATAGACAAAATACAACAATCAATGAGAAAGATTTGATTAAAAAGTTCAAACTTAAATGAAAGCTAAAAATTATTTTCTAAATAATACTTGGGTCAAAGATCAAATTATAGAAACAATAAAAAATACATTAAAGGTAATGACAGTAGTAATATAACCTATCAAAATTTATGAGATACAGCCAGAATGGTCCTTAGAGGCAACTTAATAACCGAAAACTTAAGCTAAGAATAGAGAATATTATTTAGTTGAATAAAGTTTAATATTAGAAAACAAAATTTAATTAAAATAAACACAAATGAGTGATTATAAAAACAAAGGATAAAATACAGCATTCAAAACAAAAATGAATCAATAAAATATGTTTTGGAAAAAAATAAACAATAGATAAAGAGCTAATTTAATAAAAAAAAATAAAAAGAAAGGGAAAAAAATGATCAGATAAAAAACTGAGAAAGGGCCAATCACAACAAATTGAAAGTAAAGAAAATGACCAGAAACTATTATTTACAGTCATCTGCCAGCAAAATTAAAAACACCCATTTCATTGTTAATGATTTTGGAATTTTGTTTCAGATGATTACTAACTGCTTATATTTCTTCTTTTGAAAACTGTTAGTTCATAGGATTTATTATCATATTGTTGCTTCACAAAGGTTTTAGTAGTTTTTTTTTTAATCAATGCTGTACATGTATAATTTTGGACTTTTATTAAACACATTGAGTGCCATATTTCTTTTCACAATCCATATCTCTCCTTCCAATTCTAGCTGCATTAGATTTAAATGTGCAAAAGGTTTTAATCTATTTAACAACAAATTCATACTTTTGCTTTTACAAATGTCTTCATTCCATGTCCATTTACAAATTTGTCTCCAATCTGAAGATGCAAAAGATACAATCTTTCATTTACCTTTAAAATTATGGTTACTTCTAAAATATAGATTGTTAATTGATTTGGAAGTGATTTCAACTATATGGTCCAAATTGATCAGCTAAATATTTAGTTTTACATTTGTTAATTTTGTGTTTTCTTTGTGAAATTCTATTATGTTCATTTTCTAACTGTGTTTGTAAATGAGAGTGCCTTGGGTATGTTTTTGCTTCATTAATCTGTTTTTAGTCTTTTTCTATAATTTTTCTCCCTAATTTTCTGTTACTCTACATAATCTCATTCATTAAATTACTCCCCTCCTCCCCGGCCTGCTTTCCTTCTCTTACATTTCTTCATTCAATCCACTACTTCTGTGTCTTTTTACATGCTGTCTCACATCCCAAACTTGGAATTTTCAGGCTTCTCATCTCTGATTCCTCTGATTCCAGAGCTCCTTTAAAACTCAGAGGAACTGTCACCTAATACAATAGGCCCTCATTATTTTCCATGATTGTTAGGGCCTCACTCCCCAAATTACTTTCTTTTTATTTATAAATATTGTATTTATCTATTCACGTATCATTTTCTTTGATCAAACACAAAGTTACTTGAGGGAAAGAATTTCTCATTTTTGTTTCCAACATGTAGCACATTCTGTGGCACATAATATAGACTTCATAAAAGCTCATTGAATTAAGGATGTAGTAAGAAGGCTTTCAAAAGACCTGTGGAGTCTTTTTTATCATTTATTTTTATTGACATATATATATATATATATATGTATATATATATATATACATATATGTATATATATATGTATATATATATATATATATATATATATATATATACTATATCATAATTTTTGCATTGTTGTAAATTTCCTCCAATAAAAGTTGGGTGACACAGTGGATAGAGAGTTGGGCATAAAGTCAGGAAGCCCTGAGTTTGAATTTGCTCTTAGATACTTAGTTATGTGACCCCAGGCAAGTCACTTAATCCTAATCTGCCTCAGTTTCCTCATTTGTAAAATGAGGATAATAATAGCACCTATCCCCCACAGTTGTTGTGAGAATCAAATGAGCTAATATTTGCGAAGTGCTTAGTACAGTGCTAGACTTCTTATAGGCCCTTAAACGTTTATTTCTTTACTCTACCAAAGTCATACACCCTTGCCTCATGATAGCACAAAGACGACCTCAGTTTTCCAAATTCAATTGAATAAAATTCCTACTACATACAAGGAATCATTTGGGGCAATAAAGATAAAATAATAAAATGAATGAGTTATTCACAAACAATTTTCATTCTTCTGGGGTAAGAAAAGAAAGGTTTTTCAGGTACTACCCAATTTTAAAAAGTTTTAATAGGGAACTATTAAGCTATGCCTATTATCTGAAAATCAATCTAGCTAAATTCAGAGCCTCATCACCAGAAAGGTGACTAGCAGATTGATTTTTCTTTTCCCAAAGAAACTTATAAAGATGATCTACAAAGGAGTAGGTGAGTTATAATCTGCTTTAATGGAGAAGATATACTAAATAATGAAATCATGAATCCTTGAAAAAATGAAGAATTGCATCTTTTTGTAGAACATTTTATGTCTATGCCTATACATTATACCTTGTTATATTGTAAACTCTGTGAAGCCAAAGTTCACATCTTAATCCCTTCCCATCATTAAATATAGGGCTTTGTACATTGTTGTTGTTGTTCAGTTGTTTCACAGTTGTGTCTGACTCTTCCTGAACCCTTTTGTGGTTTTCTTGGCAAAGATACTGGAGTGGTTTGCCATTTCCTCCTCCAGCTCGTTTACAGATGAGGAAACTGAGGCAAACAGGGTTAAGTGACTTGTCCAGGGTTACACAGCTAGTAAATGTCTGAGGCCAGATTTGAACTCAAGAAAAGGAGTCTTCCTGACTTCCAGGCCCAGCACTCTAACCATTATGCCATCTATCTGCCCCTAGGAGCTTAATTAATGGTAATTAAAAGTATGAATGTGAGAGTGGTTAATTGACAATGGCAAAATGGCTAGTGTGGTCCAGTAAGAATTTAAATCTAGATGTTCTGATAACATAATGCAGTACTCTTTCTGTCATGCTGTAAAGATTGCCACAATGAATGGAATGAATGAAATGCCACATTGAAAAGACCAACTGGTTATTTAATCACCCCATGCTTCCCTTATCTGAATCGAATTAATTGTACACAATTATACAAGATTCAGCATTTTTGTAGACTGTTGTCACTGAGAGAAGCACCATCTAGAAGAAAAGAAGATGGAGACTTACAATAAAAATTGGATAGTATTTGGAATTAAGAGAACACTGGATTCCTTATACACAGGGCGTCCTGAAAGATTGCTGGGCCTAGAGTCAGGAAGACTGGGTTCCAATCTGGCCTCAGACACTCACTAACTCGATCACCCTGGGCAAGTCACTTAATCTCTCTCCTCCTCAGTTTTCTGCTTTGTAGAATGGGGTTAATAATAGCACCTACTTCCCAGAGATGCTGTGGGATCAAATTAGACAGCAATTGTAAAGCACTTAGCACAGTGCCTGGTACATAGTAAGCAGTATATACATATTAGATATCATTATTGTTACTTTGGGGGAAATTCATTGCAACTCAGTTCTCTCTGTGCAAAATGGACGTAGCAATATCTACATCCCAAAGGCAGATGACTTGTGAAACTCAAATGAGAGAATGAATGTTATATGCTATGAAAATTTTAACTACTACCATGTTAGGATGAAGGGGAAGAAGGAGAAGTGCTTAAAACAATGCTTAAAACACAGATGGTGGAGTGGGGTTGGAGTCAAGACTGAGGAGCCCCCCACCTCAGCCCAGGGTTGGTTGTGGTGGAGGGTGGAGGGGAGTGACTGGGCAGTTCTGGTACCAAGTACTGTATCTTTTCCGGTTACAAACCATTAACAAACACAACTTCCACAGAAGCATCATGGCATTACCCCTCCCATCGGACAGACTACATACACAGAAACATCAAAAACCTAAAGTCCTTCAGGTTTTTGAAGAGGAAGAGAAACTGCAGCACAGATGCAGACCCCTACCTGTAGCAATTCAGGATCACATTCCCTCCGAGGAGCTTGCGGCATATCTCTCTAGTGGTGGGTTATTGACTTAATGATCCATCAGACAGCTATGTCTGAATTCAAAACTCTAAACAATATCAGTTACAGTCCCAAGAATCTTTACATCAAATGCATTTTAATTTTGGGAAAATTAGATAAATTGGTGAAGAATGGATACAGGAAATTAGTGAAAACAAGAAATTTTCTACAATCTAATTGAAAATGTTGGAGGAAAAATTTTTTTACATTTGGATCCTACAGATTAGGAGTTCATACAAAAGGTGCTGGTATCAATGAATGTGTGTTGCACTAAGACACATTGATCTAAGTGACTTTTTTACCTCATTCTATGAAAAAACATGAAGCTAGAAAAAGAAGTAAAAAACTTAAGAGCTGTTGAAGAAATGTTTGTATCAGTTATGAAGCTATGTTTTGATGGCATAGAGATTGATATTTTGTTTGCAAGATTAGCACTGTAGACTATTCTTGAATATTTGGTCCTACATGATGACAGTCTACTAAAAAATTAGATATTAGATGCATAAGAAGTCTTAATGGTTGCAAGGTAACCTACAAAATTTTACACCTAGTACCAAACATTGACTACAGGCTACCTCTGAGAGCTATCAAATTTTGGGCCAAATACCACAACATCTATTCCAATATATTAAGTTTCCTCGGTGGTGTTTCTTGGACTATGCTAGTAATAAGTACTTGCCAACTTCATCAAAATGAAATAGCATCAATTCTTGTACACAAATTTTTCTTGATGTTTTCTAAATGGGAATGGCCAAATCGAGTGCTATTGAAACAACCTGAAGAATGCAATCTTAATTTGCCTGTATGGGACCCAAGGGTAAACCCTAGTCATAGGTAACATGTTTTTCATATACACACACACACGCGTACACACACACATACATGTGTGTGTATATATGTATATATACACATGCATACATATATACACATACAAGTGTGTGTATATATGTATACACATACATACATATGCACACATATATATGTGTGCATATATGTATATATACATATACATACATATACACGTATATACACATACACATATATACACATATATGCACCACAACAGAATACAACATACGATGTGTACATTTCTATATGGGGGGTCATGGTTGAGCAGTTTAAACAAAGTCTTTCTATTGCAGATTAAATTTTGTCGATTAAAGTAGAATGGTCCAAATGTTTTGAAGCTCCTCAATTCTTTCAAAAGCACAAGCATTATAGTGTACTTCTAGCAAGTGCACCAACAGAAAAGCAATGACTAGAATGGGTGGGCTTGATGGAATAAAAAAATCTGAATCTCAGTTGGAAGTTTGGAGAAGAATGAATTTATTACACTGGCTCACGTCAGTTCTTAATCATTTCCAGTACCCAAGGAAAATCCTGACGAAGAAGAATTTCATACAATGGGAGTGATTGGATTAACGTTAAAATAAAACAAACAAACAAACAAACAAAACCAGAAAATTCTGAAAACCCCAGTGTTTACTTTACATATGACATTCAGTCTCTCATGGATACAGTTTACAGGCAAGCAACAAACAGCAAGATGTTTGAGATGGATATGAAAATTGTTGCAATGTATGTAAAAGAAAGGTAACTTAAACAACTCTTACCTAATCATGAGCTTCAGAAAAAGAAAAAGCATTCATCAGAAATTTGTTGGGCAATTCTGAATGACAGCAGCCCAGACTTGTCTGTGGATAGTGACAACAGCATGTCTGCACTTTCTCCTACCAGTGTATTAAATTGTTATGGCAGCTCTCGGGGCAGAAACAGTCCTGCTCTACCTGCTCTAACTGTAACAGCAGCAGCTGTGACCAACATGCAAGCACCTGAGGTTTCTGTGCCACAAGTAAATTCCAGTGAAAGTTCAGGGGGTACTTCAAGGGAAAGTATTTCTCAAACTGCCACATAGCCAGCCATTTCTCCACCACCGAAGCCTATGGTCTCCAGAGTAATTGCCTCAACACATCCGGTAAGCCAACAACCAAGACCTTCATGAAACACAGCAACAAAAACACCTAATCCTGTGGTAGGAGTCAAAAGGAAGTCTTTACCTTATAAAGAAGAGAGTTCCAAGAAAAACAGAACAGAAGAGCAGGATGAGACAAGTGAAGATGCCAGCTCTCTTTATTTGACTGAATGTGATAAACAGGAAACTAAGAAAACATCCAGTGTAGACCTTTCAGACATCCTTGCTCTTCCTGCAAACGCTATCCCTGTTATCAAAAATTCAGTAGATCTAAGATTGAAACAACCTTAGCTAAACCTGAGGTAAAAACTACCTCAGTGGCCCATAAACAATATCTTCCAAGTCAACTTGTTGTCTTCTAATGCTAAAAAGGAGAGTGGAGAGTCCAAGACTAGACATGACTGAAAATGGATTTGGTGAACCTCTCTCATGCGCTAATCAGCACTTGATCAGAAGTCCAGGTTAGTATGTGAAGCCAGGAATACGTGTTAGCAACAGTTACACTAACTATTTCAAAGGATTACTGCTGTTAAAAGGAAAAAAAAGAGGAAAACAGCCTTGTTATATTTGTATACTATTTAACATCTGATTGGATTTCTGTTTGATGCATTATTTGAAAAATTTGCAGTATACATTGGTGCAAAATTTCTTATATTAATGATGAACTTTTTATGTATTTTTTTAAATTTAAAAGTAGAACTAAGTGAGGCAGCTAGGTGATGCAATGGATAGAGCATGGGTCCTGGAGTCAGGAGGACCTGAGTTCAAATCCAGCCTCAGATACTTGACACTTACTAGCTGTGTAACCCTGGGCAAGTCACCTTAACACCATTGCCTAGCAAAACAGAAGTAGAACTAATTTTTAGATCTTGAGCTTGATGCATTTTTATTTCTTTTTTCCTAAAGTTTCTTTACCATTATTCTATAAACTGGATAACATTATACAATGGTTTTACTATGTGTACTTGAGGCAAATGATAAGGGTTCATCTAGTTCGATCACAGTGAAGGAGACATAATCCTTGAAAAGAACTGTAAAACCCTGGGGTATGTGACAAATTAAAATAATAATTGGGAAATAGTTGGTTTTGAATGGGACATGATTAAGAAGCAGTGTATCAATTTTATTTTAAAGTGGTATAGTATATACAAATCAGTGATCAAACAAGCAAATATTTTTCCCTTGAGCTAGCAAAGCTCTATTTCTCTCTATCCTTCAATCTTTTCTCTTTGAAAACAGCTTTTGTTCTTTTTTTTCAGTTTTCATGCACACAGTAGGAATAATTTCATCAAAAAATAACACCAGTATTTGCTTAAGGCATAATTGAAACAAAGCACTCTGTGGCCACACGGCACAAAACACCAAATTTTAGTCTTATATGCTTCAAACTTTTGTATGACTAAGTGGTGCCTGTAAAGTATGGTATTTCTCAGGATGGCCATTTGATCACTAACACAAAAATTTTGTATGTACACTCCATAGATTTCATGTTGCAGCCATGTAAAACATTTCAAATTTTGAACATAAAGGCAAAGCTATTTTCTCAAAGAATTTAAAAACTATTGTTTTAAAATTTTTAGATGTCTCACCAAAAATTGTCAGTTTATTTTAGATAGAAAAAAGTGCATACTTTAAAGAAATCATTTCTAGCAAGCACTTGGCATCTAGTCAGCTCTATTTGCTTCTCTTTGCTTTATTCCTCAGTCCTATCAAAAAGATTTAGGAGCTCCTTTCTTTAAAAAGAATTTTAAAATCCTTCCTGATTGCAACAGAATACCAGTATCTAGAAAATGTGAGGGAATACCAGATGTAAATAGGAAACTTAAATTTAGTTACTTATTTTTAATTGGAGGGAGGAAGAAAGCAAAACCAAAACATTCCTGTATTTTCTGATTGCCATGTTTTATGAACCCTCCATTGTGGTCCATCTTATTCCATTTGCATTTTTCATGTTAAACTGCAATTACTTATACTCTTTACTATCCCTCTAAGTTAATTTTATAAAGTTAGAATGTAGTTTCTTTTTCTCCCTAGGCTATATAGTAATTGAGGCTTTCTTTTCACCATTTCTTTAAGATACAATACTTCTATTTCCCTTGTCTTCTGCCCTGTGGAGTCACCTTGCCCTCCCTTTCTACCACCTATGAAAAGATGATCATACTAACAGTTCAAACATACAAGGTGTCTATGTATTTTGTGTAGCTATGGAGTTTTAGATGGAAATTGCCAGGCACAGATTTAGTATTGTCATTTTATTTACACATTGGGGAAAAGTAAAATTCAGCTTATTAAATGTTTCATGTAACTGTGCCCAAGTTTTTCCAAGCAGCAAATCTGGAAATTTTCTGTTTAGTGATTTTTTTTTGTTCTACTTTTCATTATCTGGAGATCAGACTATTTATTTTGCATGATATATGTAGTGTCTTATGAATAGAGTTTGCTTTGTTTTATACTATCTGTACTTGTATTTTTCAAGACCTATTTTGTAAACAGATGATTCTCCATTGAAAACACAATAAAAACAGCACAATCTCCCCCAAAAATCAAGTGAACTATTACTACTACTCCTACTACTCTATTACTACTGCTGCTACTGCTATCGCTACTACTACTACTAATAATAATAATTATCATCATCATCATCATCATTATTATTATTATTATTATTACATGTGTGACATTAGAAAAGGCAATGATTTTTCTGAGCCTACTACAATTCTTCAAATGGATTGAACTAGATGCCATCTAAGTTCACTTATACCTTTAAAACTGTGATCCTATAATTACCTCAAATTGAACTAAATTCTATATAATAGACAGGACAGGGAGGAAAATGAAGTTGAATATTGGGGAAGCAAAGAAATAAACATTCTAAACTAGCATAATAAGTCATCATATATAGCCCCAATCCAATTAATTATCATAGATAGAGAATTTAACCCTATTCAAATTTCCTACTTGAAGTGAATGTCATAATGTTTCCATCTGAGCCTCTATGTTGCCACATTTAACCCATATTTTCTAAAGGATTTTCTAGGAACTTGTAACTTTCCCCAAGTGGACTTTTCACTGACAGTGTTAATAGTTTCAAGAATCATTTACAGGTTTCTATTTTCTTCCATAGTTGGCAAAAGTAATTTCCCTATTCTCATTTAATTACTTAGAATTTTCATTTCCCATAGGTGGTAGCATGAGTTTCCAAGACATTTTCATTATGAGTGGTTTTAATTCAGCTCTTCCACTGTCAAAATGGCAAAAGCAGCATGCTGAAATCTTTCAGATTCCACAGAGCCCACTTTTAGATTCTACTTAGAACATTCAAGGTAGGAATAAGATGACACATTTTGTCACTTGGAAAAGAGCAGGCAGGTGATTTTAAATGTCTTTTTTTTCCTCTTCCCCCCCAGACATTCCATCATTTAAAAAACTAATTGATGAAAAGAGAGATAATTCAAAGAATAAAGACACTTAGTCTGAAAGTGTATATACAACTGATAAGAGTTCTAGTAAGTAATAATTTTCCACTTTTATTGTAGGAACAACAAAATGCATGTAATCAAAATGGTTATTTTATCAGATTTATGCAAAATTAAGGTGATGTTTTAGGTAGTCAAATTATCTCAAAAGAAATGTCTTTATTTAGAGAATATCAAATTTTATATTCTAAGTGGAATGAGTTAGTATTTTCTCTTGACAGTTCAAGCAGCAGAAACTAATGTTGTCCATTGCAGGTCATTTCTCTTTAATTTCTGTTAACATGGAGTTTTTATTCATAGCATCTTGGGACGAAAATGGACCTACAGATTCATCAACATAGTTCAGTCTCATGTAGGGTAGGCATTTTCCATGTTTTAAATCTATGTCATAAATCCATGTTTTAAAATCTATAATAAGTAGCCAACAATCTATAAAAAATATTGCCAATAAATTTTGTTTTGCACACTTCCTGTAAAGCAAGAACATAAGTATTTTAAGAAGGAACCATTTCACTTTGGGGCACCTCCATTAATTATACTGAACACAAACTTATATCACTGTAACTTGTATACTTTGGTCCTCCATCTCCCCTATTCAGCTATCAAGAATAAATCAAATTCCTCCTTATATGACAAATTCTGAAATTTGAAAAAAGCTACTATGCTTAATTCCCTTTAAGCTAATCATTATATTTTCATCAATCAAATGTTATATGATACTGTTGCTGATGTCACCATCTCCTCTTTAAATCCTAATTTCTCAAAGCCATAACAAAACAAAAATTGATTCCTATAACAACACTGCAGGTCATTTCAACCATTTTCTTCCCTATTCTCCAAAGAGTATTAAAAAATTGTATCCATTCTCAAAGAAATAGAGTGGTTTCTTCTGATATAATTGTTCTCTATACAATTTTTATATTTCTTTAATTTTTCAGGATTATAGATAAATTTTGAATTCTGGAAACATTGCATAATAAAAGGATTTGAAAACAGTGACAAATTCAATGGTTTTGCAGACAATTTGGTACACTTCCTTTTGTTCCAACTGACTTCTGTTTCAAAAAATGAAGTCCATGTTCTTTACAGACTTTGCTCATAAGATGCAAAGTTTCTAGAAGGATGAAGGATGCTGTTGGGAAAGAATCAAATTTAATAATCAGGCTATTAACCAAGGGTATTTGCTGCACTATGTAAAGAGAAACATTAAGAAGACTACCATCCTATCCAGAAGCCATCTGTTAACCAATGTCAAATTGATGATAAAGAAAATTAAGTTCCCTTGGCAGTTGATTTTTCTCCAGCTGTATCCAGCTATAAAAGAGCTATCAAAGACAACTTTCCATTTGTTGTTAATTCAGGAACGCAATTGATTGGCATCATGAAACCCCTAGTGACAAGTTGGACAACTTTGTAGTCTAAAAGTTGATTATAAGATTCCAATGAGAGTTACAAGTGGGTTCTTTGTTTCAAGGCCTCTTCTGCAGAAGAAAATGCCTACTGTACATGTGCCAGCATCATTCCAACAAAGGATAGTGGAGGATAGTCAATAAAACTCTCATTATTTTTTTAAACCTGATTCTAAGACAATGAAATAAATATGCATACATATTATAGAATTGTGTGAATCAATTCTCTATTAAATAAATTAATATAACAAATTTTATTTAAAATATAAAGTTTTCACACTTTTATCACAATGTTGTGGTAATTTCCCTGTGACTAAATTATTTTAATGTGACATTGCTTGGAAATAATTTGGGGAGATGTTCTCAACCCTTATTTCTTTTTGGGGCTACTGGCAAAGACTTACTTTAGGGAAAAGAGTGGCAGAATAGACATTTTGTTGTTTAGTTATTTTCAATCATATCTGACTTTCTGTGAAAGCCCATTTGGGGTTTTCTTGGCAAAGATAATGGAGTGGTTTGCTGTTTCCTTCTCCAGCTCATTTAACAGATGAGAAACTGAACCATACAACATTTAATGATTTACCTAAGGTCACACAGCTAGTAAGCATCTGAGGTCAAATTTGAACTCAGAAAGATGAAAATGAGTCATCTGGACTCCAAGACCAGCACTGTTTCCACTGTACTACCTAGCTACTTATAATGGACATAAGTTCAGAAGATTGGTTATCTTGTCAGTGTGGATATCTTGTGGAGAATTTCCTGGGCTTTTATAACATATTGGCTGGACTAGTTGGCCTCTCAGATCTTTTATAAAATTGAGCTTTGATATTGTCTCAAGCTTCTTTTTACTTATTTATTACTTTTTTAATTATTTATTTATTTATTCATCTATTTATTCATTCATTCATTCATTCATTCATTCATTATTTATTTATTTATTTATTTATTTATTTATTTATTTATTTATTTATTTGTTTGTTTGTTTATTTATTTGATTTTTAGTCCTATTTCACTTCCTGTTTATTCTATTCTCTCTTTTGACCCTGTCCCTCCTCAGAATTGTTTACTTCTGATTACACCCTCCCCCAATCTGCCCTCCCCGCTATTATCCCCCTACTCTCTTATCCCCTTTCCCTCTGTTTTACTGTAGGTTATGACAGATTTTCATACCCAGCTGAGTGTGTATGTGATTCCCTCCTGAAAACAAATCCAATGAGAATAAGACTGACTCATTCCCTCTCACCTTCTCTCACTTTCCCTCCACTGTAAAAGCCTTTTCTTGTCTGTTTTTTGTGAGATAATTTAGCTCATTCTACCTCTCCCTTTCTCCTTCTCCAAGTATAATCCTCTTTCACCCCTTAATTTCATTCTCCAAATATCACCCCTTCATTTTCAACTCACTCTGTGCCCTTTCTCTATCTATCTATGTATGTATGCATATGATTTTTTTCCACTGCAACTTCCCTAATACTAACAAAGGTCTCATGAGTTACAGATGTCATCTTTCCATGCAGGAATGTATCAGTTCAACCTTAATAAGTCCCTTGTGATTTCTCTTTTCTGTTTTTCTCTTCATGCTTCTCTTGAGTCTTGTATTAAAATTCAAATTTTCTATTCAGTTCTGTTCTTTTTAGCAAGAATGCTTGAAAGTCCTCTATTTCACTGAATTTCCATTTTCCCCCTGAAGTTTTATACTCAGTTTTGCTGGGTAGGTGATTCTTGGTTGTAATCCTATCTCCTTTGCCCTCTGGAATATTATATTCCAATGCCTATGGTCCCTTAATGTAGAAGCTGCTAAATCTTGTGTTATCCTGCTTGTGTTACCACAATATTTGAATTGTTTCTTTGTGGCTGCTTACAATATTTTCTCCTTGATCTGGGAACTCTGGAATTTGGCTACAATATTCCTAGGAGTTTTCCTTTTGGAATCTCTTTTAGGAGGTGATTGGTGGATTCTTTCAATTTCTATTTTGCCATCTGGTTATAGAATATCAGGGCAGTTTTCCTTGATAATTTGTTGAAAGATGATGTCTAGACTCTTTTTTTTTTATCATGGCTTTCAGATAGCCCAATAATTTTTAAATTATCTCTCCTGGATCTATTTTCCAGGTCAGTTATTGTTGTTGTTGTTGTTGTTGTTGTTGTTGTTGTAGTTGTTGCAATGAGATATTTCACATTGTCTTCTATTTTTTCCAATTTTTTTTGGTTTTGTTTTACAATGTCTTGATTTCTCATAAAGTCCCAGCTTCCATTTGCTCTATTCTAATTCTTAAGGAAGTATTTTCTTCAGTGAGCTTCTGGACTTCCTTTTCCATTTGGCCAATTCTGCTTTTTAAGACATTCTTCTCCTTATTGGCTTTTTGGACCTCTTTTGCCATTTGGGTTAGGCTATTTTTTTAAGGTGTTATTTTCTTCAGTATTTTTTGAGTCTCCTTTAGCAAGCTCTTAACTTGTTTCTCATGATTTTCTTGCATCACTCTCGTTTCTCTTCCCAGTTTTTCCTCTACTTCTCTTACCTGCTTCTCAAAATCCTTTTTGAGCTCTTTCATGGCCTGGGACTGATTCTTTTTTTGTTCTTCTTGGAGGCTTTGGATGTAGGAGCTTTGACCTTGTTGTCTTCTTTTTTTTTTGTATGTTTTGATCTTCTTTGTCACCAAAGAAAGATTCTATGGTCTGACTTTTTTTGCACAGTTTGCTCATGATCCCAGCCAATTACTTGAGTTATAAAGTCTTTTTTAAGGTAGAGGTCTGCTTCCAGTGTGGAGAACGTGCTGTCCCAGGCTTCAGGGGTTTTGTGCAGCTGTTTTCAGAGATACTTCTAGGGACCTGTACATTTTCAGTTTTTCCAAGGTGGTATGATCAAGAACGAGGTGCATCCTCCTTTCCTGGCCTACACTCTGGTGTATGAGTGACTACAAGCACTACTTTCTGCCTTCCAACTGTGAGGAGCATTATCTCTTCATTACCACTACAATCTCCACCATGATAGCACTCTTATTCAACCCAGGACTGCCACCCAGATCAAAGAAGAGATTCCTGCCTCAGCAGGAAAAGAGATCCCTGCAATCCCCCTCTGATCAGCCACTGAATTCTCTCTCAGTCTGTGGGCTGTGCTCTGGAAGCAGCCACCACCTCCTTCCTACACCCTACCCCTAACCCAGAGCTGTGCAGGGGATTGGGGCTGGGACCAAGTTTCTGTCTCACCACAGTCACAGACTTTTCCTACTGACCTTCTAAGTTGTCTTTGGCATTTGTGAGTTGAAAAGTGTGGAAACCACCATAGCTGCCCATGATTCAGTCCTCTGAGGCCTGCTCCAGGTTCACTGAGGTCTGGTTTTTGCCTATGTTCCCACGCTGAACTGCGTTCCTCTCCCAGCCAGGTGTGATAGACCTTTCCAATCAACCATCCAGGTTGTCTTGAGCTGGAAAATTTGTTTCACTCTGTCTTTTTGTGGTTTCTGCTACTCCAGAATTTGTTTAGAGCCCTTTTTTAGAGGTATTTGGAGAAGTTCAGAGGAGAGCTCAAGGAAGTCACTGCTTTTACAGTGCCATCTTATCTCCACCCCTCTCTCAAGTCTCAAAGGAGATGTTTGGTCACATATATTAACTGTCACATTGCAAATCAAAGTCACAGGAACTTGGGATTCTTTTCCAAGTGTGTTTTACATATATATCAAACATTCTTAATGTTCTTTTCAGAGAAGCACTGCAATTTATTAAAAGGAAAAGTCTATGATATCCTTAGCCAAAAGAACATAGAATGTTATATCACTTTTTACCTTTGCAGAATACTTGGTATTTCTCTTTTTCTTCTTATTTTTGGAGATAACTTCAAATGATCAAAAACACATGTGTATTTGAATTTCCAAGAATTTTTGAAATTGAACATTGCTACACAGCTCAGTATTTTCTTCCTTCTTGATTCAAGTAAAACTAAATTTCCCTGTGATTGCATTTATTGGTATATTTTTAGATTATCACTGTCAACATAATTTACTTTGGGACTTCCAGGGATCGAGCCAAGATGGTAGAGAAAGAACTCAGCTGAGGTCTCCCAACATTCACAAACAAATTTAAATAATTCCTCAAAATGAATTCTAGAGGAGCAAACCTCACAAAAGTATGGGGTGAAACAATTTTCCAGTCTAAGACAAGTTAAAAAGTTGGCAGGAAAAGTCTGTCACACTGAGGTGAAAGTGGAACACAGTCCAACCCAAGCTGCTCACAGCATGAGCCTGGCCACAACAAACCAGTAGCAGACGTTGAGGGTGACTGAATTGAGAGCAGTGGCAGTAGCAGCTTCTAGTGCTCAGCCTACATGTGTTAAGGAGATCAGACAACAGTTCAGAAGGATATTACAGGGGTTCCTTTGCTGGCACTATGTGCAGAACTCTGTTGAATTCCCCATATTCAGATCCTGGTCCATACTTAGATCCCTGGGAACACTAGCACAATAGAACTTGCAGCTTCAGGGGAACAAGGACTCTGGCCACAGTTCTTTGGTGGAAAAGAGAGCTTATGTTCACTCACACAACAGAGAATGGGCCAGAAGTAAAAAGACCTCAAATCACATCATGCCACCTTGGAAGGACAGAAAACTTACAGACTCCCGGAACTAGCTATGAAAATAACTGCACAAAAGACCTGAAGCTTGGCAAAATGCTCTCTCCACCCTGGGATCAGAGTGCAACTTTAATATAAAGTTAAAAGTCAAGAAACAGGCTGGAAAAATGAGCAAAGAACAACAACAAAAAAGATACTGACCACAGAGAGTAACTATGGTGACAGGGAAGATCAAAACACAAACTCAGAACACAACAAATTCATAACTGCTATTTCCAGAGCCTCAAAGGAAAAAAGAAATGAACCGGTTTCATTCTCAAAAAGGATTCCTGGAAGAACTAAAAAATTATTTTGAAAATCAAATACGAGAGGTAGAAACAAAATAGGAGAAGAAATGATAGTGATGCAAGAAAATCTTAGGAAAAGAATCAACAGCTTAATAAAGGAAGGAGAAAATAACACTGAAGAAAAGAACACATTGAAAACAGAATAGAGACAACTTAGAAGGTTAGTGGGAGGGGTCTGTTGGAACTGGGTGAGAAATAAATACAGTCCAGCAGAGTACTACAAGGAATTCCAGTACAACCCCTGCACCAGCAAACCAGGAACTGACTTTGGGAGTGACTGAATCAACAGCAGTAGTGGTGACAGCACTGGCAGTATTGCTCCTGGAGCTATTAGCCCACAGACTGAATGTCTAAAAGTCACCGAATCAGACTTCCAGGAGCCAAGATGGCAGATTAAGCAGCAAGCTGCTCTTGCCCTCTTGTATTGACCTTAAAAAACCCAGAAGAGATTGCTCCAGGGAAAATCCTAAAAAAGTAGAGTCAGCAGAAAGACTTGATACACCGGACTTTTAACTTGTGAGGTTGGGGGATTAATGGGAAAGGTTCCTTTTGCTATGGCTGATGAGGACCAGTATACAGGAAGGGAGGCTTCCTAGCAAGCCAGTGGCAAGCCCCACTTCAGCCAAACAGTAACCAGGCCCCTAGCCTCCAGCACAAGAAGCTTAGGACAGTGCCTTCTATGTCCCAGAAGCAGAGGTCAACTTTAAAAGCCAGAAAAAAGGTAAAAAAAATGAGCAAGGCACAACATAGAAAAACAATGACCGTAGGAAAGTGTCTTGGTGACAGGGAAGATCAAAACACAAATTCAGGAGAGGATAACATTGTCAATATACCCATTTCTGAAACCTCAGAGGGAAATACGAACTGGTCTCAAGCCCAAAAAGCCTTCTTGGAAGAGTTCAAGAAAGACTTTAAGAGTCAAATAAGGAAGGTAGAAGAAATATTGAACAATTCATTTAAAAATACAGTTGACAAAATGGAAAAAAAAGTAAACTGAAGAAAACAACTCCCTAAAAAGTAAAATGGACCAAATGGGAAAAAAAAGGTACAAAAGCCATTAGAAGAAAATAATAAAAATTAGAATTGGGCAAGTGAAAGCTAATGACACTATGAGACACCAAGAATCAGTAAAACAAAATTAAAAGAATGAAAAAATATGTAGAAGAAAATGCAAAATTCCTCATTGGAAAACAACTGACTTGGAAAATAGATCCAGGAGAGATAACTTAAGAATTATTAGACTACCTGAAAGCCATGATGAAGAAAAGAGCCCGAACAGCAACTTTCAGGAGATCATCAAGGAAAACTGAACCTGGGCTCTAGAACCAGAAGGTAAAATAGTCATTGAAAGAATCCACCAATCACCTCCTGAAAGTGATCTCAAATTGAAAACATCAAGGAATATTGTAGCCAAATTCCAGAATTATCAGGTCAAGGGGAAAATTCTGCAAGCAGTCAGAAAGAAACAATTCAAACACTGTGGTCAGGATTACACAGGACTTTGCAGTTTCTGCATTAAAAGATCCGAGTGCTTGGAATATGATATTGCATAAGGCAAAGGAGTTTGGATCACAACCAAAAATCATCTACCCAGCAAAATTGAGCATATCTTTCAAGGGAAGAGGTGGACATTCAATGAAATAGAGTACTTCCAGACTTTCCTGATGAAAATAACAGAGCTCATTGGAAAATTTGATCTTCAAATCAAAGACTCAAGAGAGGCATAAAAAGGTAAACAGGAAAGGGAAAAAAAAACACAACAAACCAACAAAATGTTATTCAATAAGGGTAAACTGTTTACATCCCTACATGGGAAGATGATATTTATAACTCTTGAGAACAGTATCTTTATTATGACATTTAGAAGGGATATAAATAGACAGAGGGGGTGGGTTTAAGTTAACTTTGATGTAATGATTAAAAAAACCGAATGAAGTGGTGGAAAGCAACTTTAATGTAAGAAGAGGAAAGGAAGAAGCAGAAAAGGGTGAATTATATCACATGAAGAGGCACAAAGACATATTACAGGAAAGGGAAAGAAGGGAGGAGGAAGGGAGTTTTCAGATAGTCCAATAATTCTCATATTATCTCTCTTGTATCTGTGTTTTAGGTCTGTTATTTTTCCAATGAGAAATTTTACATGTTCTTCTATTCTTTTTTTCTTTTTTTTAAAAATTTTCTTTCATCATATCCTGTTCTCACAGTATCATTAGTTTCCACTTATTCAGTCTTAATTTTTAAGGAATTATTTTCTTCAATGAGCTTTTATACTTTTTTCCCATTTGGCCAATTCTATTTTTTAGGGTGTTATTTTTCTCATTAATTTTTTGTACAGCTTTTCCCATGCTATTGACTCTTTTTCCATGATTGTCTTGCATTACTTTCATTTATTTTCCCAATTTTGCTTCTACTTCTCTAATTTTTGTTCTAAAATCCTTTTTTAAGTTCTTCCAGGAATTCATTTTGGACCTGAGACCAAATTACATTTTGCTTTGAGGCTTAACATGTAGTCATTTTTACATTATTGTACTCTTCTAAGCTTATGCCTTGATTCACTATTACCATAGTAACTTTTTATAGTCAAGTTCTTTTGTTTTTGTGTTTGTTTGTTTCTCATTTTTCTACTTTTTTTGTGGCTTGGTGTTTTTAATGTGAGATTTGGTTTCTGCTCCTGCACTGTCCCAAGCTTTTTGTGCTGGGGCTCTGGGTCTTACTGCTGGCTTGTACTGGGCTTCAGGGCTTAACTGCTTGCTTCATCTAGAGGGTAGGCTTCCCTTTTGGCTTGTACTTAGAAGTAAGACTTCCCTGTTGGCCTCTCTTGGGGATGGGGTTTAGCTGCTGGCCTGATCTAGGAGTGGGGCCTTGCTGCTAGGTTGCTGTGGTAACAGAGTCTTTCTGGTGGCTGGCCCTGGAAGAATATTTTGTTGCTGATCTGCTGGAGGTGTGGGGCCCTGCTACTGGGTTGCTATAGAAACAGGGTCTGCCTGCTGGTAGGCCCCAGGGATGGGTTCTCACAGTTGACCAGCTCTGGGGAGCAGCTTCACTATTGGTCAGCAGTGGGGTCAGCTGTGGCTTCTGCTGGGAGTGGGAT
This sequence comes from Phascolarctos cinereus, assembly GCF_003287225.1. Taxonomy (NCBI): domain Eukaryota; kingdom Metazoa; phylum Chordata; class Mammalia; order Diprotodontia; family Phascolarctidae; genus Phascolarctos; species Phascolarctos cinereus. The sequence continues at coordinate 199,367,679 of NW_027555736.1, forward strand.
CAATGAGATGGAGCCTTGCTGTGCTGCACAGACTGCTCACTTGCCCCGGGGACTACTGGTTTTCAGGAAGGTGGGGCCTCACTGGTAGATTGCCCCAGACTTGGAGCCTTGCTGCAGACTTCCTGCAATGAAGCTGGCTGCTGCTGCTATTCTTAGACCTCATTCCACTCCCACCCCACAGAGAGACCTTTCCTGCCAAGCTGATAATCTGCTTCCTTGCTCCTAGATCAATTCTGAGGCAGTTTTCTAGTTGTTTGGAAGGGAATTTGGGAGAGTTTCAGAGGGGTCCTTCCGTATTCCACCATCTTGCCACTGAAAGTTAAGAAAATAATTCTTAAAAATTAGAATTAGACAAATGGAAGCTAATGACTCCACAGGACAACATTAAACAATAAAACTAAATTTAAAAATGGAAAAATAGAAGAAAATGTGAAATATCTCATTAAAAAAAGATAGATCAGGAGAGAAAATTTAAGACATATTGAACTACATGAAAGACATGATCAAAAAACGAGCTTAGACATCATCTTTCAAGAAGCTGTCAAGGAAAATTACCTTGATGTTCCAGAACTAAAGAGTAAAACAAAAATTGAAAGAATTCACCACTCACCTCCTGAAAGTGATCCCCAAAAGAAAGCTCCCAAGAAGTCTATAGACAAATATCATATCTCCCAAGTTAAAGAGAAAATGTTGGAAGTAGCTAGAAAGAAACAATTGAAATATGGAGCCACAGTCAGGATAAGTAAAGATTTAGTGGCTTCTACATTAAAGTATCAAAGGGCTTAGAATATGATATTTTGCAGGACAAAGGAATTAGGATTACAACCAAGAATCACCTACTCAGCAAAACAGTATAATACTTCAGGGGAAAAATGGATATCCAATGGAATAGAGGACTTTCAGGTATTCTCGATGAAAAAACCTGAACCAAATAGAAAATTTGACTTTGAAATATAAAATTCAAAAGAAGCATAAATAAATAGGAAAGATAAGTCATAAGAGATTCAATAAGATTAAACTCTTTATATTCCTACATTGGAAAATGATACTTGTAACTCATATGAACTATCTCATTATTAGAGCAGTAAGAAGGAGTATACATAGAAAGACGGCATGTTTCTGAGTCGAATATAAAGGGATGATAAAAAAAAAATTAAAGTAAGGCATGAGAAAGAGCAATGCACTGGGAGATGGGGAAAGGGAAAGGTAGAATGGGATAAATTATATCACACAAAAGAGGTGCAAAAGAGCTTTTGCAGTGCATGGGGAAGATGGGGGAGGTGAGGGGAGTACTAGAACCTTACTCTTATCAGAATTAGCAGAGAGAGAATAATAAACACACTCAGTTCAGTATAGAAATCTATCTTATCATGCACGAAAGTAGAAAAGGATAGAAGAAAAAAAAAAAGAAAACGGGGCAGGTGTCCTGATAAAACAGAGGACAGATTGGGGGAGGTGATTGAAGAAAAACACTTTTGAGGATGGAAGGGGTGAAAGTAGATAGATTAGGATAAACAGAAAGAAAAATGGGATAGAGGGAAATTCACAGTATTTATAACCGAAAACATTGTAACAAGTTTTGTTGATAAAAGCCTCATTTCTCAAATACATAGAGAACTGAGTCAAATTTATATATATGAAAAAGTCATTCCCCAACTGATGAATGGTTGAAGAATATGAACAGTTTTCAGAAGAAGTAATCAAAGTTATTTATAGCTACATGGAAAAAAAAAGAGGGCCTAAATCACTACTGATATGAGAAATGAAAATTAAAACAACTTTGAGCTTACTACCCCATACTTATCAAATTAGCTAATATGAAAGAAAAGGAGAATGATGAATATTGGAAGGGGATATAAGAAACTTGAGATACTAATGCGCCATTAGTGAGTTTTGAACTGATTTGACCATTCTGGAAAGCAATTTGGAACTATGTCCAAAGGGGAATAAAATGATGAATTCCCTTTGTGTGTGTGTGTGTGTGTGTGTGTAGCAGCTCTTTTTGTGGTGGCAAAGAATTAGAAATTGGAAAGATGCCAATCAATTGGGGAATGGCTGAACAAGTTGTGATATATGAATGTGATGGAATACTATTGTGCTGTAAGAAATGATGAGCAGGATGCTTTCAGAAAAACCTGAATACACTTACATGAAGTAATGCTGAAGGAACTAAGGAGATCTAGCAGGATACTGTCCACAGAAACAGCAATATTGTATGATGATCAACTGTGAATGACTTATCTATTCTCAGCAATACTATGATTGAAGATAAGTCCAAAGGACTCACGATGAAAAGAAAAAATAATGGTACGTCTCCAGATGTATCTGATGTTAACTGATGCAATCTGAATTCAGATCAAGCACCCATTTTGCCACTTTCTTTTTTTCTATGTTTTCATTTATAACATGACTAATATGTAAATATGTTTCTCATGAATGCACATGTATAACCAATATCTAATTACTTGCTTTCTCAATGAGGGAGGTTATGAAAGAGGGAAAGAATTTGGTGCTCAAAATTTTAAAAATGAATGTGAAAATTGTTTTACATATAATTGGGTAAATAAAATTTTAGATATACATATATTTTAAAAAGTACCATGGACCTCTTCCTCTTAGCCATCTTCCCCCACTTGCAGCCATGAAGGTTGAGCTGTGCAGCTTCAGCAGGTACAAGAGCTACCCAGGTTGCAGGGAAGGGAAGGTTTTCCAGTTTTTGAATGCAAAATGTGAGTCTGCATTCCTTTTAAAGAAGAACACCCCCCTCCCAGGCAAATCAATTGGATTATACTGTGTAGGAGAAAACACAAGAAGAGACAGTTGGAACAGATTCAAAAGAAAATAACTCCCCGGACTATTAAATTCCAGAGGGCCATCACTGGGGCTTCTCTTGCTGATATAAAGGCCAAGAGGAACCAGATACCTGAAGTTCGAAAGGCTTGACCTGAACAAGCCATCAGGGCTTCCAAGGAAGCAAAAAAGGCTAAGCAAGCAACTAAGCAGACAGCTGCATCTGCTGCTAAGGCTCCGACAAATGCAGCAGCTAAACAAAAAATTGTGAAGCCTGTGAAAGTTTCTGTGCCCCGAGTTGATGGAAAACATTATTTTTCTACTAAATTGGATTAAGTAAAATAAAATTTATTTTTTTCTTTTTTAAATACAAATTTATTTATTTTCAGTTTTCAACATTTATTTCCACAAGATTTTGAGTTCCAAATTTTCACCCCATCTCACCCCTCCCCCCACCCCAAGATGGCATGCATTCTGAATATCCTTTCCCCTAGTCTGCCTTCTCTTCTATCTCCCACCCCCTTCTCTTATCCCTTTCCCCTTCTACTTTCCTATAGGGCAGGATAGACTTCTGTACACCATTTCCTGTATTTCTTATTTCCCAGTCGCATGTGAAAACATTTGTTTTACACATGTTTTTAAAACTTTGGGTTTGGGTTCCAAATTTTCTCCCTTCCTACCTCCCCCTCATTGAAAAGGAGAGCAGCTCAATGCAGGTTATATATGTGCAGTTATGCAAAACACTTCCATAGTAGACATGTTGTGAAAAAACTAACTCTATTTCCCTTAATCCTAACCTGCCCTCCCATTTATTCTATTTTTTCTTTTGACCCTGTCCCTCCTCAGAAGTATTTATTTCTGATCACCCTCTTTCCCAATCTGCCCTCCACTCTATCATCCCCCTGCTCTCTTGTCTGCTTCTCCCCCTATTTTACTGTAGGGCAAGACAGATTTCCATACCCAATTGAATGTGTATGTTATTCCCTTCTTAAGCCACATCTGATGAGAATGAGATTCACTCATTCCTTCTCACCTTCCCCCTTTTCCCCTCCATCGTAAGAGCCTTTTCTTTTCTGTTTATTTTTTGTGAGATAATTTACCCCATTCTACCTCTCCCTTTCTTCTCCTAGTAGAATCCTCTCTCATCCCTCAATTTTATTCTTCAGATATGACCCCTTAATCTTCAACTCACCCTGTGCCCTCTCTCTGTCTGTATGTCTGTCTGTCTCTGTCTCTGTCTCTGTCTCTGTCTCTCTCTCTCTCTCTCTCTCTCTCTCTCCATACATATAATTTTTTCCATCCAATTACCCTAATACTGACAAAGGTCTCATGAGTTGTAAATATCATCTTTCCATGCAGGAATGTAAACAATGCCACTTTAATAAGTCTCTTATGATTTCTCTTTACTGTTTACCTCTTCATGTTCCACTTGAGTCTTGTATTTGAAAGTCAAATTTTCTTTTCAGCTCTGGTCTTTCCATCAAGAATGTTTGAAAGTCCTCTATTTCACTGAATAACCATTTTTTCCCCTGAAGGATTATACTCAGTTTTGCTGGGTAGGTGATTCTTGGTTGTAATCCTATCTTCTTTGCCCTCTGAAATATTATATTCCATGCCCTGCGGTCCTTTAATGTAGAAGCTGCTAAATCTTGTGTTATTCTGATTGTGTTTCCACAATACTTGAATTGTTTCTTTCTGGCAGCTTGTAATATCTTCACCTTGACCTGGGAACTCTAGAATTTGGCTACAATATTCCTAGGATTTTTGCTTTGGGGATCTCTTTCAGGAGGAGATCAGTGGATTCTTTCAATTTCTATTTTGCCCTCTGGTTTCAAAATATCAGGGCAGTTTTCCTTGATAATTTCTTGAAAGATGATATCTAAAGCTCTTTTTTTTTTGATCATTGCTTTCAGATAGTCCAACAATTTTTAAATTCTCTCTCCTGGACCTATTTTCCAGGTCAGTTATTTTTCCAATGAGCTATTTCACATAGTCTTCTATTTTTTTTTCATTGTTTTGGATTTATTTTACAGTGTCTTGATTTCTCATAAAGTCACTGTTTTCCAATTGTTCTATTCTAATTTTTAAGGAAGTATTTTTTTCAGTAATCTTTTGGACTTCCTTTTCCATTTGGCCAATCTTGCTTTTTAGGGCATTCTTCTCCTCATTGGCTTTTTGGACTTCTTTTGCCATTTGGGTTAGGCTATTTTTTTAAGGTGTTATTTTCTTCAGTATTTTTTTGAGTCTCCTTTAGAGAGCTGTTGACCTGTTTTTCATGATTTTCTTGCATCACTCTCATTTCTCTTCCCAGTTTTTCCTCTACTTCTCTTACTTGCTTCACAAGCTCTCTTTTGAGCTTTTCCAAGGCCTGGGACTGATTTATATTTTTCTTGGAGGCTTTGGATGTAGGAGCTTTGAATTTGTTGTCTTCTTCTTGTCTTATATTTTGATCTTCTTTGTCACCAATGTAAGATAATATAGTCTGACTCTTTTTGAGCTGCTTGCTCATGATCCCAGCCAATTACTTGAGCTTTAAACTCTTTGTTAAGGTAAGAGTCTGCTTCTAATGTGGAGAATGTACTGTCCCAAGCTTCGGGGATTTGTACAGCTGTTTTTTAGGGATACTTGTAGGGACCTGTAAATTTTCCGTTCTTCCAAGATGGTATGATAAGAGGCAAAATGTTTACTCCTTTCCTGGCCTGTGCTCTGGTCTATTAGTGACCACAAGTACTCCTCCCTGTTCTGTAACTGTGAGGAGAATTTTCTCTTCCCAGCCACTACAAGCTCCACCATGCCAGCGCTCCTCCTTACCTGAGGACCACTGCCCAGAACTGTGACCCAGGTCCAAGCACAGGCAAAGCAAGTGATTCCTGCCTCAGCACTGGCAAAGAGATCCCTGCAATCCCTCTCTGATCAGCCACCGGATTCCCCCTCAGTCTGTGGACTGGAAGCTCAGAAGGCAGCTGCCATGCCAACAGCTGCGCTCTCAGGGAACTGGACCTGAGACCCCACGCTCCTCTCTCAGCACGGACAGAAACAGACTTTTCCCACAGACCTTCTAAGTTGTCTTTGGCGTTCCTGGGTTGAGAAGTCTGGAATCCCCCACAGCTGCCCACTATTCAGTCCTCTGAGACCTGCTCCAGGTTCACCGCAGCCTGAGTGCCCACGATGCGCTGTGCTTTGCTTCCAGCTCTGCGCAATACACCTTTCTGATCAATTATCCAGGTTTTCTTGGGATGGAAATTTGTTTCACTCTGTCTTTTTGTGAGTTCTGCTGCTTTGGAATTTGTTTAGAGCCATTTGGAGGGGTTTAGGGGAGAGCTCAAGCAAGTCACTGCTTTCACTCAGCGTTCTTGGCTCCGCCCCAGGGTTAAAATAAAATTTAAAGCAACAAGAACAACAACAAAAGTACCATGGATAATGAAGTGATATTAATGCTAAACATACATGTACCCAATGGCATAGCATCCAGATTCTTAAAGGGAAATGTAAATGAGTGAAAGAGGAAATAAACAGTAAAATTGTACTAGTAGGGCTCCCCTATCAGAAGTATATAAATCTAACTATAAAACAAAAAAGAAAAAAAAAGTTAAGAAGTGGAATAGAACTTTAGAAAAGTTACATATGATAATCCTCTGGAGAAAATTGATCTGAATGGAAAGGAGTTTACTTTTTTCTAACCTGTACATGGAACTTTCAGAAAAATTGACCACATCTTAAGGTATAAAACCTTCACAACCAAACACAGAAAAGAAGAAATATTAAATACATACTTTCCAGAAATTAATAAAATAAAAAGAGAGTCAACAAAGGACTAGGGAAGCATAGATTAAGAATTAATAGAAACCAAATAATAGAATGCTAAAGAATAAGTGAGTCAAAGAAAAAATCATAGAAACAATTAATAATATAATTTAAGAGAATAACCACAGGGGCAGCTAGGTGGAGCAGTGGATAGAGCACCGGCCCTGAAGTCAGGAGAACCTGAGTTCAAATCTGGCTTCAGACCAAACACTTGACACTTACTAGCTGTGTGACCCTGGGCAAGTCACTTAACCCCAATTGCCTAAAAGCAAAAGAAAAAAGAGAGAATAACCACAATAAGGCAACTTTATAAAATTTGAATACTGCTGAAGGAGAACTTAGGGGAAAAAGTATATCTCTTAATGCATACATCAACAAAAGAGAAAGAATAGATCAATAAATTGATCATGCAAATAAAAAAATGAAAAAAGTACAAACTGAAAAGCCTAAATTAAACAGAATGGAAATACTGTAAGTCAAAGAAGGGATTAATAAAACTGAAAGAAAAATATTGAACTAATAAATAAAACTGAAAGTTGCTTTAAAAAACAACAAAATAAATAAATTTTTGGTTAATTTGAATTTTTTAAAAGCAGAAAACTAAATTACCAGTATTAAAAATGAAAAAAGTGAATGCACTACCAATGAAGACAAAATTAAAGCAATTACTAAGAACTAATTTGCCTAATTATATGCCAATAAATCTGACAATCAAAGTGAAATAAATGAATATTTATAAAAAGATAAATTGCCCAGATGAACTGAAGGGGAAATAGAATACTTAAAAAAATCTATCTTAGTGAAAGAAATTTAGCAAGTTATAAATGAACTTTTATCGAAAAAAATGCCCAGGACCAAATGGATTTGTTAGTGAATTCTACAAAAGTTTAAAGGCAAAATTCCAATACTAAACTATTTTGAAAAAAAGGCAAAGGAGCCTTACCAAATTCCTTTTATGAAACAAATATAGTTTTGATACCTAAACCAAGGACATAAAATACAAAGAAAGATAATTGTAGATCAATTTCCTTAGTGAACATTGATGCAAAAATTTTAAATAAAATATTAGCAAGGAGATTGTAGCAATATACCACAAAGCTTACACACTATGAACATGTGGAATTTGTATCAGGAATGTAGGACTGATTCTGTATTAGGAAAACTATGAGCATAATTGACCTTATCAGCTACAAAAACAGCAAAAAACATGATTATATCAATAGATGTAGAAAAAGCCTGTAACAAAATACATCTATTCTTATTAAAAACCTTAGAAAACATAGGAATAAATGAAACATTTCTTAAGAGATAATTAATATCTATGTAAAATCAAGAGTAACTATTATGAGTAACAAGGGCAAATTTGAATCCTTCCCAATAAAATTAGGAATGAAACAAGGATGACCATTTTCACGACTATTATTCAATATCATATTTGAAAATTCAGCTACAGCAATAAGACAAAAAAATAAATCGAAGGACTAAAAGTAAGCAATGAGGAATCAAAACTATCACTTTTTCAGATATGACAGTATACATAGAGAACCCTGGAGAATCAACTAAAATAGTTGAAATGATAACTTCAGCAAAGTTGTTTAAATGAAACTCACAGCCATCATCAGCATGTATACACAGCACTAACAAAATTCCGCAGGAAGAGATAGAGAAATTGTATTTTAAAAATGGCAGACAGTACAAAATGCTGAGGCATCTACCTACCTATTTGGCTTAATCATTACTTAACTATCCTCTCAAGTCTTTTGTTATAATTGAAGTAAAAGTCCCTCTCTGACAAATTAATTTCTGTGACTATTAAACTTGAGTGGAAAACTTTTACCTCCAAAAGTGTTATTTAAACTTTCGAGAAGGTAAGAAGATTAAATAATACTGCAGGTCAAATAAATGATTTAATGGGGGTCTTGCACTTTTACTTTGGCTCATATTTGGGCCCTGTAAACTTGCTTGTCAGGTTTCTGTCTTCCAGACTACTGGCCATTCACCTACAGTTGGTAGCAAATAGTAGGTACCAGCCAAACTCCCTACCCCCACCCCTCCCCATCATCCCCTGGCTGCAGCATCTCCTGGATGCAGTCTGTGCCTGGTTCCAGTCAAGCTTCTCTTTGAGACTCCTTCCAGGCAAGGACAGCACTAAGTCACTTGCCAGCAAGAAGCAGTTTCAGAAGCTGAGACCTTTGCCCCTTACACTAAAAGAATTTGGGTCACATTGTTTGAGGAGGGAGTCATGGGGATGGGATCTGAACTTCTAAAAGGAAAAGTCCATGTCTTTGGGATCTGGATCCCAAAAATGAAAAGCCCTGGACTTTCCTGCTTGGCCCAAGTTCCTGGCATTGGCCTGGGGCAATTAGCCCTTCCTGGCTAATTCACTGCCTTTTCATTGTCTGCATCTGGCACCACCCTAGACCTCTATGCTTTCATCCCATCCAGACCCTTTGACTCAATACCAGCACTACTAAGTCTGTATCACAAAGAAATCAATGAAAAGGGGGGAAAGGACCTATTTGTACAAAAAAAATTTATGGTGGTGCTTTTTTTGTTGGCAAAAATTGGAAATCAAGGGGATTCTCTTCAGTTAGGGAATGACTGAACAAGTTGTGGTATATGATTGCAATGGAATACCATGGTGCTGTAAGAAATGATGAGTAAGATAGTTTCATAAAAACCTGGAAATATAAACTTATGCAAAGTGAAGTGAGCAGAATAAAGAGAATATTGTATACAATAACAGCACTATTATAAGGATGACTAACTGTGAAAAACTTAACTACTCTTATCATGAGAATTATCCAGGACATTTCCAAAGGACATATAATGATAAATGCTATCCACCTCTAGAGAGAGGACTGATAAACTCTTCATGCAGATTGAAATATATTTTTTTAAACTTTCTTTTTTATGCTTTATTTTGTTTGTTGTTTTCTTTTGTGGTATGAGTAATATGGAAATATGTTTTACATTACATCACATCAAATTGCTTGCCTTTTCAAGGAGGAAAGAGGGGCCTGGGGGACTCAGGAACTCAAAGAAAAATGAATGTAATGATTTTTTTTCACATGTAATTAGGAAATATTTACAATTTTAAAAATATATATAATTACTCCAAACATATGTAGATAGGTCATCTTAAACCTTAAATACCATCTCACTTATTTAATACAATAGCAATAGAATTTTAGAATTGGAAAATACTAGAGACAAGGGAAATTTTGCTATCTTTCTCAAGATTACAACTAGCTGGCATCAGTAGTATGGTTAACATGAATTGAGGCCATCTAACTTGCAGTTTCATAGGCTTTCCCCAAGATCATGCTTTTGCTTTTGTTTTATCTTTAATATCCTCAGAAAATACATTTCTTTTGGACTTGTACACATACTTTTTTTGTTATTCACATTCTATCAGCATTTAACTTGACCATCGCAGGGAATTCATAATTGTGAATAGTACAATTCTCCTGGTCTGGGTGTCTATTTAATCATAATCCCAAAATCTTTAAATAGAATTGCTTACATAAAATGTTTGTTGTAATGGGCTTCTCGTGTGCTGTTTACTGGAAATTTGATTTTCCTTTCTTAATTCTCTGTTGGAACTTTGCATTTTTTTTAAATTTACTGGGATTAATGATAATACTGGGAAGAAAATTTCTTAAAATTATCAATCTGCTACCTGTACTTGTGCTAGGCTCTAGAGGAGAATAAAAAGGAAGCATAAAAGCATCATCTCTGTCTTGAAGAAGCTTATCATATGTTTAGATAAAGTCAACATGTGTGAAAAATCTAGAGAACTCAAATTATAGGTAAAAACTGGAATGGTTTAATTGTGTGATTGAATGTGAAATAGAGGAATTTGAAAAAAAGAAAAAGAAATGTTGTCTGAAATATTCTGATACAAATTCACTGGAGCATTTGACTTTGAGCTAAGCCAAAATATATGAGTAACAAAAGAACAGATGGAGAAGAAAGAAGTCATTCAAGATGGGGTAAACAGTATGAAAAGAACTAACCTAACTGAAAAGGTTCTGAAGTAGGAAGGAGAACATCACTATGAATTGGGCATGCAATTAAAAAATTGAAAAAGTACAAGTTGAAAATACAAACTTAAAGAATAAAATGGGAACCCTGAAAATCAAAGAAGAGATTAATAAAATAGAAAATAAATCACTATTGATTAGAGAAATACAGATTTAAACAGCTTTGAGATATGACCTCACACTTATCAGATTGCTTAACATGGCATAAAAGGAAAATGAAAAATTCTTGAGGGCATGTAGAAAAAATGGGACACTAATGCACTGTTGGTGGAGTTGTGAACTGGTCTAAGAATTTTGAAGAACAATTTTGAACCATGTCTGAAGAGCTATAAAAGTATGCATGCCATTGACCCAGCAATACTACTACTAGATCTGCATCCCAAAGAGAACAAAGAAAAATGATCTGCAGCATATATCCCTGAGTTTTACTTTGCAATTATGACACTGACCAGGAGCTATGTGGACAACTCTCTTCTTTCTCTTAAGGAGCATGCAACAACAGAACATACCCTTTTTTCTCTAGAATACATGTTCCTGCAAAGACAGACTGTATGTGGGGACAGGTTTTCCTTTTCCCAAGATCAGGCCCACTCTGCTGCATTTTGGTCTATATTCTAAACAGGTCAAAATGAAGTTAAAAAAATTGAGTTGATGAATCAATTTTCTTTAACAGACCATGAAGAGATTATTGCCTTCAATATGACACTCATACACACACAGAAGGCTTGTGCTCCACAATCTCAATTAGTTAGGGAAATCACCAAATTGATAAGAGATGTTTGTGATCAAATCTAGGTAATAGTTCCACAAGACTTTTAAGATCATATTGGAACTCTCTATATGAACATTATGTACAAAATATTTATAGCACCTCTTTTTGTTGTGGCAAAGGACTATAAATTTAGGGGAGGCACACCAACCGAAAAGTGGTTGAACCAATTGTGATATATGATTGGATGGAATATTATTGTGCTATAAAGAAATGATGAACAGGATGGTTTCAGAAAAATCTGGGAAGACTTATGTGAACTCAGGCAAGTGAAGTGAGCAGAATGAAGAGAGCATTGTATACAGTAACAGCAGTATCACAAGGATGACCAACTGTGAAAGATTTAGCTACTCTGATCAAGAGAAAGATTCAAGATAATTCAGAAGGTCCCATGATGAAAAATGCTACTCCAGAGAGAGAGAATTTTGAAGTCAATTTAAAAAAAGAATGTTAAATTTTTATGTATAATTTGGAAATATTTAACATGAATAAAATGTCTTTAAAAAGATTTCATTTTACCAAAGAAATCAGAAGCTCAGTCTCTATCATTTTAAATATATATGAACAAAGAGAGTCTCACTATAGTTCACAATAACTGATATTCATATGTAATAAAATAGAAAAATCCTTCTGGGTGAAACATATAAATCATTTAAAAGTGCAAACAATGAAACCATCATATCATCTTTAATTTATCTGAAAATTCAAATGATCTATAATTCTTGGCTATTGATATTCAATACCAATTTTTGTCATAAAGGAATTATAGAACTATACTTTCCATTTCTGATGTGCTAATATTTCGGCTTTTTGTGAGTGAGAATTCCTTGCTTTCATATCTAAGGTGAATGTGTGAGTTGAAAAGTATGAGATGTGATAGCATTTGACCTGTTTTATGCAGTTCACTTAGTCTTATATCACTGGACATTTTCAATCTCCCTTATTTAAAACATTACATTACATACTACACCAGAACATACCCTTTTGTCCCCAGGATCCGTGTTCCTACAGAGACAGAAGGTACGTGGGCATAGGTTTTCCTCTTTCCAAAATCAGGCCCACTCTGCTGCATTCTGGCCTATATGCTTAACAGAGGAACGTGAAAATAAATTTTGAAAGATTCTGAGTCGGTCTATCAATGTGCTTTAACAAACCATGAAGGGGTTAGTGACCTCAAGATGCCACCAAATAAAGGCTTATGCTCCACAATCTCATTAAGTTAATTAGGAAATTCATCAAATTGACAAGAGATGTTTAGGATAAAATCTTGGTAATAGTTCCACGAGACTTTTAAGGTCCTGTTGGACCTCTCTACATGAATATTATATCTCTACATGAATATTATATCAAGCTCAAAATACCTCAAAATAAACTCATCATCTTCCTATATAAACCTCCTCACTTTAATGATTGTTTAACTTAAAAGCATTATAATTCTTACTGTCACTAGAACTACCACCTCACACCCTTCAGATTGGTTAACATGACAGAAAGACAAATGCTGGAGGATATATGAAAAAATTACAACACTAATGCGCTAGAGGTGGAGCTATAGACAGGTCCAATCATTCTGGAGAGCAATTTGGAACTATGCCCCAAGAGTCATAAAACTGGGCATGCCCTTTGTTCCAGCACTACCACTACTAGGTCTGTATGTCAGAGATTTAAAAAAAAAATGAAAAAGGATCCACATGTACCAAAAAAACACTTTGTAACAATTCTTTTTATGGGGTCAAATAATTGACAGTTGAGGGGATGCCCATCAATTGAGGAATGGTTGAACAAGTCATGGTATACAATTTTGATGGAATATTCTTCTGTTATGAGAAATGATGAGAAGGATAGTTTCAGAAAATATACGGGAAGACTTATATGAACTCAGACAAGTGAAGTGAGCAGAACAAGAAGAACATTGTACATAATAATAACATTAGCTTATGACAATCAATTGTAAATGACTTATCTATTCTGAGTAACATAGTTATCCAAGACAATTCTGAAGGACAAAACATTATCCAGCTCCAGAGAGAGAGGAAATTGATGGGGTCTGGGTGCAGAGGGAGGCACATTTTTTTTTCATTTTCTTTATTTTTCAGGATTTTTTTTTTGGTAACATGGTTCATACATACTAACTGCTCTCCTTGCCTCTAATCTCTCCTCAGATGTCCTTGCAAAAATAATTGTTTCAAAGAAAAGCTCTACTCATGTTACTACATTGCTGAAAAATCTTCAATTACTCCTCATTTTCTCAAAAATAAAATTTAGACTCATTAATCTCGTATTCAAAGTCTTCAACAATCTGACTCTGACCTTTCTTCTCAGCCTTATCTCACATTACATTGTGTGCCTATTACCGTGGCCAAGCTGAACTACTCTCACTTTCCTAAATAAGCCTTATGCTTTTTTTTTTTTGCTACAGATGCTTTTACTTCACATATTCTCTTTAATTGAATGTCTTTCTCTTCTATATCATCCATGTAAAGCCTAACCTTCCATCAAGATGAAGTTTAAACACCATTTTCATCAGGAATGTCGGTAATCTTTGAGGCAGTGTCAGCAATGATAATAATTATGTATTTGGAGTCAGAGGACCTGGATTCAAATCCTAGCTCTGTCATTTACTGCTTGCATTGCCTTAAAAAGTCATTCCACTTCTTTGTGGCAATCTTCTCAGTTATACTCTCAGAGGGTTGGCCTAGATCAGGGGTGTCAATCTCAAAATGAAACAGGCCACTAAACCATATTTAACAATCTCTGTGGGCTGCATGTTAACTCAGAAAACTACATATTAACAGTATCTTTTTTTTTGTTTTCACTCAGTTAAATATTTCCCAATTCCATTTTAATCTGGTTTGGGGTGATATTTGGGAATATGGCAAGGTGTAATGATATAGGCTCATGTGCTTGGCACTTCAGTACCAAACGTCAAACTCCATTCAAGTTTCCAATCCTCTGGACTAGAATGTTTATGTAAACTTATACTATTTTGCTCCTCTCTTTCTTGTGATCTGTATCTCTTTTCACACTCTATTACACTTGGCTATGAATATTGTTTTCCCCATTAACTAGATTATAAGCATCTTGTGGGTAGCGATCATATCTTATTCAACATATTGCCTTTTATATACCAGTCATTCTGTAACTGATTAGTTGGAGTAACAATTCAATTCAACAAAGTGTAATTGTAACAGTTTACTACTGAGAGGCAGTTTCAGACTTATTTTTTATAAGAATCACAGACATTTCATTACTGACCAGATTGTTCCCTCAGTGCTTCAGGGCTTACAAAAGGATTGGGTTCCAACAGTGTAGAAATGGGCAGTAGAAAAACAGAAACAGATGTTCACTGATGAGTTGATGGGGCTGAAGTCCATAGATAAAAAAGAGGAAAGAAATCTAGGTTAGACTGGATTAGCACAGGGCTTTTAAGGTGAAAAGAAGGACTTAATACTTTAAGGAAATTGAAGAACTTCAAAAATCTGGATACCTAAATGTCATCTTGCCTTTATATAACAGGCAATAATAATACCCCTATTTATGCAGTACTTTCTCTGAGCAGCTCAAAGTCCTTTGTGATAGTATCTTATTAATCCTCAGGACATCTCCCTGAGATAGACGGAGAACAGATGGTACAGTGCCTGTTTTATAGATGAGAACCCTGAGGCACAGAGAGGTTAAGTGAGTTGGTGAAGGTCACACAGCAATTTGATGTCTGAGACAAGGATAGAACCCAAGCATTACAACCCTTGATTTACTGGTCTGTCTAGTAGTCTGGGCAAGCACAAAACAACTGTTATGAAGAAAGAAGATTTTTAAAAAGATCATTCTCTAATCATTTTGACTAAATGTCTCCAATTATATTTTCCTCAGTTTGTTACATTATAATAGTTTAGCTTCTAATATGAAGGAACTCTCTTTTTACTATTTTAATACACCATTTAGAATGCTGGTATATGCATTTATATCTTCAATTAAGATTTGTGACTTTGGGCAAATAATTCAATCTCCCAGTGTCCCAGTTTCCTTATCCTTGATATGGAGATGGAATCTGATGATGTATAAGGCCCTTTTAGCTTTCAAGTTCTATGTAATGAATCAGTGACATACTTAATGTTTTTAGAGGTAGTTAAGTGGCATGGTGGATGGGGTGCTATTCTTAAAATGAGGGATACCTGAATTCTAATCTGGATTTGGGAACTTTCTTATATGAGTGACCCTAGGCAAATCCATCTGCCTCAGTTTCCTCAACTTTTAAGTAGAGATAATTAGACCATAGACCCCCAGGTTGTTCTGAGAGTCTAGAGAGATATTATTTGGAAAGTGTTTATTATGGTGCCTTATGTTTCCTTCCTTCCTTCCTTCTTTCCTTCCTTCCTTCCTTTCTTCCTTCCTTTTTTTTCCTACCCCACATGCCCCAAAAAGCCAAGAAGAAATTCAATATTCCTACAAGGACCTATTAGGAGGACATAGCTGAGCAAATATAGGGCATCATCTATTCTTCTATGTACTAAGCATATTTCCTATCTCACTGAAAACATAAAAAAAAAATGAGTCTGAAAATAAATAGGAATAATGAGTGTAGATTTGTGAAGTTTGCTAAAAGATTTTTAGTGTATTCCTGATCATAATGGATCTTAATTAAACAGAGTGGACACAGCCATAAATCATGTTTCTCTCACAAAAGCCAGTGATTTATTTCATCTCACAGCAAAAATAGATTGATAAATACAGATTCAAATAAATAAGGGGAATATTTTCCCCTTAGCTGTCTTAATACCTTACTCCTTGGCTGTCTCCAACAAATACACAGAGGTATTTCTCAAATATCACCACAATGATAAGCCAAAATAGACCTTACATAGCTCCTGATGACACTAGATTGTGTGTTTTATTGACAAGCTACTTGATGACCAAGTGTGAGAAACCCTGAGATTCATGTTAGACAAAATAATGATTGGTTCATCCAGTTTCCAGAAATATTAAAAAAAAAAAGGATCATTGAAGGCATTGTGGGAACAGTTCACATGTTAAGATTTTCTGAAGTCTGCAGACAGAAATTCTTTCTAGTAATTACTAGCCAAAGGAAGATGTTCCTGCTGTTCTTGAGGCTTATAGCACACTGTTAACCACCACTTTTCAAGTCAAAAATGCTCTGGAACAATCTTGGACCACCTGACTCTTGAACCAGCCACAGCTGTCAACATCTGAAAAATAGTGGTACTGCTGGTGAAAAGATTACTTTGCAGAGGGTACTCTAAACAGACATCGTTGGTACATCCAGCCACTGGAATACATGTTACATTGGCATGGCAGGGGTTTGTGCAGAAGTCTTTAAGAGATGAGGCAGAAAACATGGAGACACAGAGAAAGTAAGGCATCAGGAAAATCTGAGCTCCAACCATCAATCCTTTTTAATTTTTGTTCTTATTTCATACTGGTAAAAGGATGAATAAGGCAGGTGGAAAAAAAGCTGGTGAGAGGAGGGAAAATATGACAAAACAGGAATATTTAGTGGTGGAGGGACTTGGAGAATTCCCTAAAACCCTGTTAGTGAAGTTGTAAATTGCTTCAACTCTTCTGGATATCAATTTGCATCATTCAAGAATTTGACTAGCATAGCCATACACTTTTATCCAACAATCCCAGATCTGTTACCCCAAGAAAGTCAAACACAAATAAATGTGTCGAAGGGCTAGAAACAAAGTGGGTACCTATCCTTTGGGGAATGGCTGAAAAAAAAACTTATATGCTAATAAATATGTACAGTAAGAAATGATAAATATGAGGTATAGAAAAACACATGGGAAGATTTTTGTGAACTGTTACAATGAAGTAAAGAAAATAAGAGGAATACTATACACAACAATGTAAATGAAAACATCACTTACAGGAACTGTGAGGAAATGAAAATCCAGTGAAGTTCCCAGAGAACAGAAAATGAAATATGCCTCCCTCCTCATGACACAAAGAAGTAAGAGACCATAAGGACAAAATGTTTTCTATGGTGTCAGATGGGGTCACTATTATCAGATTATTTGCTTATTTGTTTTAGTTTGTCACAATTAAGGGAGGAAACTAGATGGGCAGAAAGGGTCCTCCTTCCCAGAAAAGATTTTGATGTCAGGATAAAAAAATACATCTATTTTATATTTTAAAGGCTTCTTGGTTATGCCAGGTGTATGAACGGAGTACAAGGAAATACTTTGATAAAAGCTGTTCTATAGTATTTACTTTAAAACTGAAGAAACACAATGGTCAGAAAAGCAAGAGAAAGTCCTATATCCAGAGAGTATGAAAATGGTATGTAACACAGAATTAAATGCATTGTTATCTGTAAGTGGCAGATGAATGTTCAGAAAGGAAGACTATAATTCCCAGAAATTGGTACTGAAAGGGGTCGCTAGGTGGTGCAGTAGATAGAGAACTGACCCTGAAGTCAAGAGAACCTGAGCTCAAATCTGACCTCAAACCAAACACTTGACATATAACTAGCTGTGTGACCCTGGGCAAGTCACTTAACCCCAATTGCCAAAAAAAAAAAATTGGTCCTGGAAATGAAAAACTCAAAAACTGAGCAGGCAAAGATGGGAATGGGACCATATTTCATCTTGTTTTCTGTTGACCCAGGCTCTAAGATGGTGTGGGCAGAGCAAAAAAGAGATGGAACAAGCTTGAGGTAAATGAATTTAATGGGAACAGCGACACGGTGCTGAAGAAGTCAGTTTAATTGGGGAGGAAATTTTATTGGGAGGGAGTATCCATTTCCTAAGATGGGTCTCTGGGACTGTATTTCTTGTTCTGGTGAGGAAGGAAATCCTTAGTTGAGGCAGCTGCTACCTAGACAGAGTCCTACTTGCTGTGGGGAGTTGATCCTTTTGTTAAACTCATAGGTTCAGTGCTAACACAGCAAACTTCATCTTTATACTGAACATCCACTTAAATTACATTTCCCTTAGAAGGAAAAATTAATTCACAGGAATCTCACAGGATACAAACAGCTTTCCTGCTAAATTGCCCAGCCTTCTGTCGTTTAAGAGAGTCACTCTGCCATTATCAGCCAAAACTGATTTCGATGCCAAATTTTCCTCGGAAATATGGGCATCTCAGTTTAAGTGGATTTTAAACTTCCAAGTTCAAATGCCTTAAAATTCTTTGCATGTGCATGTTTTTATTTCTGGAATCCAGACACAATTTTTATCATATAGTATCAGATCCAGACAGAAATATATTATGCGCTATCAGAAGACAGTGATTTCTTCCAACAACTTCCATAAATTTCTCCATACCAAAGGTTAATAGATTGCATGCCTGTAAATAACTTCCAAGTAGCTTGCATGTTTTGTAAGTTATGCTTTAATGAATTGTTTTAGCACAGAAATGAAAGCTTAATATAGTAGAAACAAAATTTCTAACTACTTTATTAGAAAGCGAAGAAGGTAATACTAGTTAAAACAAAAACAAATCCTCTTTCTGAAATTTAGGTGTCTAAATGTTAAGCCTTTCATAACAATTAATGGTGTTGAAATAACATTATGCACAAAGAATTTTGTAGCTATAAGCTCACTTGATACACCTTTCAGGATGGTACAAACATGACAGTCCTTGTCTCACAGAAGATGGGAAATTGAGATCTGTAGAGGTTAAACAACTTCCTCAAAGTTGCACAGTACAAAAGCCAATAAATATACCCAGGTCTTTTGACTCAAAGCCCATAGTTTACTCTACCCTACTTCATCAAATTGACTCATACTGAATATCACTCCTCACTCCAATATTATTTTTAACCATTATCATTATGCTTTTATGAACTATATCCAATATTATTGTTGATCTTGTACCAATAAATAAAATTCTAGGAATTGAAAAGGAGAAGGAACTTCAGTTATTTGGCTATTGAGCTGGAAATAAGCCATGACTCTCCACATTCCTACCTCCATACTGTTTGTTTGTTTGTTTGTTTGTTTTGGTAACTATCTCCCTTAAGAAGTATAATTTATTTAAATTCCATTCCTCACACAGAAGGGCTTTAAAACATATCTCCATAAGAAAGTGGAAGTGTTAAGAGGTTGGTTGCAGGAATTCTTAGAAGTAGTTTGCAGGAGACAATATTTTCTTTTTCTCATTCTGGAAAAGATTGTCTAGGCCAATACAACAGTTATGGTACTAGGAGAGAGGGCAGCAATTTTTGTGCTAAACACTTCTGTTACCATAGTACTCCATACAAAAATCCCTGTCCTTTCAGCTAGAAGGACATAGGGGTAATGAGAAAGCTGGGGTTCTTCTAGGGTGTCTATAAGCCATGTTCCACTAGTGCAGATGGGACCACTGTTATTAGTGTGTTAGGAGTGTCTGATTGTTGTTTAACATATTTCCCTTTCCTTCCTCTTTTTCTTTCTTTTTTTTTTTAATCCAGGAGGACAGATATTTGAATCCAGAGTTTTCTGTTCTTTAAAGTTGTTTACTTGCTGTTTTAATTAGTGCCTTATTTAATATAAAAGATTGATTCTAGTTACGTTTGAGCTATGAGTTTCCTTAATTACAAACAAGGTGGCTACAAAAAGGAATAACAATGGTTGGTATTGGTATATATAATGATAGGCAAAGGACAAAGGTTTGAGCCATGGTCCAAATGTTTCAGAGTCACATTGAGAGAGAATCTTAAGGTTGCAATTATTCATAATTTTTTATAAAGTCTCCAAAAGTTGGAAATAAAATTGGATCAAAAGAAATTGTTCTTTTGTTGAGGCTAAAAACAAACAAACAAGCCAGAGTGTCATATTGATATCTGGGAAAAGGCTGGGCAAATAAGTCAATTTTTTTTTATATTCCATTTTTCAGTCTCCCAATACATAATCAGAGAAAGCTCTCCTGAGGAATAAAGTTAAGAGTGGTGACTCTGGAATAGGAAATTATCTATAGGAGGCCAAAAGGTATGCCTGGCCCACAATACACACATTCTAAAGTTTAGGGCCAGAAACTTTCACTTTCTCACCATAAAACTATTACCAGATAGGCAAAGGAGACTACATTTATTTTGAACCTCTGTGACTTTAGAGGTGACATATAACATCTAGAGTCAGAAGGCACTAGATATGGCATTTACTAAAAAAAATAAATAAATAAAAATAAAATACAATTAATGAAATTGACAACTTTTTAAAAATATGTGAAATTTGGTAGGCAACACTACATATTAGAAAGGGTACAGGGGCAGGGAAAGTATTACCTCAAGGCCACATGTGGCCTTCTAGGTCCTCAAATGCAACCCTTTGACTGAATCCAAACTTCACAGAAGAAATCCCCCTCAACAAAAGGATTTGAAATCAACGTATCTGTGTTAATATTCTGTCTCTGTCACTTTTAACTTGTGTGATTTTGGGAAAGTCATATAACTTCTGGAATTTCAAGTTTCTCATCTATAAAATTAGGAGTTGGACCAAATTGATTCCATATAAAATGAAATATAACTCAAAATATAAGAAGCAACTTTTAACTGATGTGGAGTCATTTCTTGAGCAGTGTTCTGTGCTAGAACATTGATTGATTGCAGCAAAGATAAAAATCAACACCACATTAGAAGAAACTATAAAGATGAAAAAAAGATATGATATATGCTTATAGCAGCTCCAGAATGACCTATTTAGGAAAGATATTGAAGTTTTTGAAATGGAAAGTGGATAAAGAAAACATATATATATATATATATATATATATATATATATATATATATATATATATATATATATATATATATGTGTATATATATATATATACATATATATATATATGTATATATATATATATATGTATATATTATATGTATGTTTAACATCAAATTGGAGAACAAGTATGTTGGTAAATATTAAAGAAAAAATTATGGAAGATTATAAGCAGTATTTCCACATAAAACAGCCAATAGCAGTGAAGGATTAAAAAAAATTATCTTAGTAAGAAAGCTTGCTATGGCATCCAATTAAGTTATGTCAACTACTAAAAAAAAAAAACCTGAAGACTACCTAGAAGCAAGCAGAATTTTTAAAATAACCTCTCAGGATATTTTTAATCAATGATGGCAAAGTCACCATATTTGGAGTCTAAATCTTAGCTCCTGAAGTGTAGCATGAGGAAGTAGAGATGGCACTAAAGTGGGCCAATAAAAGGAGAGCAGCTGCGCTACATCTAGTATATATCTAATATGGCTTATTATATGGAAAAAATAAAATGTTCAAGCCCTTAAGGGGTTGATACTTAATTTCTAAAAAAGGTAACAATACTGAATGACTGGGAAAGTCAACAATGGAACAAGTATTGAAAATAAGACATTTGATAAAATGTTACTACCTACTATTTTCCCAGTTTCATCTCTGTAAAATCTCTATGAATATTATCTTTCTATATGTATGTATGTATGTATGTATATATGCATATATGTGTATATACACATATATGTATGTATGTATTATATATACATATCTGTGGTACAATTGATGAAATCATAAGAGAACTGAAAGATTTTCACAAATGTTATCATGCAGCAAACTTTATTTTCATGTAACACAAGTGCATGAAAAGTGTAGAGAATACAAGATCTTATTGTTTTAATTTTTGTTGAATATTGTACATATTGTTTGGGGAGTAGAACAAGATGCAGACAAACATTTTTCGAAAATTATCTTTTGTGTATATTTTAAGAATATATTAGAAACCTTGATCTATTCAAAAACATAAAATGATTCAATAATCATCTCGTTGTTAACATCAAATGAAACACAAAGTGTGGGCTAGCCAAGAATATGTATCACTTTCATGCAGGATTTAAAGCAGAGTCAAATCAAAAAAGTTTCTAA
This sequence comes from Phascolarctos cinereus, assembly GCF_003287225.1. Taxonomy (NCBI): domain Eukaryota; kingdom Metazoa; phylum Chordata; class Mammalia; order Diprotodontia; family Phascolarctidae; genus Phascolarctos; species Phascolarctos cinereus. The sequence continues at coordinate 199,389,935 of NW_027555736.1, forward strand.
AAGATGGTGAGGTTTTCTAGATCTTCCTATTTGTGGATGACATGGTATCTGTATAAAGCCTAAAAATCCTAAAGAAAGTCACCAAAGAAATTCAATAAAGGAAATAACAAGAGACACATTTGGCCTCAACATACTGTGAATAGTGACTTGTGCTCAGTAAGATTTAAAAAATTATTATGAAGGAGATGTATGACTGAAAGAGCGCAAAAAGTCTGGGATATAGTAAAAAGAGAGGATAACTGGTGAACTATCTAATTTCTGTACTGATGGAAAAAAATCATGTATTCCAACCTGGAGAAAGTCCTTCAGCATGCTAGATGAATTGGTTATGATGGATTTATGGGACTGCATAGACATGAATATCACTGAATCAGAAGGTACATATAGATTGTGATAATAAATAACTATAAGGCATTCATATAGCATCTTTCAGTGTTTATCCCATGTACTCATCAACTTTACATCTCTATTGCTCTAAATACTCTCCCACTTAAGATCTGGCAATGAAAGAATAAAGACTAAAGAAGAGCACCTTGACAAAAAATATCTCCTCATGCAGTGTCAGAGTGGCCAGAGTGCACATTCTCAATATTCTTAGAGCAATAAGTACTGTTTGCATTTTCAGAGCAGTCAGGAGCTAATAGCAGCATTGCCTGGAAAACAAGCAAATGATCTCATGGGCAATATGGGAATTTGCCTCAACTATTTTATGGATAGCATTCTATCCTGCTTATGTGCCTCAAGCAAACAGAAAAAATATGGGTCCTCACAGAAATCAAGTTACACTATGAAGGCATAAAGAGTACAACATACGAATGTATTAGTTCATTTAAAGTGGATTTATTGTTGAAAGTAATCTATCATTCCCAGAAGGAAATACTGTTTCAAGACTAAAACATTAGCAGTGGGGAAAAAAAAAGTTATTATCACATTTGTGAAGCTAATACCTTCCAAATATTTTTATTCCATGGAAGAAAAAAAATGGCCTAGCACACTCTGGCCTAGGTGTGATACTGTTTGGACAAGTTGGGAAACCTTTTGAAAAGAATTCACTTCCGTATTAGTAATAAAAAATAAGGGTAGGCTTGAGAACATCAAAAGTATCTTGACCACCAAGAGTAGCAAGAGAGGGATGTTCAGATTATATGCCTAAAACAACCCTGACATAATATAAGCAATCAATAAACATGTGTTAACCAACTTCCCTGAGTCAGAAGAGTAACTAGAGTGTCTCAGCTGGAATTCTTCCCCAGGTACTGAAATTTGGAAAGCACTGAATTCCAAACTCAGATGTCTCTACCTAATGGAGTAGTTTTAACTACTCCATTAGGTAGAAACAGCTGAATTTAGCATTTCATTATTAACAACAATTATTTAAAATTAGAAGTTAGTAGGTAGACTGCTTCCTTTCTCCTGGCAATTCCACCCCATATCACAACCTCCTTGGCAAACCTCAACCTATTCCCCTCCTAGTTGTGACCTCCTAGCAGCACCCTTGAGGTCTTCTGGGGTCTCTGTCCTGGGGAGCTAGTTTATTGGTGATATCTACCACTTCTTCCCCATAGGGTAGTGACCTGCATTCATCCATGGAAACTTACGTCCCAGGCTCAAAGTCTGTTCTACATAACTAGTGCTTTTGGCTTAATTACTTAGCTTGCCTTGGGCATATTTTTGCTATGTCCTTTGGGTGAAAAAAAAATGCTAGTTATGCTCTAACTAAAGGGAAAATGCAATTGCCTTCTTCAGTTAATATGTATCCTATTTCAAAATGCAAACGCCCATAGGAAAAGTAGGTCATCATCATTCACATCCTAGTGTAACTTAGTTTAATCATTACTTTCTTCCTCATAACTATCTAAGACAGGGGCCAAAGGAATAGAAGTTTTCACATATTGCCCAGTGGGATGTAAGGATGATTTTTGAGCAAACAACATTGGGAAAGGTGCCACACATGGACCTCCGGGCATCTCAAAGGCACAGTGAGATATCTAAGAGCCCCAGGAAACAGAAAAAGTTACTGCCAGGAGATGGTAGAAGTATACAGAAAAAAGAGTGGGAACACACAGAGTTGGGTTGAGGGGAAAAATAAATTTTGCCCACTTCATTGATTAAAACTGGTGGGGCTTAGATGTATATCTGAAAGGTCTTTATGTCTTAGGGTCAAACCTTAGAGCCTTAGAGTCATCAGGTCTGAAAATTCACAGCCCAGGGGTTATCTAGTCTAATAAATGCCTAAAGGCTGGACCAGATGGCCTGTAAGGTTTCTTCCAATTCTGAGACTCTGAGGTCCAATGATTCTATGACTATCTGTGCCAATTATGGAAATGAAAGGGCAGGGAATGCAGTTTCTAATGAGGGAAACATGAAAGTGAATATCTGGCAAGTGTTTTTGAGATGATGGGGGTGATTTCTGCATATTGGAATGGCATATTCCTTTTACTTTAAAATCAAAAGTAGGGGTAGAAGAGAAGAAGACAAAAAAGAAAACAGAACCTTTTCATGATTTTCAAAATATGCCTAACTGGCAGGAATATCCTGGGGAATGTGATTTCTCTATAGTATATATAAAGAAAAATTATTTTCTCTTAGAACAAACATTGAGTCCATAGTAATCCAATCATAACCTTAGCAGGGAGCAAAACCAATTTCTATTTCACTTCAATACAGCCTTGCCTCTAATCTCTCCCTATTGATAGGTATTGCATGTAATTTTCATTAGAAGAGTTTTCAGCATCACAGGTAACATTTCGAGGCTGAGACAGATTGACAACAGTTCTTTAATACGTGTTCACTTTATAATTAGACTATAACTCCATAAGAAAACCCATACAACTCATTGGGTCATGTTTTCAGGCTTATGAGAGGCATAAAAGCCATCCAAGGTTTGCCATTATTCCACAATGACTTACAACCAAAAGCATTTTACTGCCCAAACATTTTTACACCTCCCTTTCCAACCATGAAGGCATTCAGCTTGATTTGTGTTTGCCTTTGAGTTTAATTACATTTGCCGCCATCTTTTAAAGTTCCAATTAATCCTCTCTGCGTTTATGTAACACCACCTAGGACCTCATCTTTCTCTTTCTCCCTGTTTATGTTTTGGCTTTAGTGGGTGATTGCTTGTTATGTTTTTATAATATTATAATTATTGAACATACACAGCACCCTGAGCATCCTAACAGAAGGCATTTTATAAATTTATTTTTCAAACACTGGTGATGACCATAACCATAAAGTCTGGAAGAATGTAAATGTGACCATGGATTCTAAGGCTGTCAGAAAACTACTAGATCATGAGTCTTTTATCTGCAGGCCAAACTACATGGGATGTGGGCTTGGATTTAGTCACCTACAATATGAAAGCCACTAAATCAGAGTGGTGTCTTCAATACAGAATACTGTAATAGGCACATGAGTGTAAATAGGGAAGCACTTTATGTTTCTGAATGAAACTTAATCATTGAGGTAAAACAGTATGCTGGGAATCACTATAGACTAAGAGTGCCAGGGAGATTTAGGACATAATTCTCATTCTACCACCAAGTAGCTATGTGACCTTGGATAATTCACTTAGACTCTGTGGGCCACATTTTCCTTGCCTGTCAAATAAGAAGTATGAGTGGATGATCTCCAGGATCATTTTTGGCTCTAAAATCCTATGATTGTCTGAATTAATCAATCATCTTCTTTTAGAGCTTAGGCTATTCCTCAGTTTTAAGTTAGATAATCTAGGCCACTATGTTAGCTTTTTCAGAACACCAAGAGAGTACAGTGTCCCATAAAGGAAATATGTTTATGTCCCGAAAAGTGGGTCACAGTTTAACTCTGGTACCCAATTTAGAATCTGTGTGTAAATGTTGAGACATGGATGACAATAACACTGGGCTAATGAGAAAGGATAAAGCTGGGCTAGAAGATAGTTCTGGGTACAGGAAGAAGTTTACAGCTAGAGGGTCAGTGTGTATAGAAAGAAGGAACATATGAGTGCCATTCATCTAGAGTGCAAAGCTAAGGTCAGAACATAGAGGGTACAGGACAAAGTAGAGTGAACAAGCAAGCCCAGACTAAAAAAGAGAGTATAAGTAAGGTGAAGAGTCTGAGCTGGTGAGACAGAAAGGCATTGGCAAATGCATACTCGAACCATACAGTCATGTGTTCTACTAGAACATGTGAGAACAAGGCAGAGAAGGGAGTCTAGATTAAACAAGAAACAGCATCTTAAGGAACAGAAAAATGGTCACATAAACAGGAAAATCAGGGTGTGATTGAATTGGGCTGTTTATTTAGCTTCTGTCCTCATCTTCAGCACTCACTTTTGGTAATTCAAGCCTGGAGCAGAAAAGGTCTGATGTATTCATACACCCCACCAGGAACAGGTGGAATTCTCCTAGTGTTTAGACCTAGTAATAGCAGTCTAGATAGAAAGCCCCGGCTCCTGAGAAGAATTAACAGGAAGTAATCTTTGCACTGAAACAAACTTTATCTCATTGACTTTGTCAAAGAGAGGAGAAAAATACCATATACCATATACCATGACGGATTATCAGGCTCACACATAGCAAAAATCCAAAGAATAAGGGACTCCCTTGGAAGTTGTCAAGAAAAATAGGTAGGGTACTGAATAGAAATACAGTCAGTCTTTCTTACTTGCTGTTAAGGCCAATCTCTGAACCACAGGAACCTATCCCCACATTACTCAGTGGGAGCCTCAATGGTTCTGGCCCTGATAACTCGTCCTTGCCCTTCTAAATATAATAACTTTTTTCTCTCAGAGCAAAGATTGTTTCCATGGAAAGACACATTATAAATAATATGGGGTTGTCATGAAACAGTACTGAGGACTACTTTATCCTCCCTTGGACTTTCATTTAGTCCATCTCAACCTCCATGGATACTACTTGCTGTTGTCCGTTCATGTCCTGAAGCCAAGGGTTACCTAGTCACCCAGAAAAAAATCAGAAGCCAGTGCTTCCAGAAGGACAGAAATGTTAAGGATGGTTATAGCTGTTGGTACAGATTTACATAAGCACATTAAAAAAGAAAAAAAATGAAAAAGAAAAATTCCTGTTGTATCATGGTAAAAGGTTGCTTTATATATTTAATATTGATGTTATTTTTAGAGCAATGCTCCAGAATTTGTACATTTTCTGAAAGGAATGCACCTCAGTGCTCAGTAAGTGTCAAAATACAAACATACTTATTTGTTGCAGACACTGAGCCTTTCTCTTGGCTCCCCCTTTTAAAAAATTTTTACCAGGGGCAACCTATTAGTATCTATTGTGTTACATCCTTGTCCTTACAGTGAACACTATATACAAATACACAAATAGGCAAAGAGAATCTTATTGAATATGGGGGGCAGGGGTAGGAATTAAATTTCAATAAAGAAATAGATTTCATTTTAAGTACCCAGGGGGTTATGTTACAAAGAACAAATAAGAATCAAATATTTTTTAAAAATACAGCTTGGCAGTGGCCTTTATGTTTGGAATATTGCTTTCTCAATATAACCCCTATCGAGGCAAAAATAATATTAACAAATGATAAAGTTTTGCTGTAATTCTTAGTATTTTAATAAACATAGTTATAACATGCCAAGTAAATTAAACTCTTTAATCTTGTTTTTTTTTTTCTTCCCCTCTTTTACTGTTACTTTGAACTGCGGTAGTTGGGGGAATGATCTTTTCACAAACAAAGTTACTAATCATCTGAGCCTGGATGCTTTGGGGTATTTTTTGGGTGGGGGAAAGAAAACATTTTCTTTAGTTCCTGTGACCCCCAAACTAAGGTCTCAGAACAGAAGATTATAGTTTGATTATTTTTTTTTCTACCAGTCTCAAGTAATCAATTTAGGGGAGATCCAGGCAGAGTGTTCTTTTCATCTCAGATGTGTGTATCAACAGAATGATATAGAAATTCTACATTTTATATTTTCGGGTGAAAAATAATACATCTACTAAATGCTAATCATAGTTTTTGCTGACATCGATGGAAAAGACTGAGAAAACAGCTAGAATATTAAAGTGATAGTGGTATGCTTAAATCAATACTTCATTTATCCATGTTACTGATCTTTTTTCATAAATAAAATACAAAAGAACTTGAAATTACAAGACACTTTGAAGTCATCCTTTTTAAAAAGCCTTTCTTTTTTAAAGGAAATTTTATGTATTTAGGAAAAATGCACATTATGTCACACACAGTCAAAATACGATTATTATTTTTATTTATATCAACTTTATTTCAGCAGCAATGAGATGATTCAGCTAAAAAGCAGACAAAGGGAGGCTGAACTTTTTACCTATTTCTAATGTAATCTTAGATCTCTTAGTGTCTCTTCTCTAAGTGCCAGTTCCCTGCCCTATAACTTGAGATTCTTAATACAGCATATTTGGCTGCAGGTATCCATTTTTCCTACTGATTATATATGCACACATATGTATGTGTACATATGTATTTTGCACTGATTATACATATATTTTTAGCCACTTTTATAATTTTACTTTTTGTTTGTCTAAGTCCTCTGTCACTGGTACTCACACACTCACATGTTTTAGTGTTTTTTTTGCTTTTTTTTGTTTTTTTTTTCCCCTTTTGTTTCATAGCTTGTGAGAGATTAAGGGACAATCAACAAACTATACATTTCTTTGGTAACCATACAATATCAAAAGAACAGTAGTATGATTCCATGCTGAGGTGGCTGGGTGGGGCTGGTGTGTTAGTAGGACCTGATTTCAAATCCTGCCTCAGACATTTTAATAGTTGTGTGATACTGGGCAAGTCACATACTTGCTGTCTGCCTTGATTTCTTAACCTGTAAAATGGAGATGCTAATAGCACTGACATCTTAGGGTTGTTAGTATCAAATGAGACAATATTTGTAATAATCTTAGCACAGTGCCTGGCACACAGCAAGTACTTAATAAATGCTTGATTCTTTTATGTGAGAAGTGCTGAGAAAATTGGAAAGCATTTTGGGAGGAAAATTAAGTTTAGATAAACATCATACACCATTTGTTACACAAACACACACACACATACATCAAATACCTACTTGACTTAAGAGAACCCTGGCAAAATGGAGGAAAATAGATATAGGAATCTTTTAGAAGTAGTACTGGGTAGGGAATTAGAAAAGTTTGAGTTCACAAAAGATGAGAATGGGACTTAAGTGAAATTGTAAGTATAAAATCAATGTACCCAGCATAAAAAAGAAATTTGATTTGGGAAAAAAATGTTTTTATCAAATACTGCCGCGAAGGCCCTGATATAAGTATGAATGATTCTCCAGTGGATAAGTGATCAAAGAATATGGACAATTTTGAAAATAGTCACCTTAAATCAGTATATTAAGAAAATTAAATATTAAATTAATTCTGAGGTGAATTTCATAGCAAGTAGTTATATACAAAATATGGGTATTGTCAATGTTTAACAAAACTGCAAGAACACAAACACACTGATATACAGAGGGCCTGACATAATGCCTGGAACAAACTAAACACTTAAGGCATGTTTTTTGTTTGAATGATTGGTAGAGCTATCAAATATTCCAACGTTTTAGAAAAAAAATAGCATATGCAAAAAACTTACTAAAATGTCCAGACACTTTGGCCCTGAAGAAATTTCCTATTCATGGCAGAAAAGATATCAAACAAAGATGTTTTCCAACAGCTTAGAATGCCAAACAAATTGAGGTATAAGAATAAATAGACAGTCATTGTGAGACAATTATGTGTGACAACCATAAAGAATGGATTGAAACATGGGAAGACATAAAATTAATGCAAAGTAAGCACACCTTCAAAATATTATACACAACGTATTATAACAATGCAAGTGGAAGGGACAGCAAAACCAAAGTGAATATTATGCAATTATAATGACTGAGCTTGATCCCAGAGAAGAAATGAGAAAATGTACCTCTATTTTGCCACTGGAGAGTTCAAAGGGTATAAAAATGGAAGAGTGCACATGATAACAGCAGTACCCTGTGTGCTAAACAGTTTTGCTGAATTGCTGTGGGTCATTTAAAAAAAATTGCTACAAGGAAAGGCTCTTTGGGTAGAGAATGGGTATATTGGTTACAGTGCTATGAAAAATAATGACATCAATAAAATGAGAGAGGCAGAAGACAAGAATCAGTAACAGAGATAGAGAGAGGCAGACAAAGAGATACAGAAACACACAATTAAGATAGAGACAGAGAAAAACAAGGTGGAAAGGGGAGAAAATGGGAGGAAGATCAAGCCACATTGGGTGGATACTCTTTAATAACTTATTGGAAAAAAATTAATTGATCTCTTTTCTTACATCCTCCTCCCTCACTAAGATCCATCTTAAATTACAAATAATATTTTTAAAGAAAAAAATGTAAAAATGGGCAAAACGGTTAATATATTGAAATATGCCACACCTGTAAAACTCCTAATTCTGCTAAAGGGTAGGCTGAGCTATCTTCTGATATCTCTTTTTCACAGCCATGCTTTGTTGCTGTTTTTGTTGTAATTTTAGAATAGTAACATTTGGTTGTTTCGTAGTTCTTCCCATTTGTATTATTGTAATCATTTTATATATTATTCCTGTTATTATTTTGCTTATGTCACTGTTCATCAGTTCAAATAATTTTTACCAAGTTTCTCTGTATTCATAATAATTGTCATTTCGTAAAGCATGGTAAGATTCCATTTCATTCACGTACCACAATTTGTTTAGCCATTCCACAATCAGTGGTTATCTACTTTGTTGTCATTTTTTTTTGATATCACAAAAAATATTGTTATAATTTGGTGTTTATGATGACTTCCTACTTATCAATGGCCTGCTTGGGATATTATAGCAACATCTTTGTGTTGAAGAGTCAAGTGTCTACATATTTTATTCAATTTATCTAGATAATTCAAAATTGCCTTAAAAATGATGGCACTAATAATTCACAGCTCCAAAAACAATGTATTAAGATTACTATTATCCCACAATATCTCCATTACTATTGGGTTTTTTTGCTATTATGATTTTTAACATTAAAGAAACATTCATTTAAAATATATTATGGAATATGGCATAAGCTGTTGGTCTATGACTATTTCTGCTAGATTGTTTTATAAGAGAGGTGTTTGCTTAGTGATTTATGTTTTCCACTTTATCAAACATGAGGTTATTCAGTTTAATTGTTTTTGATTCTGCCTTTTCCAGTTTTTTCACTTTGATTTACCTCTCTATTTTAACCAATATCTAATATTTTTGATAACCACTGTTTTATGATACATTTTAAAGTCTTGAAGTGATTTCCCACTTTGCTTCTCAACTTCTTTCTACGATTTTTTCCTTCATTTTTTATTATTCCAAATGTTTTTTTTTTCTTATTTTACTTAGTGCTGTGAAGTATCTTTGAAAATTAAATGGTTATGGCATTAAAATTGTGCATTAACTGAGGCAGTATTATTATTTTTGTTATATTGGCATGGCCCAGCCATGAGCATTGCATATTCTTCCAGTTACATGTTTTTTAAAATTCTTTAAGTAGGAATTTTGTTCATTTTTTTGTGCTGTAGTAGCTTGATTTCCAAGCATTTTAGTTATTAGGAATTGGATTTCTCTTTCCATTATGGACCCTTGAATTTTTCTTATTATTATATAGAAATGCTCTTTGTGAGGTTTTACTTTCAGCCTATAAATTTGCTAAAGTTATTTTCTTACTCGCTAATTTTCTAGGAGTTTCTAAGTAAATCATGTCTTCAGCAAATAGATATAGTTTGTCTTTTTTTATACTCTATATTTATGTTTTTAATATCTTTCTCTTATTGCTTTGCTGACACTGTAAGAACTGTCTCAAATAATAATAGTAAGAGTGGCCATCCTTGTTTTACTTTTCAATTTCTCTGGAAAGCTTCAAGCACATCCCCATCATAACTGACGTTTGACTTTAGACAAATAGCCTTTATGATATAAAAAGTTCATTCTATGCTTATATTTTCTAACCATTTTTAGCATAAATTAGTGGTATACTTTGTCAAAAGCTAACAAGGAAGGAAGAAAGGAAGGCAGGAATGAAGGAAAGAAAGATTTATTAAAAACATACTGTGTGCAGCAGTTATACTAAACACTTTGAAATGTTATCTAATTTAATCTTCACAATAACTCTTGGAAGTAGATGCTATTAATATTTTTAGCTGACATTTGAGGCAACTGAAGCAGACAGATAAATAACTTGCCCAAAGTTATACATCTAGGAAGTATCTGAGGCTGGATTTGAACACAGGTCTTCTTGGCTCCAGGGGCAGGCCCCTGTACAACTTAGCTTGTTTGTGTTTAATATGATAATTACATTGATCATTTTACTAATGTTGAATCATCAATTACAGTCCTGGCATAAATCCATCTTGGTCATAATGAATAATTTCTTAGAAGAATTCTTGTAGTCAGATGATTTTATTTAAAATATTTGAATTTATATTCATTAATGGTATTGGTCTATATTTTTGTTTGCTTACCCATTCTTGGTTTAATTCTTAGGACAATATTTGTCTCAGGAAAGGAGTTGGTGGAGTGATTTCTTTTTCTTTTTGTGATTTTTAAAAATATTTTGTAGTGTTGGTACTAAATCAAAAGTTTAATAGAATTCTCTTGTGAATCCATCAGGATTGAGTTTTCTTTTTCTTTTTTTTCTTTAGTAGTTCTTTTAGGAATAGTTTTTGAATTGTTATGATCTCTATTTGGATTGTTTTGGAGTAGTTTAGATTTTTTGAAGAAATTTGTCTACTTCTTTTGTATCCTTCAGTTTGGTAGTAGATAACTATGCCTAGTAACTTCTGATACAAACATAATATATATATGTACATAAATATGTACTTATGTGCATAAATTTATACACCTATATTTATGTATACATGCATATATTTATATACATAATTATATATATAGTTCTGATATATAAATGTTTTCTTTTTTTAGTGATTTTCTAGCCTTTTCATTTTAATTAAATTGTCTAAAGGTTTATCAATTTTATTAATCTTTTCAAAGGACAAGCTATTATTTTTATTTATCATTTCTGTAGCAACTCTGTTTTTTTACTTTCTTGCATATCTATTTCTCATCTATTTTTAGGATCTATTGTTATGCTTAAGTTTATTTATTTATTGGCTTTCTGATTTAAAATTCAGATTTAATTCATTAATCTATCTGTATTATATTAATGTCTGTTTTTAAGAATATACATTTTCCCATGTTAATTGCTTTAGCTGCATCACAGGAATTTTGATATGCAGTTTCATCATTAACATTTTCTTTTGCATAGTTATTAACTGTTACTCTGATTTGTCCTTTAGCATCCTCATTTTGTCGAATACACATTATTTAAGATTTTATTGCTAAAATTTGTTCTTCATTTGGATCTATGATTTTTGTTTCTGCTTCATGAATTATTATTTTTATTACAACATGATCTATCAAAGATTTCTTTATTACATCTGCTTTTAAAAATTTTATTTGCAGTATCTCTGTGCCCAAATACATGGAAATATGTAAATTTTTTATCAGTTCCATTTAGAAGACGTCATAAATCTTAAAAAAAAACCCTCCCCCCAAAAAAACCCTCTAGTTTCTACAGCAATTTGTTCAATTATGTATGTCTCTTTTTGTTGGTTTTTGTTTATCTTTCTGTTAGATTTGCCCAGAATTGAGAAAGGGATATTAAAATCTGCTACTCTTGTTTTTCTGTCTTCTTTCAGGTGTTATTTTATTTTCCTTGAGAGATAGACAGACAGGCAGAGACACACAGAAGGAGATACTAAGAGTCAGGGAAAGAGATAGGAGAGACAGAGACAGAGATAGAGAGAAAGGGAATAGGAGAGAAGCCACCATTACCCTGTGTCAAATCCTTACATTAAGTTTATGTGAGGACATATGACAGTCTCACAGAATTAATAGATTGGTTACCATTTATTTTTTTTTTTGCAAGAAATGTCCATATTGACAAGATCATAGTTGATCGGAGTACTACACTTAAAGAACTGTATACTCCAGTAATTTTGTGAAAACTCCCTTAATCAATTAACCATTTATTTAATTGTGCTTGAAGAGCTTCACATATTATTTCTTCTGTTTTCTTAGATTCTTGATTCTGCCTGTGACTGTGTATCCACTTCACATGACCCTCCTTTCAGAAACTCTACTGAGCAACATTGTTTGTCCTTAGGTCACTATGTGCCTAAAGAGGGTCAGTGCCCTGTGATTCCTCTTCCCTTTTTGCCCCCGTCAACCCCGATGTGGCCTATTGGGACTGTCTATCAGGTGAATCATTGCTTTGAGAATTCAAAGCTGCATGAAAAATATTAACAGTTAAACATCTGTCCCTATACCTGTTTGTGTGTGGAGCAGTGGGGAGATATCTTCCAGATTAGCTTGAAAAGTAATACTGATTATTACCACCTATGGGCTTCTACATTCAGGTGCCAGCTTAGGAACTGCTCATTTTTGGTTTTAAAACCAATAAGAAGATAAGGACTTTCAGAAGTTTGCCCCTTGGACTAATATTTTGTAACATACACACCTGCTGCTGCTAAGAAAGCACAGTATGACTATTTTTCTTCCTTACCTCCCACCCAATGAAAATGTGTTTCATGACAGAAACTTGCACATGGTGCTTTTACAAGGTAAGGTGAACAAATTTTATAAAAAAAGATAGTGATGAAAGGTTTTACGTGTTTTCTAATGTGCAAGAGTATGAATGGTAACATGTAATAGTGAAGACAGAGAACTGGCTTTCAAGCCATAAAGACCTGTCTTCAAGCTCTTTCCCTGACTGTAAGACTTTGGTGAAGTCACTTAATATGAAGACCAACCTTTCAGACTCCAAAATTCAAGATAAGTGGCCAAGCTGAGTTAGTAAACATTATTTGTTTGCTTATTTGTTTATTCTAATATGCCCCATATCAAAGAAATCACAAATCCAGTTCTGATCCCTAATGTTTTCCTATCCAAAGCATGATATCTGGTGTTTAAGTGAATCCTGTGAGTCTTGTGAATCTTATTCTGAAATGCAAATGTCCAATGGACTGTCAACCATCACCTCTTTGGGAGTCTGATAACATATGGACCATTGGACCATTTTTTTCAGATACTTCATCAGTAAAATATACATGTGAATACTATTAGAAGCCATAGAGAGGTTTATAATGCCTTAGTTATTTTAAAAAATGAGTACCATTCATGGTATATTAGTAAGCTTTTCTCTTTATTACCTGTTGTATTGGGTAGCTAGATAGAAGAGTGGATAGAATACCAGGCCTAGAGTCAGGAAGACTCTTCTTCCTGAGTTCAAATGTCGTCTCAAACACTAACTGGTTGTGTGACTGTGGGAAATTCACCTAATCCTGTTTGCCTCAGTTTCCTCATTTGTAAAATGAGCTACAGAAGGAAATGGCAAACTAGTCCAGCATCTTTGCCAAGAAAACCCCAAATGGGATCACAAAGATTAGAGAATGACTAAAACAACTCAATAACAACAAAAACAACAAACTATTACGTCTTAGCAAGTTACTCAGTTAGGCCTCAATCTACAAAATGAAGGCTTTGAATAAGGAGGCCATGTGGTACAGTGGAAAAACAAACAAACACTAATTCTGGAGTCAGTGGATCTAGATTCAAATCCCAATTCTAAAGTTTACTAGTGGTGTTAATTTGGGCAAGTCATGTGATCTTTATGGCCTCAGTTTCCTCATCTTTAAAATGAGAAAGCTGGACTGAATGGCACCTGGGGTCCCTTACAGCTCTAACACTGTGATCTCCAGACTGGATTTCCTCTAAGGTTTACTTTCTCTTCCACATTTTTTATGAATGTAAAAAGGACTTTAGAAATTGTCTGTCTCAATTCCTTTATTTTTCATATGAGGTTTTTATCTCTTTTGAGACCCAGATGGCTTAAGGTACTTCTCCTATGTCACCAAGCTAGTCAGTGGCAGACTCAGCACTAGAACTCATATTCAGATTCCTAGTACATTCTCCTTCCTTCCTTCCTTCCTTCCTTCCTTCCTTCCTTCCTTCCTTCCTTCCTTCCTTCCTTCCTTCCTTCCTTCCTTCCTTCCTTCTTTCTTCTTTCTCTTCCTCCCTTCCCATAATGCCCAAGCTGGAAGGGCAGGGGCTACTCACAGACAGAATCCAACTACTAATCCACATTGGAGCTTTTACCTTAATTGTTTGAAGGCTGTGTTAGTTGTCTTCTCCTTAGACAACTTGATGTCTTACTACTCCTGGGATTCACCATATTAATTATAAATGTATTGTGAACATGATATTGGTGTAACCCACTAAAATTCAGAACTCCTGAGCTCAGGAGATTCACTAGCCTCAGCCTCCTTGGTAGGTAGGACTTCAGGCATGTCCCTCAATGCCCAGTTCTGGCCTTCATTACATAGTAGTCCATAAATGTTCTCTTTTGGTATGAGAACATAGCATCTCAGCCTATAATTATGTGACTTTACCCTTATCTCAGAAAACACCAAGAGATAAGGGATCTAATGATACCATCTTGAATTTCTAGGAAAATGTAGAATAGGAAAACGGTGTTCACTTTCCTCTAGGACACATAAGAAAACAATGATTTGGTAAATCATTGTCTCAAGTATAATGGATTGTGAAGCTGGATTTTATATATATACACATATGTGTATATATATGAAAATATTTAATGAAATAAATATGAATATATTTGAATATACAGATATGTATATATAATATATATTATATAAAACAAATTGTGTGTATACACACATACACAAAAATGCACACATATGGGATCTAAATTATTTATGATTGTGCATGAAGCCAAAATCATAAATCATAGATTTAAATATGATGGGAAACTCAGAGGCCATTTAGTTCAATTTCTAATTTTAGAAACTAAGTTCTTAAGCACAGAAAGAATGAAGCTCATACAGATAAACAATAGGGCCTAGACAGATCCTTTGACTCCAAATCCAGTAGACTTTCCACTACACATTTTAAATCTGCCTAAATATTCCATTACTCTTTTTACAAAATTTGGTCTTTACAGTAATTAATCTTTATATTAAATGTCCACAAAGAAAAATTAGTATGAATTAAATATAAACAACAATCATTAAATTAATAAAAGGTTAACTTTATACCTACCAAGAACATCTAATAAGCTTTAATATGCCTTTCAAGGAGAAAATTTAGCCATAGAGAGCCATTGTAATTCAATGTTACCTGATGGTAGCAATGTGAGAACCAGAACGGGATCCTGCTACATAGTGCTCTCTCTCTCTGTCTCTCTCTCTGTCTCTCTCTGTCTGTCTCTGTCTCTCTTTCACACACACACACACACACACACACACACCACACACACACACTTAAAAAGAGGAGAAAAAGCCATTAAACACCCTTTAAGCTAATGAGCTCTCTTGCCAATCCACTTTTGCTATGGAAATGAAAGGACATTGCATTTCTTTTTTTTTTTCTTTGGATTTTTGTTGCTGTTGCTTATTTGTTTTCATTAAGGATTTTCACATAGCAAAGTATTTTGAATTATCACCTGGAAGGATATCCATTTGTAAATACAAACTGCCCCTTTTGTTTGGGACAGTGTCTTTTGGCCTTTAAAACAAGACACCTCTGCCTCTTGCCATGGATCATTGCACCCTCTTGTACTGCCCCTTGCAAAACCAAATGAAACCAAAACAAACCTAGGTTGGAAACATGAGCTTCTTTCACATTGTCTGGATCTTCTACCTTTATATCCTGAGGCAACCTATTAAGGTTTAATCTGAGGTTTAGCCTATTCCCTGATCACTACATCTCCTGATCTAGAAATCTCATCTTACATCCCCTTCCCTTTTCTCTCAATCTAATCCCTAGGCCATTTATCCTTTAGCTTTTCCCATCATATAGGTCCTCAAGTGTGTAACCAAAGCTCTCTGTCATTCCAAGGCTGATAATACCATGCAAATGTTACTTCTAATAACTATTCCAAATACCTCTAGTTTTGAAATGGTATATACTCAGGTATTAGAGTGATCACTGGAAAAAAATAAAAAGCTGAAACAAAAAAGGTCCAAAAGGAGTGTGATGGGAGAGAAAAAGGAAATATTGTGTTTTCACTTTCTCTTACCTGACTCCTTTCTTTTACAAGAATACCTCCGGATGGTACAGTGGGTAGAGTGCTTGGCCTGGACTTCAGAAAGAATGAATTATAAATCCAGTCTCACATACTTATTAGATCTTTTTTTTTTGGAGGGAGGGGTGATTATGAGGATCAGATGAATAATATTTGTAAAGCATATGTCACATAATAGTCCCTAGATCAATATTACCTAAAAAGAAAAAACTTCATTTCTTCATATATCCATCCCATCTATTATCCTCTTTCTTTCTTTCTTTCTTTCTTTCTTTCTTTCTTTCTTTCTTTCTTTCTTTCTTTCTTTCTTTCTTTCTTTCTTTCTTTCCTTTCTTCACTGGTCAAGTTCCTCTTGGATATACATGTATAATCAGTATCTTTACTTCCTTTTCTCTCATTCTCTTTACTCTTTGAAGTCTGGTTTTCAACTTTTTCATTCTTCTGAAATAGTTTTTTCCAGTAAATCAATGATGTCTTACTTAAAAAATATAATTGCCTTTTACCAATCCTTATTAGTTTTGGCCTTTCTGTAGACTTTGTCATTGTAGAGAGCCCTCTTCTCCTTAATACTCCTTTCTTTCTAGTTTTTGTGAAACTGATGCTTACTAGTTTTCTTTCTACCTGTTTGACCACTGCTTTGTCACATTTGTCGCATCTTCATATGGCCTGTGTTCACAGTGAGTGTCCCCCCAAATCTCTGCTCTAGGTCCTCTTCTCCTTCTATACTATTTCTATGGATTCAATTATTTCCTTTTTGTAGTTAATTTTCTTTTTTTTTTTTTGTTATCTAGCCCAAATTTCTCTCCTGACTTCCAATCTTACATCTCCAAGTGCCTAATGGACATCTTTAATTTGATTCCCCATAGACATCTTAAATTCAGGTTGTCTAAAACAGAAATTAATATCTTCTTCACCCTCTGACTAGGGTTCCTCTTCTAAATTTCTTTATTAGTGTAAAAGGCACTAAGATCCTCCCACTCACCAAGGCTCACAACCTACGTGTCATCCTTCATCTCTCAGTCTTACCCCTCCCATATTCAATCTATTTTTAAGTCCTGCCATTTCTGCCTTCCTAGTATCTCTCATATATGCTTCTTCTCCTTTGATAGTGACTGCCATCATTATTGTTCACACACACATCACCTTAAGTCTGGACCGTTGTTCTAGCCTGATGGTTTTTGTCCTGTCTTACATTCTCCCTATTCTAGTTCATTGTCAGTTCAGCTATCAATTGATCTTTCTACAAGGTAGGTCTGGCCATGTCATCCTGGATCCATTCAATAAATTCCATTGGCTTGCTATGATCCCCAGGATCAATATAAAATCATTTGCTTGGCTTTTAAACCCCTTTTATATCCTATTCTTTTTCTGTCTTTCCAGTCTTACTACACTTTTTGCGAACCAGGTACACTGGCCTCCTTATGGTTTCTGGAAAAAGAAAATCTGTCTCCTGATTCCTTATATTTTTCTCTGGTTGTCCCCAATTCCTAAAAATATCTTTCCCTCACCTCTGCCTTTTGGTTTCCTAGGATTTCTTCAAGTCTCAGCTAAAATCCACCCTTTTTAAAGAAGCTTTTTCTGCCTCCCCCATTCCAGGTCTTTCCTTATGACATTTCCTTTAATTTATGCTGAATATATCTTGGTTTTATAGTACATATCTTTTCATAACATAGTTGTTTGCATATTGTCTACTGTATTAAATTGTGAGCACCTTGAGAGCAAGAACTTTCTTTGCATTCTTAGAATTTAACATAATGCTTGACACAAATAGTACTCTTAAAAATTTGTTGACTGATAGACTAACCCATCTTCATATTGAAGTCACTGAGGATCACAGTATGTATTGACTTGATTTGGGAAAACTTGTTTGGTTTTTCATAGAATTTTTTCTAGCACTTCACACTTTATAGCATACATTGGTATGTATGTTGCCATTCTATTCATGGCAACTTTTTAGTAAGCATTGTCATGAATATTGCAAAGTAATGCAACCAATTAATATAAGAAATTACTTTTTCTTGTGGCCTTTGGGCATATAATAAAACTAAGCCCATTGATTGCTTTATTTTTCTATTAGAGAAACATTTATGGGGTAGTCTTTCCTTTAACTGAAATTTATATGTTAGTTTCATTTATAGTAAGAATATCATTATCAATGTGGAAAAATATGTACTGAATTAGAAAAAAATTAACAATATTCATTTAGAAGAAAAAAAAAGTCAAGAATATTGAACCAATGCAAAAAAAATGTAAAGAATGGTTTAGCAGTACCAGATCTTAAACTATAGTATAAGACAGTAATTATCAAAACTATCTGGTATTGGCTAAGAAATAGGTAGATGAGTGGAGCAGAGTATATATACAATTTATAGAAGCAAATAAATATAGTAAACTTGTATTTGACAAATGTTAGGACTTAAGATTTTGGGATAGGAATTCATTATTTGGTAAAAAAAGATTGTTGGGAAAACTGCAAAGCGGTATGGCAGAAATTGGGCTTAAACCAATATCTTATACCACTTACCAAGAAAAGGTCAAAATGGATACATGACCTAGATACAGAGATATTACAAGAAAATTTAAAGAACATGGAATATATTACTTATAAGACTTAGAGATAGGCAAACAATAAATGAGTAAATAAGAGATGGAGAGCAGAATGAGGTGCAAAAATGGATATTTTTTGATTATATTAAATTTTTTTTGAACATACATTCAAAAATTTTATATAAAATATTAGAAAAAAAGATTACAGCAACTTGTCAAAAGAATAATACACTATAACCAGGTAGGATTTATACCAGGAATGTAGGACTGATTCAATATTAGGAAAACTACCAGCATAATTGACCATATCAACAACAAAACTTACAGAAACTATATGATTATCTCAGTAGATGCAGAAATTATTTTTATTTTTAGTTTTCAACATTCACTTCCACAAGTTTTTGAGTTCCAAATTTTTGCCCCATCTCACCCCTCCCCCCACCCCAAGATGGCATGCATTCTGATATCCCTTCCCCTAGTCTGTCCTCTCTTCTATCTCTCCCCCCCTTCTCTTATTCCCTTCCCCTTCTTGTAGGGCAGGATAGACTTCTATACCCCATCTCCTGTATTTCTTATTTCCCAGTAGCATGTGAAAACATTTTGTTTAAAGATATGTTTTTAAACTTTAGGTTTCAAATTTTCTCTCTTCCTCCCTCCCCACCTACCCTCATTGAAAAGGCAAACAACTCAATATAGGTTATACATATGCAATTATGCAAAACACTTCTATAGTACACATGTTGTGAAAAACTATATTTTCCTTAATCCTAGTGCCCTCCCATTTGTTCTATTCTTTCTTTTGACCCTGTCCCTCCTCAGAAGTATTTACTTCTGATTGCCCCCTTTCCCAATCTGCCCTCCTCTCTATCATCCCCCTGCTTTCTTGTCCCCTTCTCCCCCTATTTTCCTGTAGGTAAGACAGATTTCCATACCCAATTGAATGTGTATGTTATTCCCTCCTTAAGCCAAATCCTATGAGAATAAGATTCACTCATTCCCTCTCACCTTCCCCTGCCTCCCCTCCACTGTAAGAGACTTTTATTTTCTGGTTTATTTTGTGAGGTAATTTACCCCATTCTACCTCTCCTTTTCTTCTTCTCTGAGTATGATTATATTAAATTTTTAAAAAAGATTTTATACAAATAAAACAATGTAGGTAAGATCAAAAGGAAAGCAGAAAATTTCAGGAAAATTTTTATAGACAGTTTCCAAGATAAAGGTCAGAACTTTGTCAAATATATAACAATATGAATCATTACCCAATTGATAAATTGTCAAAGGATGTGAACAGAAAATTTTTAGATAAAGAAATCAAAGTAATTTATAGTCACATATGAAAAAGCTCTAAATCGTTATTGATTAGAAAAATGCAAATCAAAACTACATTGAGAGATATCATTTTACACCTATCAGATTGGATAAAATGATTGAAGGGGAAAGTAACAAATGTTGGAGGGATGTGGAAAAATTAGGACACTAATTCATTGTTGGTGGGACTGTGAATTGATACAATCATTTTGGAAAGGAATCTGGAATTATGCCCAAAGAATTAAACGCCTATACCCTTCTGTCCCAGCAATGCAACTACTATGTCTGTTTCTAGAGATGATCAGGGGAAAAGGAAAAGAAACTATATGTTCTAAAATATTTACAGCAGCTCTCTTTGTGGCAAAGAACTATAAATTGTGGGAATGCCCATCAGTTAAGGAATGGCTGAACAAGTTATGCTATATGATTTTAATGGAATACTACTGTGCTATAAAAAATTATGAGCTCGATGATCTTAGAAAAACATGGAAAGACTTTCACAATATAACAAAGAGTGAAATAAGCAGAACCAAGAAAATATATAGAGTAATAACAACATTGTTTTAAGAACAACCTTGAATAAATAAGTCATTTTGGCTATTATAAATACTCAAATTAATTACAAAACACATGTGAAGAAAGGTACTATCTACATCCAGAGAAAGAACTGATAAAATAGAATTATGAATTATCTTACATAAACACACACACATACACACACACACACACACGCACACACACAATACACACATATTTTTTGTCTAATGCTAGTAGCCATCTCCTGGCTGTGGTTGGGAGAAAAGGGAAGGAAAAAAAAAAGAAATTTGCATAAATTTATTATATATTTACAAGGAATAGCAAGTTACACATAAAAGATTTTCAGTTTCATGGGCAATCATTTTTATTATATTATGTTATAGAAATGCTTGCTTTATTCCACAATTTTTTTAATTTAAAGAGATACATATATGTATATATAGATATATATATATATATATACACATACATAATATATACACACATACACAAATGCACACACACACGCACACAAAGAAGCACATATTGATGTGGTTCAGATTTTCCAGTGCTACGTAAACATTTTGATCCCTGTATCTAAGTTTGACATAAAGAATATCAGCAGTTACAATAACATCTATTGATGCTTGAAAATGTTATTCACCAGAAAGCAAGATCTTCTTTGATTTCTCATGTGTTTGTTCCCCAGTAAAATTTCTCTCTCTTGCTTCTCACCTCTTTCTGATGTGTGCTTAGGTTGGAAACAGGTCAATAAAAACATTTCCTCTTGTCTCTTAGAAGCCGTCTAAGATCAGATCACTCTTTGCCATCAGGGAAAGAACTTTCTGTTTCCTTTTCCAGAATTCTGCCCGTGTCACTTCAGATGTAGACCTGGAGTGGTACTGCTCATAAGAGTGAGGGCCATGCTTTATTTTAACTTATCTCTGACATGATTAGAAGATAACATTTAATTTAAAGGGATAACTACTCTTTAGCCCTACATCACTTCCAGAATCATTTATTAAATACTTACTAGGTGGAAGACATTACTCTAGGAACTGGGGATACAGCAAGGAAAAACAATACACTTCCTACTCTCGAGGATCCTATGATATAATAGAAGAAATAAGGCATGTATAGAAATAGATGATAAAAGGGAAAAATACTATATGGACAAAAGGGAAACCTCAACAAATACTAACATTGGCCATTGACCTCCTAGGTTCATGTCAAAAGGTGCAAGTAGCAGAACTAACACTTGGGTAACCATATTTGAACCTACTTTCCAGTAGATTATGGAATGACAATAATTTATTTTTTCCATATGGGATTATAGATAGCCCTCCTCTGAAATTCAAGAAAGTAAAACCTTAATTAACCAACATACCTAGGGAGCTGAAGATTCTGAAAGGCAAAATAGCATAGGAAAGATTGCTGGATGAAGGAATCAGGAGACTGGTTTTCAAATCCTGACTCGTATCATTATTAGCTGTGAGAATCTGAACTTTAGAAGAGAAAATGAACCAAAAATATTGTGTAGTATATTAGATTGCTGTGAGGAAATGCTTTTCAAGTTTTAGAGTACTATGGAAATATGCTATTGTGGTTATGATTAATTGAGTTTGTGCTTCTTTAAGAGTAAAAATAATTTTTATTTCTTCCATTAATGTAGCAAATGTTCCTAAAATATATTGATTCACTGTCATGTCTTAGTAAATAATGCTAGCTAGTTTAGAATGATTCCATTTCTCTTACTCAAATTCCAAAGTATTTATTAAATAATACAGTGCTCAAGTTTTCATAGTTTAAATTTTTAAATATGTTAAGTGCCTACTATGTGCAGAGTGATATGGTGGTGCTAGGGATGCAAACACAAAAATGTACCTCCCTACCCTGAAAGGGTTTATATTTTTCAGGCTGGGGAGTGTTCCGGGATGTATCATTATGACTACAACTGCATGTGATGCAAAATTGGAACTGCAGAAAGATGTAGGCAATTGTATTAAAGTGATGCTAATCTAAGGTCATTTTCTAAAAGCTAGATTTGGAATAAATTCATGACACAAGCTGGTTTTGCACTGTTTGTTTCTTTTTTTCCTACGGTGGCATTGTCCAATGATACACTGATTACTTAAGTGTTCTGGTAAATTTATATCCCAAATAATTAAGATTTTCATTTTACTTACAACAGATTTAAGCAAGTCTAGAAAATCAGAGAGGATACAGTAAAAACCAAACTTTCTTCTTATTTATTTAGCATGAATACAGGTCATTGTGTTTACAGATCATTAGGCATAATAACTACCTATCTTAAAAATGTGCACCTAGAGCCATAGTAAGTGGTTCGTGTCCCTGATGAATGCAGAAAATTTCTGCCTTTTATATTTTACTGTTTGACATAATGTTCAACTCTTCAGACTATTGTCAAGATCGCTGAAGATTTTCCGTGTCCTTACTATTATCATCAGTTCTAATTCTAGTATTCTGCATTCAACCTTTTCCCCTTGACACCTTTTACCTCCTCTAAAATCTCTGTGGTATGTTTAGAGTTTCATCATCCTAGCAAAAAGTCTATATTAATTATATCTATTCACCCCTCAACAATTATTTGCTTTCAAGACATTTTGCCTTCCACCTAAGTCTACCATACTTATGTCATGGATCAACACAAACTTATCATAGTGATTTTGGACAACTTGACGTGAAGTTACCTGGTCATTTTGGGAAATTGCTCAAAGTGTATCATTTTGCAATTGGAGGGTTGAACAACCCTGTCTACAGGACTTAAAACAGAAATAAATGGGTTGACTTTATTTAAACAGTTGGATTGTGTTTATATTTAGGTATAAATTGTGGTCATATGACCCAACACTGTCAAGTCCTTTGAGTGGCTCCCATGAAGAGCACATCATTTGCTGAAAACATAAACACACAGTTCAGTTATCTGTCAAAACACACAGTCATCAAAGTTCAAAACAGGAGTACAAATTATAACACACCTGCGGTACAGCAGGCTGCAAGTAGTGATGAGCAAATTGTCTGGGTTTTGCTTGTGATTGAGAGCTCAGGTTAGGGATGTTGTATTGGACTGTATTTTGTAGACTCCTCATACTATAGGGATATTTTTGCCCAGTCTATCCTTTCTACAAGGCTACCCAAAAGATAACAAATGAATGACATCAAAGATATTTAAAATTCCATCTTTAATTGTTCATATCATTGAATGTGGAGGAACACCTCAAAAGAACAATACCTATGGGAAATGTTAGGTGGTGATAGGTGCAAGGGAAGCTAAAGTAGAAAGAATATTTACTTTCACAAAGTAATTCATTGTGAAACATGTGAACATAATGAAAAGGGGTTAATAGATATATTCATCCTGCTATCTTATTCCACTTCCCCCCTCCCCTTGCTATTGTATCAAAGGATAAAACTCCACCAACTAAGTAAAATAAAGATGGATATCTATGGCCTAGGGAATAACACAGAATAAGTCAGGACTCATAGCAAGCTCAACAGAAATAAGGATACTCTCTATCAGCCCCTGACTAAAAAGCTTATGATAATGGAAATGAAAATTCATAGTGCTACAAAGAATAACTATATATGTATGTAAAAGATAATGAGAGCAATCCAAAAGTCTGACAAAGCCTCAACAAAAACACATTCTACCAGAGACTCATTTACTACATCTGTTCATCATTATCAGCCTACTGCAGCAATAAGGTAAGTGGCTAGGTAGTGTAGTGTACAGAGCACTGGGCCTTGAGTCAGGAAGACTCATCTTTCTAAGTTAAAATCTGTTTTTAGATACCTAATAATTGTGTGACCCTGGGCAAGTCATGTAACCCTGTTTGCCTCAGTTACCTCATCTGTAAAATGAGCTGGAGAAGGAAATGAAACTCCTCCAATACCTTTGCCAAGAAAACCCTAAACAGGGTCATAAAGAATTGGACACAATTGAAAAACGAAGATGGATTTTGGAGTCAGAGGACCTGGATTCAAATTCCAGTTCTTCTGCTTACTGATGTACCTTAGGAAAGTCATTTAAGAACTATCCTTCATTTTCCTAATCTATAAAATGAGGGAGTTGGACCCAATGACTTCTTATCTCCTTTTTAACTAGTAATCTATGCTCCCATGAAAAGGATAGTTGAAGATGTAATCACTAGTTAATACTATGAACAACATTCTTCAGTTTTTTACGTTTCTCTTAGTTCACATAAAATAGACAGCAAGACAGAAATCTTGGTAAGGACAGAATTTATATCTTAGGCCTCATATAGCAGAGTATTTAACACAGTAGATCTTCCATAAATGTTTCTTTAAATGAATGAAGAATTTAAGGTAGACACAGTTCAAATAAGAAGGTCTCATCCATTTGGGTAAAATTTTGCCCCATCGGTACCCCCCCAAAAAACCCCATAAACTTGAGCCCTTTTAAAATGGATGGATTTTTTGCATATTAATTTATCAAATATTCATTGACTACCTTGTACAACGTTCCTTGTAATAAGAGGAATAGATTTGACAAATATTTGATTATTAAAAAGGGCAATGTATGTTTAACAATGGTGTTTCCCATTGTTCTGGAGGATATCCAGAATATACAGTTCAAAATAAAAAGGAATACCTAGACATGGCAATGTCCTTCATATGATTCTATTTATGGGTGATATTTTGCTGATTGCATTAAATGCAGGAACATTTTAGAGCCTCTAAATGAGAGTCAAAATCACTGAAGAGTTTGTTCTGCCTATCCTCGATGGAAAAATCAAGTGGCTTGAGAAAGTCTATTGTCTAGATTGTGATATACACAGATAATGCACTGAGGTGATGCACTTGCATATATTTTGAATATACTTAGCATGCAGCACAGTGAGTGGCACAGAGTAGCTGCTTAATAAATGCTGATTAATCAACTGACTATATAATGGACTGGGCCTATAAGTGAATCAGAAAAGGAAAGAAGGGTTTTTGAAGTTTGAAAAATTATGCAATGCCTTTAATATCTCCAATTTTCTCTTTGAAGAAATGCTTATCCTTTTTTATTTTTATTTTTTAATAACACTGTTTCTCTGGAGATTTGTTTGGTTATAAGTCATAGATTAAAACTGTTTCTCCAGAATTAAAATGGAAACCCACACAGAAGGCAATGGAGACGGCAGCTGGTGAGTATGATTAGGAAGCTATATATTATCAATGAAGATTTACAATGGAGATACATTACAAATTATATCAGATGTATGATCTCAAAATAAGTTGGGGCAGTCATGTGTTAAGAGCAAAAGATAATGGGTAGAGTCTATGTGTTCATTAGTGTTCTAGATATGTTAAAAAGAACTAGAAGAAGGTTCCCGGCACTGTGAGTGCACCCTCTAGAGGATATATGGGAAGACATGGACAAGGGTGGCCCAGGATGAGAAGGCATGGGTGGATAATCTACTTTAAAAGAAAGAATGTTTGTATAACAAAGATCCAATGAAATATATATTAGCAATTGGATAGGCATTTAAGGGCATGGAAAAGAAGGATAAACTAGAGTCTCTGGACTGAATGGGGACATATGACATAAACATTTTTTTTTAACAATGAAAGGAAATATATAGTTGTGTCAAGTACGCAAAAGTATAGATTGTGCAAGGATCTTGAAATGCCAGGCTGAGGAATTTGGATTTCAGCCTATAGGTACTGGGCAGCCATCAGACAGTTTTACTTTTATTTTGTTTTAAGCAGGACAATAGCACAACTGGAGGGGGAGGGAGAGATTCCAAATTAGAATTGTTTGTATAAAGTGGCAAATTAAAAACAGTGAGAGTTATCCCTTGTTTTTTCCATATGAACAACTCAACTTATTTTCCACTCATATATCTCTCTGGTCATCATTTATGGCATATCTCATCTTTAGATGTTTATTGTAAAATGTGTATGAGATTCCCTGGTCTCCCAATCTTCAATTTTATAGTCAACTTAGGTTTAAGAAATGGTGGATTATTCACATTTGGAATTATCCTTACATGTGGTAAATTTTTAAAAATTAGGATGGCAATCTATTGATAGCCAGTTGGCTTCTAGACTATTTCCCCATGCTGACAGTTGGCAAGAGGAAATTCAGATTTATTCTTACTATTATTCCATGCCAAAAATATCTGGACAAGTAAATTCACTTCTAAAACACATACACAAATTCTTGTCAAACTTAATTACAGAATGCCTTATTATTCAGAATGATCAAGGGATGAGAAATTATCAATATATTAATTTCCAGATATCTAAATAAATAATCCATTTAAATAAATTATTTTTTATTTGTTTTAATTTCAATTTAATAGAAATTGTTTATGGCTTAATATATATTTCCCAAAAGCAGACGGTGAACTTAATTAACCTCTTCTTATTGACTCAGAGCTATTGTTCTGAACATCAATTATATAATTTATATATTATCAATTATATATAATATAATTTATATATGCCAAATATATAATATATAATAATCATATAATTATAGCTACACAGTGATGGTATCCTCAGAGTAGTTAGGCATATTTAAGCCTATATCAAATTGCCCCATTTTGTTTTTTGTGGTTCTGCTTTCTGATTTTAAAGGAATTCTTTACCCTTTCATTGTAAGCTATTATTTCTCATTGTTATCAATATATTGAAGCTCTCTCAGAAGATAGTAGAGAAGTATATAGTGAGTGTGACTTACAGGTGACATATTTATCAACGAAGAATTGCAATTGAAATACGGCATAAATGATGACCAGAGAGATACATGACTGGAGAATAAGTTGAGTTGGTCACATGGAAAAAACAAGGGATAGCTATCACTGTTTTTAATCTGCCATTTTATACAAACAATTCAAATGTAACAAGGATAGGGGTGGGGATGGCAATAAACATTTATATAGTGTCTCCTAAATGCCAGGCACTGTGCTAGGCATTTTTTACAAATATATCATTTGATCCTCACAATAACCCTGTGAGATAAATGTTATTATTATCCCCATTTTACACTTGAGGATACTGAGGCAGAAGGGGTCAAGTGATTTGTTTGAAGTCAAACAGCTAGTAGGTGTCTGACGCTGGATTTGAACTCAGATTTGCTGACCCTTCCCAGCACTCTATCCACTGCACCACCAGCTGCCTGCCAGGACTATTCATAGCTCCATATCTTCTCTATAAAGTGTGTGAGATTTGTGGCAGTTATTTTCCTTCTGAGAATTACTTCCTTCCGAGAATTTTTAAAATGTATTTTGCATTTAATACTATTTTTCTAATCATTGAATTTTCTAGAAGCATGACTTTGAGACCAATAGAGCTTAATTCTATAATTTTGTAATTAATCACCATTCAGATTTATTGACATATATATTCCCTTATGCTAGTGTTGATAATTAAGAACTGACTGTATTGTATAGCTCTGTCCCCTTTATACATTGCTGTTTGGGTAAATAATAAAAAGGCTCGATTTTTTTCTGTTATGGTAATGGCAGATTAGGAAAATCCAGCATCACCTACAAGTGATAATTCTCATTTTTGATAAAGACCAATTAAACTTGCTTTTCTTTATCTTCATCATTATTATCCATATTATGGAATAGGATTTATAGGATACTGTGAAAAAGGTATTGCACCCAGTCATAGAACACCTAGGGCAGCTGGGTGGGACAGCGGATACATTGTTGGCCTGGAGACAGGAAGACATGAGTTCAAATGTGGCCTCATACACTAACTAGCTCTGTGACCCTGGGTAAGTCACTTAACCTCTGTTTGCCTCAGTTTCCTCATCTGTAAAATGGGGTAGTAATAGCTCCTATCTTTGTTGTGAGGATTAAATTAGATAACAATTGTGAAGTTCTTAGAATAGTGCCTGGCGCGTAGCAAACACTATGTAAATAATACATGTTATTGCTATTTATCATCTAAGTGCATGCTTTGTCAGAAGGGATTTCAGGTATTGTTTAAGGGAACAGAGGAAAAATTGTTATGCCCTATCCGTTGTATAGTTTTAAATTTCAAAACAAGACAATCACAGAAGATCTAATGGGAAAAAAAGTTGACTAAACTACTTCCTTTTGACTTTGGTAAATTTCCTTCTTAAATGGAGCTGAAAGGAAATGATGTGGGATACCACTGGAATTTTTAAATTTGAAGGTAGAAAAGTATTCAGTTAAGGGAGGAAAAGTTGAAATAGAAACATATTTTTTTTTAATCATTATTATTTTACAATAGGCTGAGAGTGACTCAGACCAAAACCAAATTCTAATCATGGCTTTGCTGGTGTTCTCGTGGGAAGCACATTTCTCACCATGCATAGCTGTGAATTATATATTAAAAACAAAGTTTTTAATTAAAATTGGCAGTTTCTAACCTCCTGCTGAAAGTGAGAAGTGCCAGTGCCAGTATGGGGGCCTATGTCAGGGACACTCGGCCAGTTCCTATTCAGTTTCCTTCTGAGCTAGCAATCAGAAAGTGTTCACTGCATTAATACTTAAATGCATCTCTTAAGAGTTGTGGAAGATTTCCCCACCAACTTGATAAACTCTAAAGACCCAATTCATATGCATTCAGAGTTTGTGGCTGGGCTAATTCAGTTGTAAAGGGTTTGGAGACTTCCAACCATTCACTTAATCCCTATACTGACCCTCACTCCCATCCTCTAACATTTCACAAGAAGAATATGTAGACATTTCTAGTTTTCTACTTTATAAATATGTCTCACTTACTGACACTTCCAATAGAGTCATTGAGAGACAGTTTTAGTTGCAAGCAATGAAATATTACCATTTTTTTTTCTTTGAAATCCTTTCCCCCTTATTTCCAGCACAAGGCAATTCACTGCAGCTTTAAAAAGTACTGTTGTTAACTTGCCTCCTTCCTCCTCAGCCTCCAGTAAGGGCAGATGTGTCTGCTGGACCAGGACCCTCTGTGGACTATGAGATATTTCAGAGTTTATGAGCCATCCTGGTGAAGATCAAGGCTCCTTCTCCAGGATAGTGGCCCCAGTGGCAATATTTACTTTCTCATGCCATTAAGTGGTTCTCTAAGGTCCTCAATGATATCTAATTTACACCGAAGGCAAAAATTTGGCCTTGGGAGAATCTGTCTCTTGGCACTTTAATTTTCTCCTAATCATACTTACCTCTTCCCTTCAAATGACATTAGGAGAATTAATCTTATATACTCTGCAAAGCATGTCAAACCCCTCCAACAAACGTGCTTCATAAATACAGAGTATGGGGCCATGCCAAACTTTGTTTCCTGCACCAAGACTAATATACAGATTTGGCATCCAATACATTTCAATTAATAATTGTATTGTGAAAACATGTTTTCGTTCCCTTCCTTTGGAGGCTACTAAACAATACACAAAACTTGGGTCTGGCTTACAGAATCTGTTTTCTATAGGGACCACCCACTCTGTAACCTTTCACTGAAGGACTAGCCAGTGTTTCAATACATTTTTCCTACTTTATGTAAGATGACATTTCTGGGAACATGATCTCTGCTATTACACATGAGTAGAGCCCTTCGGATTCTTTCCATGTTTCCCAGCAATTAATGAGGGCAGGATTTCCAAGAATATTATGCATAATTTGTAGATCTGCTAGTGCTTGGGAAGAGACTCATGACTGGCAAGAATACTCTCTAATCACCACAGAGTGTTGGAAATCAGATTCATGTCCAAGGAAACCCATTCACAGCTTTTCCCCCAGCTCCTTATTGCTAGTAATTACGTCTTTTTTGTCCCTACCATAAGACTACTACAGTATTACCTCAGGGTAACCTGGAAAAAAATATATATATATATATGTATATATATATATATATATATATATATATATATATATATATATATATATATATATACATACTTGAACAGATACATAACAGTTTCTTTATTTCTTTTAGCCAAAATTTCAAGATAATAAACTAGCCTCTTTTTAAAAGAATGCTTTTTTGTTCCATTTCTTTGTGATTTCTATTTCTTTGTAATCACAAACAGGTCTGTTATAAATATTTTGGTGTAAGTGGTGATTTTGTTTATATCAATAGCCTCCTCAGTGTATGAACCTTGTAATAGAATCTCTGGGTCAAAAGGTATGGGTATTGTCATCATTTTTAGTTGCATAATTCTAAATTATTTTTTGAAGATGCATAGCTCTACCAACACTGCACCTACCCATGTGCCTATCTTCCAACAACCACTTCAGTCTTGAATATTGTCATCTTTTGTCATCTTTGCCAATGTACAAGGTATGAGATGCAACTTTGAGGTTTTAATTTGGATTTTTCTTGCTATTAGTGATATGAAGAATTCTTTCATGTGGTTAATAGTTTTTACTTCTTACTTTGAGAAGTGATTGCGCAAATCTTCTGATCATTGGAGTTTGAAATATATTTGTGTGTGTATATACACATGTATGTGTATATACACATGTTTACATATATATATGTAGGTATATACATATATGTTTGTGTATCTATCTATATTGCTAATAGTCCATGAATCTCAGACTCTAAACTTTTATCAGAGAAATCTGATACAAAAATATTTTTTCCTCATTTGACTATTTCCATTCTTATTCTGGGTGTATTAATTTCATTTGTGGAGACTTATCAGTTTCATGTAAAGTTATCTATTTCATTATTTTAATTACCTCTATTCCTTGTTTGATTAATAATACATCTCCTACCTCCTTTTTTTGATGGTTTCTTAAATGCTATTTTTTTTTTGCAAACAAGTTGTTAGTTGGTTGTTGTACTTTGTTCTCAAAGAGAACCAAAATGACATCACTATGCTAGAGTCAAGTTTCAAGGTGTCCAGGTATGGCTGATCTGACCAATACAAACTCAGAACATTGTACCACAGGTTGGGCAGAAATAGTTTGTGTGATCATTTGGGATGGATTCTCTAATTTTGTACATCTTGCACTTCTGAACTACTTCAATTCTACTTTGTTCATAGAGCACAGCACCTTCTCTGATGGGCTACAGGCAAAGGCCAGGCATCAGCGAACCTGGAGCAGGCCTCAGAGGACTGAATCACTA
This sequence comes from Phascolarctos cinereus, assembly GCF_003287225.1. NCBI lineage: Eukaryota > Metazoa > Chordata > Mammalia > Diprotodontia > Phascolarctidae > Phascolarctos > Phascolarctos cinereus. Next base: position 199,421,499 of record NW_027555736.1, read on the forward strand.
GCTGCTGCAGTGGTTTCCAGACTTCTCAACCCACAAATGCCAAAGACAACTGAGAAGGTCAGTAGGAAAGGTTTGTCAAACCTGGGTGAAAGAGGAGTCTGGCTCCAGTCCTGCATAGACCCCAGGTGGCTGCTTCCAGAGCTCTTCACCCATAAATGGTGGGGGATTGAGCTGCTGATCAGACAGGGATTGCAGGGATCTCTTTGTTGGAGCTAAACCAGGATTCTCTTGCTTTGTCCATGCTTACATCTGGGTCGAAATCCTGGGTTTAGGAGGAACATTGGCGTGGTGGACCTTGTGGCAGTGGTAGAGAGGGAATACTCACAGATCTCAGGCAGAAAACAATGCTTGTGGTCACTCACAGATCCAGGCTGAACTGCACTCCTCTCCCAGCCCATTGCAACAGATCTTTCCCATCAACCATTCAGGTTGTCTTGGGCTTGAAATCTGTTTCACTATGTCTTTTTGTGGATTCTGATGCTCTAGAATTTGTTTAGAGCCATTTTTTACCAGTATTTGGAAGGGTTTGGGGCCTGACTTTCTTTGAAAGCAAAAGAGAAGTGAACATTTTCCCCAAGATCTTTGCTGATCTTCCTTCCCAAGTTGTTAATGTTCTCTCTTTCCTTATTGACATTACACCATGGTAGACATATTTGTTTCTTATTTATCTGTATATATGTGTGTGTGTATGTGTGTGTGTATGTGTGTGTGTGTGTATATACACACATATATATGTATATATATATATGTATATATGTTTTTTTCCCCTCCCAAGTAAAATATTAATTCTTTTTGAGAAAAGTCTGTTTCATTTTTGTCTCTGAATCCCCAGTGCCTAGCCCATTGCTCTTTACATAGTAGGTACTTAATAAATGTTTGTTGCATGGATAGGCAAGGCCTTCCCCTTTTATCCTACTAAGATTTTCTGCCAATAAAAAAGGAATAAGTGAAAATTTTCCATATTTTCCACATTTTTATTTCTATTTCATATAATTGCTCTGATCTGTGAGAAGTGAGATTTTAAAACATTCCTTTGAAGAATTCCAGACCACGTTTATATACATATATATATATATACATATATACATATATATGTATATATATATATACATATATACATATATATGTATGTATATACACATGCATATCTTGAAATGTATATATGTATATGCATATGTGTAAATAATCACATGTATATTTTGCATGTATATATGTGTGTGCACATATGGAAATTCCTTTATTTTCACCTAGACAATGATTATACATCTATTAGTAGCAAAAGGGGCTATGCAACTCAAGCCTCCCAACCCTTAGTCCAGTTCTTTGTCCATTCTAGTGTTGTTGTTGCATTTTTCTGACTTAAAGACAAAAACCCAGAGGTTATGAAAGCCTTCTGTTACCATATATGAGCTAAAACTCCAAACTTTGTTGTGGAAGTGGAATAGACCCTAGAAATGAAAGCTAGCACAATTTAAATATATCTACCATGATCACACTTTCAAGAAACCCCTCCTGGATTACTTGGGTTCCATAGAATAATGCTGGGTATTAATGTGTGACATAAAACCTACCAGATTGTTGTTTTCATTAATTTTCCCCAGACCTAAATTTCACTGTCAAGGCTTTTTTCAGGGAATATCATATATATACACATACATTTTATATATATATATATATATATATATAATGTATGTGTGTATAATACACCTTATTAAGTGCCTACTATGTGCAAGGGACTGTACTAAATGCTAGGGTTGTAGCTGATAATTAAGAAAAAACAGTCACTGCCTTCAAGGAGCTTCTAAACTAAAGGGAGAAAAAACACATAAAAGAGGGCAGAAAGAAGGGGAAGGACACTGGGGTATCTTCTTCTGTGGAGTTGAAACTAGGCAGAGCGTCATATGCAAAGGGAAAGGAACTGTGAGTTCAGTTTGTACCCTCTATAAAGAATGGAAGAGTTTGGTACTCCTCCCTTCAGCTTTCCATTCATGGGAGCATGAGGGGCTGAGGGAGGTGGTGTCAATCAAGGCTTGAGTTAGCATGGTGATGGTTGAAGAAGGGAAGCCCAAGAAATCCATCATGTAGTCATTCAATTTTTTGGTGGGGAAAGAATTAGAACAAAACACAGGCACTATTTAAGGGAAAAAAGTGAGATTTTAAAAATCAGCCCTGGGGATGATTTTTAAAATACTGTCTTGGAAGCCCAGGAAAATGTGTGCCAAAGATTTGTAAAAAATACCCTCTGAAAAATCCCCTGCATTTCTAAGCAGCAAAGTCAATGAAATTATCTTAGAAAAAAAATATCTTTTATAAACCACAAAGAAGTAGCAGTAAAAACTGGGAAGTCAAAAAATTCTGGCAGTATGCTAAAATAAGGTGGCCAAAAATGTTTAAAGAATACTTTGCAAGAGATTTTTAAAAAATCAATACAAACAGGTTTTAAAACTTTGTTAAAGGGAGGAAAAGAGAAAATATGTGTGAAAAAAAGCTCTTTGCCCAATATTAACTACTTATTGTATTAAAAGCACTGTTGCAATGGTGGGTATAAAAATGAATATGATATTTTGGGGAAGCAGCATGGATAAATGGAAATATAAAATGATTCATCCTCAAAGGACTTGGATTCCAACCTTCCAATCCCCACCCTATTCCTCCCACACATAGAGACTTTGGCCAGTTTAATCCCTGTGTAAATCTGAGCACATCATTCTTCAGGCCTCAATGCCCTCAACATAAAATGAAGGATCTGGACTAGATGACCTCTAACACCTCCTCTTGCCATAACTCTAGGGTCTTTTGAAGATGTTTGGTCCTTCAAATTGTGGATAATTTTCTGGCATATCTTCTAGATTTAAATTTAGTGGGGGTAGATTAAACATATATGCAAAGATTTACAATTCATCAGGATACAAAAGGTGTCATATGAAAGGTAAATAATGCTATATTAGAAGAGAGGAGTGTTAGGGAATGTCTCATGAAAGAGGTAAGCTTTAAGAATTCATGGAATTTCAACTGGTGGAGATGAAGGGAAGGAAATTCAAGATGGGAAAAACATTATAAGCAAAGTCATTGAGGTGGAAAAGTCCAAATTGTGTTTAGGGAACAACTAGGTGATGCAATGGATAGAGAGCTGAACTTGGGACTCAAGACGATCCTAGTTCAACTCCTGCCCCAGATACTTAGTAATGTGACTGTAGATAAATCAGTTAACCTCTCTTATCTTCAGTTCCCTCATCTATTAAAAAGGAAGAGGGAGGTCAATAACACTTGCACATTACCTTACAGGGTTGTTTCAGTGTCAAACTAGCATGTAAAGAGTTTTGCACAAATTAAAGCACTACATAAATGCTAGGTATTATAGGGAAAGAACAGGTTATCAGTCTTGATTAGCATGTCAAATGAAAGAGGAAAGAAGGTTGTTACCACACCATGAAAGGCCTTGAATTCCACCATTTGTAGTTTTGTTTTGTTTGTTTGTTTATCCTATAGGCAAGTGAGAACTGCTATTTGTTCAAGGAAAATAACATTATTCCATGATTGTGGGATTAAAAAATATGCTTGGGTGACAATACAGTGATCCAAGACAAACACAAAGAATTCATGATGAAAAAATGCTACCCATCCCCAGAGAGAGAACTGATGAACTCTGAGTGCAAATTGATTTATTATTTTCTTACTTTACTGCTCTTTTAAAAATATGTGGCTAATATGGAAATTTGTTTTGCATGATTTCACATACATAATTGATATCATTTTGCTTGTTTTTTTTTCAGTGGTGAGGGGAAGATGTAGAAGGGAGGGACAGAATTTGGAACTCAATTTAAAAAGGAAAGAATGGCAAGGAAATAAGTAATAGATTGGAATGTTAATTTAAAATTAAAAAAATATGGTTGTTGAAAAAAAGATAATAGCTAACATATAGTGCTTACTTTATTATCTCAACTGATCCTCACAACAACCCTGTAAGGTAGGTGCTATTATTATCTCCATTCTATAGATTAGGAAAATGAGGCAAACAGAGGTTAAGTGACTTGAGCAGGGTTACAGTGCTTGTAAATGACTTAGGCCAGATTTGAATTTAGGTAGCTGAAAGACTAAGTGAATTTTTGGAAATAAAGAAAGGGTCCTAAGTAATCATGGAATCATAGAATCATGGATTTAGAGTTGGATAGGATTTTAAGGGTCACCTATTCTAACCCCTTCATTTCAGACATGCATCTAAGAGGTTACATGGCTTTTCCAAGGTCACCTAATTAGTAAATAGCACCCTGAAGACTCACTCTCATATCATATGACCACAAATCCATCACTCTACTGTATAACACTAAGTGGAGACAAGAGAAGGATATTAGGGAGATTGCAAAATCTGGGAAAGGCTAATGGTTTTATATCAACCAGTTATGAATGTTTTGGATGCTGTCAGAATGACAAAATAGATACACAAAATTCTTGAGGAGGAGCTGGCCAGTATCCACCCTGGTATTGTGAAGCAACTCAACTGTGAGACTGGGGATCTGTTAGCCAAAATGCATCACTTGTCATTATTAATGATCATTGTGCTTGAAGACTGCTGGATTACAAGTATTATCCTATTAGGGGAAAAAAAAACAGGTGAAAAGGAATCAGCTTCCATAGTTGTAGATGACCTTTTATCACATATATTTTCAGTCTGTTAGCAGTCTGAGTTTCTCTCATACTTTACATGGCTTTGAGGCAGATTTGTGCTGATCACACCTGACCCCTATACCCACATCAATCCTACTATCTTATTCTGACTACGATGTGGAAACACCTTCTTCCCATTAGTTCAGCTGAGATAAGGTAAGATTTTTTTTTTACAAAATACAATTTTGCTGGAGAAGGAAGAGAAAAGAAAAAATGCAAAAGAATATAGAAAGATGATTTATTCAGAAACAGAAAGGAGCATTACAGATTCACCTTTTTTAAAGAGTGTAATTAAAGTCTAATTTGGCTAAAATGTATGATGAATGAATAAAAGTAATGTAAAATAAGGAGAATGTTTGCCAGACTCTAGAGAGCCCAAGGAATTTACACACACACACACACACACACACACACACACACACACACACACATATGTATATGTGTATATATATATACATATATACGTTTTATACACACACACACACACACACACACACACACACACACACACACACACACACATTTTCCCCCTAGAAAGAATGGAGAGCCAAAGAAGTCTTTTGATCAAGGGAGTGACATGATCAGTCATACAATTTATGATGATTTCTTTGGCAGGTATGATGGACAAAAGGGAGAAAAGAAGAAAAATAAACTCAGGGAGCCCAATTAGGAAGCTATTAAAAAAGAACAGGTAAGAACTGATTAGGTATTGAACTCAGGTTGTACTGATGAAAGAACTTGGTAAATGTTAAAGCCCTATATAAATGTGAGCTCTTATTATTGCTAAATATGGGTCATGCCCCTCTGGTCCTGGTTACATTAATTTATGTGTTATAGTCATAAGACTATTCCCCCCTCCTTCTCCTCTCCTCTTTCCACTCCCCTACCATCTAACTTCTGTCCAAGTCCTAGAAGAATAAAGTACAGAAGATACTTCCCAAGTTGGCCTCAAATAATTTAGTTCAGACTTCAGGTCATTGTGTTTGGTTCAGACTCTTTAAAAGATGTATTCTGGCTTTGTGTGTATGTGTGTGTGTGCATGTGTGGGGAATCAGTAGGGAATCTCTTGATATAGTCTAAAGATCAGGCCTACATGCAAATGGTGGCAGTGAGAAAGGAAAGGAAGGAAAAATCCACAAGACCTGTGAAAATGTTGAACATATATATATATTTATACACGCACACACACACACACACACACACACACATAGATACATACACACATACATATACACACATACATATACATACATATACATATACATATACATATATATATGTATATATATATATGTATATATATCCTCAATTACCTTAGAAAGTTCAGTGTGAAAATGATGATTGTATTCAACACTAAGGCATGAGCTTTGTCAATCTTACTCTATCCTTGAAGTTCTACTGAGTGCACAGAAGCCGGGGTATTGTGTCTGTTCCTTCTTCTGTGCTCAGGTATATCCTGTCACCAACATGAAGTCCAAAGTGAAAAGTCATCAGGAATAGTGAGCAAACAAAAAGATTCCTATGATAAAAAGTCATTATAAGTGACAAAGACATTGAAGATACAAGCCTAGAGGAAGAGAAGAATTCTGAAATCCTGGAACAAGCAAAACCTCCTCCCCCTTTCCTCCCCCGCCAAAAAATGGTGTGGACACACATTCAACTAGAATTTCTGGAAGATACACACACACACACACACACACACACACACACACACATATGTATATGTGTACACAAATACATACCTATATAAAATTATCATTGGCAGCCTACAAAATGCCCCTAGGGCATTTTGCAAAATTCAAATATCTACCAAGTGTAAAGAGATGCTACTATTAAAGGATATTAAAATAATGAGCCATAGGGCCTGAAAAGCACTCCAGAAACCAAAGCAAAACAAAAAAAAGAAGTCTCAGAATAAACAACAGGAACATCACTATTACATGCCTCTCTAAGTGACTGCTTTCAAAGGGAGAGTGCTCCTATAGATGCTTGTGTTCTGATATGTTTGTTTAAATATTCACTCATTGAGAATAATTTAATTGCTTTTAAGTGAAGGCAGTTGCACAAACTAACAATTAACACTGCTTCCATGTAGAGGTTTTGTCAGTCCTGCTTTAATAAATAGAATTACCTGTACTTAGCACATTGTTTGTATGAAAATAAGAGCTGCTAAATTACTTAAAAACACTTTATTCTCATAGCAGGTTAAACATCTCCCCCCTGCAACCTCATTCACATTCATAATGTTTATTACAAATTATTTTTTCATAAATCGTATAATATTGAACTTCAGCTCATCCCCTTTATAAGTTATTTGCCTCAATGTTTTAGTGAATCAAAGAACTCATTGGCATTGATGGAGACAGTTACATTCTTCCTGACCCTGTGATATTACTGTTTATTTTTTTTAAAGTAGTCCATAGTGGATTTTCCCAATACAATGGAGGACTACCTCTGAATCTTCTAACACTTTGTCAAGACTAGTAAAATACTGAGGCTGTATATCCCTTGATTTTTTCTTTTATTTATTTTTTATTATTTTTTTGAATTTTATTAATTTATTTTCATTTATTAACAATCACTTCCATATGCTTTTGAGTTGAAAAATTCTCTGCCCCTTCCTCCCCCCCACCCTCCCCAAGATGGCACACAAACTGATATAGGCTTTACTTTTACATACCATGATACATATTTTTAACATTAGTGAAGTTGTAAGTAAAAACTGAAACCAATAGGAGGAACCATCAGAAAGATGAAACAAAACTCAAAAGGAGGCAAAAATAAGTGATAGCGATTCGACTTCCAAACTTCTTTCTTTGGATGTGGACAGCATTTTCCATCCTGAGAACTCTGCAGATGTCTTAGATCCTCATAATGCTGAGAAGAGTTCAGTTTAACAATCATAGTCATTGCAAAACGTGGCTGTTATTGTGTACAAAGTCCTCTTGGTTCTGCTCACTTCACTCAGCATCAGACCACATAAGTCTTTCCAAGTTTTTCTGAAGTCAGCCTGTTCATCATTTTTTATAGCACAGTAGTATTCCATTACATTCTTATACCACAACTTGCTCAGCCATTCCCCAATTGATGGGCATCCTCTCACTTTCCAATTCTTTGCCACCAAAAAAAGAGCTGCTATGAATATTTTTGTACGTGTGGGTCCTTTTCCCATTTGTACAATCTCCTTGGGATATAGCCCTAGAAATGCTATTGCTGGATCAAAGGGTATGCACATTTTTGCAGCCCTTTGGGCATAGTTCCAAATTGTTCTTCAAAATGGTTGGACCATTTCACAACTCCACCAACAATGTATTAGTGTTCCAATTTTCCCACATCTTCTCCAACATTTATCATTTTCCTGTTTTGTCATGTTGGCCAATCTGATAGGTATGATGTGGTACCTCAGAGTTCTTTTGATTTGCATTTCTCTAATCAATAAAGATTTAGAGCATTTTTTCATATGACTATAGATGGCTTTAATTTCTTCATCTGAGAACTGTCTGTTCATATCCTTTGACCATTTGTCAGTAGAGGAATGACTTGTGTTCTTATAAATTTGCCTTAATTCTCTATATATTTTACAACTGAGGCTTTTATCAGAGAGACTGGTTGTAAAAATACTTTCCCAATTTTCTACCTTCCTTCTAATCTTAGTTGCATTGGCTTTGTGCAAAAACATTTCAATTTAATGTAATCAAAATTATCATTTTGTTTTTAATGTTCTCTATCTCCTGTTTTCATGAATTCTTCTGTTCTCATAGATCTGATAGGTAAACTATTCTTGTTCTCCCAGTTTACTTATGGTATAGCCTTTATATCTAAGTCATGAACCCATTTTGACTTTATTTTGGTATATGGTGTGAGATTTGGGTCTATGCCTAGTTTCTGCCATACTCTTTTCCAGTTTTCCCAGCAGTTTTTTTTCGAAGAGTGGGTTCTTATCCCAGCTGGGGTCTTTGGGTTTATCAAATAATAGATTACTATAGTCATTGACTACTGTGTCTTGAATATTTAACTTATTCCACTGATCCACCTCCCTATTTCTTAGCCAGTACCAAGCAGTTTTGATGATTGCTGCTTTATAATACAATTTAAGATCTGGAATTGCTAGGCCACCTTCCCCTGCATTTCTTTTCATTAGTTCCTTTGATATTCTGGACCTTTTGTTTTTCCAAATGAATCTTGTTATTATTTTTTCTAACTCTATAAAATAATTTTTGGTAGTTTGATTGGTATGGCACTGAATAAGTAAATTAGCTTAGGTAGGATTGTCATTTTTATTATATTAGCTCGGCCTACCCATGAGCAACTGATGTTTTTCCAATTATTTAGATCTGATTTTATTTGTGTGAAAAGTTTTGTAACTGTGTTCATAGAATTCCTGGGTTTGTTTTGGTAGGTAGACTCCTAAATATTTTATAATGTCTACAGTAAGTTTAAATGGGATTTCTCTTTCTATCTCTTGCTGTTGGGCATTGTTGGTTATATATAGAAATGCTGATGATTTATGTGGGTTTATTTTATAGCCTGCAACTTTGCTAAAGTTGTTTATTACTTCAAGTAGTTTTTTACTTGATTCTCTAGGATCCTCTAAGTATATCATCATGTCATCTGCAAAGAGTGATGGCTTTGTTTCTTCTTTGCCTATTCTAATGCCTTCATTCTAATTTCTTCTTCTTATTGCTAAAGCTAAGGTTTCCAGTACAATATTGAATAACAGTGGTGATAATGGACATCCTTGCTTCACCCCTACTCTTATTGGAAATGCTTCTAGCCTTTCCCCATTACATATAATGCTTGCTGAAGGTTTTGGATAAATGCTATTTAGTATTTTAAGGAAGGCTCCATTTATACCTTGCTTTCTAGTGTTTTTAATAGGAATGGGTATTGTATTTTATCAAAAGCTTTTTCTGCATCTATTGAGGTGATCATGTGGTTTCTGTTGGTTTTGTTGTTGATATGCTCAATGACGCTGATAGTTTTCCTAATATTGAACCAACCCTGCATTTTTAATTTCCCCTATTTTTAAATCCTACCTGGTCATAGTGTATTATTCTTGTGATAAGTTGCTGCAATCTACTTGCTAGTATTTTGTTTAAAATTTTTGCATTTATATTCATTAGAGAAAATGGTCTATAAATTTCTTTCTCTATTTTGACTCTTCTTGGTTTAGGTATCAACACCATATTTGTATCATAAAATGAATTTGGTAAGAGTCCTTCTTCACCTATTTTCCCAAATACTCTATACAGTATTGGAATTAATTGTTCTCTAAATGTTTGACAGAATCCGCATGTAAATCCATCTGGCCCTGGAGATTTTTTCCTAGGGAGTTCATCAATGGCTTGTTCAATTTCTTTTTCTGAGATGGGGTTATTTAAGTATTTTACTTCCTCTTCGGTTAATCTGGGCAATTTATATTTTTGTAAATATGTATCCATTTCACTAAGATTGTGAAATTTGTTGGCATATAGTTGGGCAAAATAACTCCTAATTATTGTTTTAATTTCCTCTTCCTTGGTGGTAGCTTCACCCTTTTCATTCTTGATACTAGTAATTTGGTTTTCTTCTTTTTTTTTTAATTAAATTAACCAAAGGTTTATCTATTTTATTGGTTTTTTCATAAAACCAGCTCTTAGTTTTATTTATTAGTTCAATAGTTTTCTTAATTTCAATTTTATTAATTTTTCCTTTGGTTTTCAATATTTCTAATTTGGTGTTTAGTTGAGGATTTTTAATTTGTTCTTTTTCTAGTTTTTTTAGTTGTATGCCCAATTCATTAATCTCCTCTTTTTCTATTTTATTTATGTAAGCATTTAGAGATATAAAACTTCCCCTAAGAACTGCTTTCTGCATCCCAAGTTTTGGTATGTTGTCTCATTATTGTCATTCTCTTGAATGAAATTATTGATTGTTTCTATGATTTGTTGTTTGACCCAATCATTTTTTAGGATTAGATTATTTAGTTTCCAATTTTTTAGTCTATCTTTCCATGGCCCTTTATTACATATAATTTTTATTGCATCATGATCTGAAAAGGATGCATTTAATATTTCTGCCTTTCTGCATTGGATTGTGAGGTTTTTATGCCCTAGTACATGGTCAATTTTGTGTATGTGCCATGTACTGCTGAGAAAAAAGTATATTCCTTTCTATCCCCATTCAGTTTTCTCCAGAGGTCTATCATACCTAACTTTTCTAATGTTCTATTCACCTCCTTAACTTCTTTCTTGTTTATTTTGTGGTTAGACTTATCTAGTGCGAGAGGGGAGGTTCAGGTCCCCCACTAGTATAGTTTTGCTGTCTATTTCTTCCTGTAACTCCCTGAACTTCTCCTGTAAGAATTTGGATGCTATACCATTTGGTGCATATATGTTTAGTAATGATATTACTTCATTGTCTATGGTGCCTTTTAGCAGGATGTAGTTTCCTTCCTTATCTCTTTTGATTAGATCTATTTTTGCTTTTGCTTTGTCTGAGATCAGGATTGCTACCCCTGCTTTTTTTACTTCAGCTGACGCATAATATATTCTGCTCCAGCCTTTTACCTTTACCCTGTATGTGTCACTCTTTTTCAAATGTGTTTCCTGTAAACAACATATTGTAGGATTATGGTTTTTAATCCATTCTGCAATCCATTTCCGTTTTATGGGAGAGTTCATCCCATTCACATTCACAGTTATGATTACTATCTGTGTCTTTTTCTCCATCCTTTTCCCCCCATTTATGCTTTTCTTTCTCCTTTTTCCTTTCCCCCTTCACTAGTGTTTTGCTTTTGACCACCGCCTCCTTCAGTCCCTCCCCCTTTTATTATCCCTTTCCCTTTTCTTCCCCTTTAGTCTTACTGCTTCTTCCCTCCCTTCTTCCCCCCCCTTTTCTTTCCCCTTTTCCCTCCTACTGCCTATAGGGCAAGTTAGATTTCTATACCTAACTGATTATATTATGCCCTTCTTGAGCCAAATCTGATGAGAGTAAGGTTCAAACAATGCTCCCCCTTCTTTCCCTCTGCTGTAATAGGATTTTGTGTCTTTTCCTGTAATGTAATTTACCCTTGTCTGCCTCCTCCTTTCTCAGTACATTTTCTAAGATCAGATTGATCCACTTATTTGGATCCATTTAACCCACTTGATTAGATTTTTTTTTATCATTACATCAAAGTCAACTAATATCCACCCTCTTTATGTATACTCCTTTAACAATGTAATAACAATACAGTTCTCAAGGGTTGCAAGTCTCATATTCCCTTGTAGGGTTTAAACAGCCCCCCCTTATTAACAACATATTGTATCTTTCTGTCCCATTTACCTTTTTAGTCCTTCTTGAGTCCTGTACTTGAAGATCAAATTTTTTGTTGAGCTCTGGTCTTTTTATCAGGAAAGTTTGGAAGTCTCCTATTTCATTGAATATCCACCTCCTCCCTTGAAAAATGATGCTCATTTTTGCTGGGTAATTGATCCTTGGCTGCATTCCAAGCTCCTTTGCCTTAGAATATCATGTTCCATGCCCTGCGTCTTTTAATGTAGAAGCTGCAAGGTCCTGTGTAATCCTGACTGTGGTTCCATGATATTTAAATTGTTTCTTTCTGGCTGCTTGCAGCACCTTCTCTTTCATCTGGTAATTTTGGAATTTTGCTATTATATTCCTTGGTTGTCAATTTGGGATCTCTTTCAGGTGGTGATCGGTGATTCTTTCTATGGTTATTTTCCCTTCTGGTTCTAGGACTTCAGGGCAGTTTTCCTTTATGATTTCCTGAAAGATACTGTCCAGGCTCTTTTTTTCATCATGATTTTCAGGTAGTCCAATAATTTTTAAATTGTCTCTCCTGAGTCGATTTTCCAGGTCTGTTTTACTGATGAGGTATTTTACATTTTCATCTATTTTTTCATTTTTTTGTTTCTGTTTGACTGATTCTTGCTCTCTCATAGAGACATTAGTTTCCATTTGTCCAATTCTAGTTTTTAACAGATTGTTTTCTTCTGTTAGTTTTTGTACTTCCTTCTTCAATTGGCCAATTGTGTTTTTTAGGGACTTTTTTCTTCAGTGTATTTTTTTTCCAATTGGCCAATTGTATTTTTGAAGGACTCTTCTACCTCTCTCATTTGACTATTAAAATCCTTCTTGAGCTCTTCTAAGAAGGCTTTTTGGGCTTCAGACCAGTTCATATTCCCTTTTGTTGTTGCAGATGTGGGTTTGTTGACAATGTTGTCCTCTTCAGAATTTCTGTCTTGATCTTCACTCTTCTCATAATATGAATCTATGGTACTTTCTTTTTACTCATGTTTCTTTATTCCCTGGCCTTTAAAGAGATTGAGCTCTCCTGCTGGGGAACAGAGTACTGACCCAAGCTTCTTGTGTTGGGAGCCTAGGTCTTGGTCACTGGCTTTGTGTGCTGGGGTCTTATGCTGGAATTGGAGGCTGTAGGTTTCTGGCAGCTTACCTCGTGTTGGGCTAGAATCAGCAAGGCTGGAACTTTCAGGCAATTCTAGGTTGCCTGCTTTTCCTTTCCTTTAGCTTTCTTCAGCTCCTTTTAGATGGGTGCTGTAGGATGTTTATCTGCCTGGGGCCCCTTGCAGTGTTGTCTCCCTCATTTCTGCCAATGCACTGGGAGACTCCTTTATGGTGGAGTGCCTGAGGTTCCTGGTGGTTTTCTGAGCAGGTTTCCACTGGTTCCCCCACCCTCACTGAGGCACTCGGAGGTCCAGGTGTTGGTGTTTGCCTGCTCTACCACCTATGCTTCAGGATTTCTTCACAATTGGAGGCTTCAGGGCTCCTACAGCTCACCTGGTGTTGGGTTGGAATCAACAAGGCTGGGGCTTTAGGAAGCCTTTAGGTTGTTTTCTTCACCTCCTTTCAGATGAATGCTGCAGGGTACTTATCTGCCTGGGGGCCCTGATAGTTCTGCCTCCCTTATTTTTGCTGAGGCACTGGGAGACCCATTTGCTGGGCTGCTGCAGTGCTGCTCCCTGTCTTTCTTCTAGTTCAGGTGTTCCAGGGATTTTTTCCTTGGGTAATATTTTCTGGGTTTTCAGAGGTTGATAGGGGAGAATGAGAGTGACTACCTTTTCACTCTGCCATCTTGGCTCCCAGAAGCCCTTGATTTTCTTATGTAACTAAATTACTTTTTTCTGGTTATACAGTTTTTTATGGCACATTTTACCATGTTATGCGTGCAAGTTTTCTTTGATGATATTCCTCAAGTCACTTATACTTACCATTTATCATTGCATTGACCTTTTGGCTGCCTGCAAATGTGATTCTTGTTACATTATAGTATTTCATTCATAGTCATTTAAAGTCACTGGAACAATAGAGGTGATGAAAAGATTTGTTTTGTGTTCAGGGAATCATCTGAGATCACTGAATGTGCTACACAATATGTGTATTAAATTCTACTCCTACTTCATTAAAAACAGTATATGTGCATATACATATGTACACATACATCTATATGTATATACACATATAAGAACAGTATACAATATATATGTAGACATATATACATTTATAGACACACACATATACACATGTGTATACATGTCTACATAGATACACATACTTACACACATGTGTATATGTGTGCAAATACATACATTAACTTAATTACTATGACAAGAATTCTTTATATGTTTACTGTATTTCAGGCACAGTGCTAGTCACTGGCTTCACAAAGAGAAAAACAAAAGCAAAAACAAAATCCCTGGCCCTCAAAGAGTTTTATGTTCCCCTAGGGAAAACTGTATTTCATAGTTACTTGAATGCAAAACATCAATCAATTGATAAAACATTTATTAAGTACCTACTGTGTTCCAGGTGTAAGCTGTGGAAAACACACACCACACACACACACACACACACACACACACACACAACACATATACACAGAATTTTATTGGCAGCTTTACCAAATGAGATCTAGAAATGCCTAATCTTGAAGATGGGTCTGAAGTACAACATGCCCATCTCACATATCATCAGCTGGGCAATACATGTTGTTCATCTACCAGATGACTAGATTAGACCTGAATAATCACAAATTCTATGTTATTGGGTTCCAATCACTAAAATTTTGTGTTATATTGGGAAGATTAGTGTTTATTTTTCTTAAAGCTTATTGTGTAATTTAATTTCACCCCAATAAAAGACATGTTCAGCTGCTATGGAAACTATCTCCATTTCCCTAACTTTAACAGTAAAAGAATTCAGATATTTCACACCTTGTAAAATAACACTGTTTTACAAAGTAAAAAAAAAAAAACATGAACAAGAGCAAACAAATAAGCCTGACATTTCTTTTTTGTTTTACATATACCATTCAATGGAAGGTCACATTTAAAGTTCTGTTACATTTTACTGAAGAAAAAAAAATCACATCCCTTATTTAATGAGGAACAATCTTAATATAACACATTTGTAAGTTTTCTATTTTCTGGATGTTAACCACCTTTGCCTCCTTCTCATCTATCTTTCTTGGATTTAAAAAAATATATATATACACAATTTAGACAGAAATAAACTTGACCTAACTACTAAATAATGATATTGGCATCAGATACCCAGAATTGGCAATAAATTCAAGGTTAATAGATTCTTTAAAAAAATCTACCTAGTCTTTGAGGAAGGTCACTGTAGCAGATTTTACTAAATATCTAGTTCTATACTTATTAATTCCATAGTAATAACTGCAATGCAGAATTATAGCCCACACTTACCTCAGTGTAAAAGGACCTGTTGTTTTTGTCAGAATACTGTTTCCTGATTTGATTTCCAATTTCCTGGTAATATAACATCAAAGAAACCAAATGAAGCGTAAGAGAAACAAAAAAAAAACAAACAAAAAAATTACATACCTGAATTCTAACAGTTGTATGCTTTCTAACATTGAAGAGAAATTTAGTAAGTAGTATAGAAACAAAAGGAGTATGGTATAGTGGACAGAAGACCAGCCTTAGATACATGAAGACTTGAGTTCAAGTACTGCTTCTGATAAATCCTAACTATATAACTATGGACAAGTCACCTAAATTTTTTAGAGTAAATCATGGGTCTTTACTATAAATAAATAAGTAAATGAAGAGAAAGAGAGAGAGAGACAGAGAGAGAGATTGATTTGATGTCAGAAGAACTGAATTCAAATTCTGACTCTCCTACTTACTATCTATGTAGCTTTTGTAGAGTTATTTAACCTCTATAGGTCTCATTTTTCTTATTGCAAAAATGAGGAAATCCAGTTAAATGACCTTTAAAGTTCATCCTCAATCTAATCAATAATCCTATAAAGCTATTCAACTACAGTATAGAAATTTAGGATGCTGAAATAAACAATATAACTTTATTTTTCTTCTAAGATTGTTTTGGTATCTGAAAGGCACATTTTCATAGACATCTTCCTTTATAGGTACAGAAAGTGGAATCTCAGGTCACTACACTTTGCATCTGCTGCTCTGCCTGGTTTCAACTCCGTAGAACAAGATGCCCCTATATCAGATGCCCCCTATCGTTGTGTTCCCCTAATCCCCCCCAAACTGCTTTTCTGCCATCTTTTATGTGTTGTGTTCTCCTAATAGATTGTAAACTCCTTGAGGGCAGGGAAAGTTTTTCTTTTTATTAATTGTATCCATGGCACTTAGCACAGTGCCTGGCACATAGTAAAGTGCTAAATAAGTGTTTATTTGATTGGATGTGCAATTGGAAAAATTGTGAGCTGATCTCTTACCAACAAAAAGATGTAACAGATGGATAAGCCCTGTATCGGCTTCATTAATATCCATTTAATGTCATTAGATCAAGAGAAAAGGAACATTGGGGGATAGACCTGGGGAAGATTTGGGGGAAGATATGGACAAGAGTCTAACTAGATAAAAGTGTATGTCTTGTGATATATGAATGTCTTGTGATCAGTATCATGAGAGAAAATATCCACTTCAATAAGACCATGAGCAAATCAAAGTATTCAAGGACATTCACTATTTTACATTATTTCCCTTGCTTTTCTATAACTAATTAACCAACAAGAATTCATTAAGTGCCTACTGTGTTCCAGACAATGAATAAAAGAACAGAAATTTTCTAAATCCAAACTTTATCCCAGTGAGATGGGCAACAGAGGGAGGGGGAAAAGGCTAACATTTGAAAAGATTCATCCATGAAAGGAAATGCCTTGTGAAAGTTAAATTTTGTATTGTTTTTGTTGTTGTTGTTGTTGTGCATGTGTTTTGAGGGATGCTAAAACAGAAAAACAAAAACCCCTCTCCATTCCACAGGGAAAATCCTTTCTTCAGGGAGTATAAAAAAGTTTTTATTGGTGTCAGCATTTCCTTTTCAAACGTCATGATGGCAGATCTTTTTCTTACATTTTACACATTCCCCTAGACTGAAGTGGCCAAGGTTTCAAGTAATTTTTTCTGTCCCGTCTATAAATAGCCACATATTTCATTTGGGCTACCTTTACACTTCTTCCCATTTTTGACATTAGAGCTGAGACAAGCTGAAGGGATGGATTAAGTGTCATCATTGTGGTATATGGAACTCCAGGGTACTTGTTTTTTTTTTTTTTCTGAAAGTAGTCTACCTATTACCACTGTCTTCTTTTTATTCTGCAAATTTCAAAAATGTTTGGGAGATAATTTCAAGCTCTACCAATCATACCCTTTTCAGCTTAAAGGCTTCGGTCAAATATAATTTCTTATACATACAAGTAGGACAGATAATGTTCACTAGTAGATGATAATTAAGGCATGCATTATGCATTCCTTAAAAGACTCATTACTACTACTGAAATTGTACATTTCATCCTCTTGAATTTCTTAAACTGGAAAAATCCAGATACTGATAGACTGTCAAAGTACAAGGCATGCAACATTAGGAAAGTGATTCATAGATTGAAGAAAGAAGAAAAGTAAAATAATTCCAAGCAGGTATTTATTCATAGATAATCATCTTCATTTTATAAAATAAGAAAGTCATAATAGATCAGATACTTTTCATTTGCCCTTAGTGCATTCTGGATTTATATCATTCTATCTCCTATTGTATTTTCTTTTGTTATTGAAATTCTTTTTTATTCTTTCTTCAGAGATAAATGTCACTACCACATGGACCATTGTTTAGGTAAAGAAAGATTGACTCATGCTTTCTGTGATTACTAAAGACAGTTGGCTACCCATTACTTTACCATTATCACCTTGACTTATTAAAACAAATTGTGTTTGTCCAATCGTCATGCTATAATTTGTATGACATTTCCTTTAGAGAGCAGTTAAACATCAGATTTGAGGTGATAATGCCATTTTATTAGGTAGCTAAACATACCATGATTAAATGTCTTCTCAAAAAAGCCCATTCCAATTTTGAATAATTCTGTTTTTTAGGGTGGTTTTCCTCATATCAAGCCTAAATTTGTCTCTTCACAACATCCACTTTGTTTCTGCCATCTGGGGACGAATAGACCAAATTCAATTCTCCTTCCACATAACTCTTATTGAGATATTGGAAGCTAAGAGGAAATAGAACTAAATGTGATTTTCTAAAATGATTCAGTATCCAGAACAGTGCTTCAAATTTGTATATATTCAATAAATATTTTAGATGATGTTAATGATGATGAAAATTAGATTCATAATCATAATTAAGTGAAAGATTTAATGTTGCTTTTTTAAAAGCTGTATAATGATGTGTAGTCTGATAAAAAAAAATTAAAAAAAATTAAAACTCTCAAATACTAGTAAAAACCTCCAGAGTTTATTTTGTGGCTCTGTTGCCAAGAAAGTTAAGTGTATGAATTAGAAATAAATCACTAGTAGTTACTCCACAGAGCAACTTAAGATCATAGGCTTAAAGCTGGAATGGTCTTCAGATGATATCAAGTTTAATCTCCTTATTTTGGAGGTGAGGAAACTGAGGCCTTGGGAGGTTAACTAAGTTGGCCAAAGTCACTCTGGTAGGGGCAGCTAGGTGGTGCAGTGGATAGAGCACTGGCCCTGGATTCAGGAGGAAGTGAGTTCAAATCTGGCCTCAGACACGTAATACTTACTAGTTGTGTGACCCTGGGCAAGTCACTTAACCCCATTGCCTAGCAAAAAAAATAAAAAATAAATAAAAATAAAAAAAAAACCCAAAGTCAATCTGGTAGTAGTAAGAGAGTAAGGCTGGGTTTGAACTGAGGTCTCCTAATTCCAAAGATAGTGCTCTTTTCACTGCATAATGTTGAAGAATGCTCTAAAAATTCTTTTTTTTAATACTTCGAAGATCAAAGGTTACATCAATGAAATCTGATTTTATTGCTCTCACTATAGATGGAGTTTTGATGCCACTAATACCTTAGTAATCAGTTTATCTATCTTGTTTTAATCAAAAATAATATCACCTGCTGGCTAGCCTTCCAGTGTTAAGTTTTTGTGAACTTACTATGATAGTCTTGGCATACCCAATGATGTTGTAAATCTTCTCCTTGAAACAAAGACTGATATTTTAATACTAACATATTTTTTTCCTGCTGGTGTTGTAGATATTTTATGGCTACATGTAATGGAACAATACAGTCTCCCAAAAATTGAATCTAACAGTCATCCAAAGGTAGAAAACCATAATAGGTATGAACCAGGAAGGTACAGGTGGAGAAGGGTGAAAGGGAGAGGAGAAAGGGGGAGAAAAGGAGAGGGAGAAAAGGAGAGAGGGGGAAGGAATATTAATTAAGCACTTGCTGTGTGCCAAGCACTATACTAAGTGCTAAGAATACAAATACAGCAGAAAGACTACCCCTGCTCTCAAGCAGCTTACATTTTATTGTGTGAAGAAAAAAATATAAAAGGATCTAAAAAGTGGGGTGGATACATGTCCAGGGCTAGGTGAAGAAGGAATTCTGAGAGTCATGGGCTGAACCACATGTGGAATCATCACTGTTGCCATGAGCCTCCTTCAAATGGATGTTTGGAGACAAGCTCACCAATCATTAGGGAATGAGAAAGAGGAGGCATTGCAAGCAAGAAGGCCACTGGGCTGAACCAGGCTTAGAGAAGCATTTTAAAGAAGCTTCTCAGAGAAACGAGTGACCAGAAAAGAAAATGGGTTGGTCATAGGGTGAGAGTGAGTTATAAGTAACAGATAATCCGCATGCTCCATTGGTATCCATTAGAAGTAAGGAAATCTTGAGGAAGACATTGGGCACACTGAGTTGGCCACCTGTGGTTGAGCTTCTGGAGGACACAGAAGAGAGTCACATAGTTATCTTATGTAACATTGATTTCAATCTGCACTCTTGGAAGAAATACCCATAATGGTGAGGTCATATCTATCTGCATATGTGAGTGTTATACTCCTATGAGCCGCATATTATGTTATTTTATTTGTCAAAGAGTTTAAAATTTAAAATAGCACAAGGGAGGGAGATAATGCTTTTCACTGAAAGCTGTGACTGAAATTGATGATAAAGGCATATTTAATATCCCTGAGCCCAATTTTTATTCCTCTAGGATTTTCTGTCTTTCTTACTAACATTACAGACCACCATGGTGTTCTTATATAATAATAGTTCAATTATGCAGAGGCTTCTGTGTTAAAGAAGGGAACAGATATGTTGCAAGGGTATTATAATGAGTTATAAATTTGGGGCTCAGTTATTTTTTTTTCCTAAGAGGAGAAAAATGTGAAATATCTCTAAAGATACAGACCTGCAGAATGAAATTAATATTAAAAGAAATCCCCCAGCCCTGATCATCTGCCTAAGCCATTGTTTTTGCTACTTCAAAAAAAAAAAAGAAGATAGCAAATAGAGAACACAGAATATGAATGTCCTAGCAGCTTTGCAACTGAGCTGTTTGTATGTGTTGGTCACATTGTTCCTCTTCTCTTGAGCAATTTTAGCTCCTGCCCAGTTTCTGTTTTCAGAAGCAGTTCAGCACTTTTCCATGCCCCAGAGTACAACATGGCTACCAGGCTGAATTCTGAGTTAGCTGGATAGATGTACAAGCCCCATGTGATGCCCACATACAGTGATGAAGATGTTTTACGGCAGTATTCTGAAGAAGCTGCAAAGCCATGGGATAAGTCTTGGCTTCTGGTAACCAAGCCCCACTTGCCCTTTACATGCTAGATTTGCTTCTCACCAAAGTCCTTCAGAGAAGATACTTGAGGCATTCTATGGTGAGCAAGAGAGTTACAGACTGTACCCAGCAGAACACTCATTTCTCTTTCAAAGCTTCATCTTCTGTTCTGAACAGCTACTCTTTCAGACTGTGCAAGAGACCTGGATACATGACCAGAGGGCAGAATACGTATAGAATTCTACAGAGCTTACTGGGGTGTAACAGGGCTACCAAAAAAAGACGGAGAGCAGATGCATGCCACTGAAGTGGAGAACAGGACAAGCTGTGTAGCCAATAGAATATTTATTGCCTGTTGATATAATTGGGTTCTATCACAAATGCTTTCTCTGATTTTGCATCAGAAAGAAAGTTGTATTTATACTTAAAGTACTGGGATTCAAAATCTGGCTTTATTATTTATTAACCATATAACCTTGATCAAGTCACTTAATAACTCTAGGCTCTGCTTACTCACCTATAAAATTAGAGTAGTTGACTTTTATGATCGCTTCCAACTCTAAATCTGTGATTCTTTGAACTATTGAAGCCAATCTTCAGAAACAGGTGAGTAGAGAATGAATACAGTCCATTTGTCTGTGAAATATTCCAGGAAATAGGAATGTATGTTATTGCACTCATTTCATAGGCAGGCAAAATAGAGATTGGTTAAGTCAACTGATTAGACAGTTGATTAGAACTCAGGCTTCTTTTAGTCCAGGGATCTACCCACTAACAAATATAGTTTCAGTAACTCAACTGAAAAAGGGAAAACTCAAGTAAATCTCTAAATAGAGTATCAATGGGACATCAGTTACAAAATCAGAATTAGAACCTGCGACTTCAAGTACCATGCTCAAACAACCAGTGAATCATACCTTAGTAGATTTATGATTTCATCTACATGGGTAATGCTTCCATGTATGTATCTCACAACCTGACTACCACCTACCTACTCATGTTTCCATCCCATCCCATGTCATTTGATCATACATAACATATGTAAAGCACTTTGGCTTTAGATTCTCTGAATCCACTATGATTCTAAGTTGGTGTTTTGGTTCTTTTACTATCTCAATGAACACATTATTAACACTGTCTATTTCATATAAATCTCATCCAACCCCAAAATTCTAAAGATGAAAAAACTAAGGCCCAGAGAACCCCAAATGACTAACCCAAGATCACAGAGCTAGGTCTTTTCTTTTGCTCTAATTATATAAATAGCCTTTTGTATCTTCTTTTTGTATCATTTATGCCTACATAATGTAATTTTTTTTTTACTCCACTTATCGTTTTGAGCTGTCATTGGTAATAGTGGGTAGCCCTTCAGATAGCATAGAGTAAGATAAAGTATATAGGACGGGGAGTCAGGTGATTTGTGTTTTTTAAGTCTGTCTCTGACATTTATTAGTTGTATGATAATGGGTAAGTTATTTACTCTCTCTGACAATTGGTTTCCTCATCAGTTATATAGGGAGAAATAACATTTATAAGTATAGACCTCAGAAAATTGTTGTGAGCTTCTAGAAAACATTTTATAAAACTTAAAGCACATATACATGTTTTCTACAGTCCCACTATGTGCCATTGACTAACCTGTGGATACTTTCAAATTTTAAGCATTCTGAGCATTTTATTACATAATTTGCTGCCGTAGTGCTTTCGATGACTCATTTCATTAATACTCAGACATGACTACGGTTTTCCCTGATAATGGAAGCTGTTTAGACGTAACATTAAAAACTTTCAATGGATGAGCATTGCCTAACAGTTTACTGGGGCAAGTAGACAAGGATATAGCAAATAAAATACCATATGAAACAGGCTAAGTACCAAATTAGAGAGTTAAGGTGGCATATTGGATAGAAAGCAACCTTTGAGTGCAGGAGACTAGTTCAAATCATATGTGGAGCTTGGTGCCTCAGATAGCTCAAAAAAGAGTAGTAGTTGCATGCATTACTGGAAGAAACTTCTACCCTGATATCTATGAAATCTTAGGTCTTGGGCAAAAAAAAATAGACTTAAGTTAGAACTACTTGGTCTACAAATTAATTTTCCTTACCTAAACATAAGGATTTCAATTAAATTTGCTTCTATCCCTCTATCCATGGAGAGATGTTATTTAATATTACTCATAAGGTTTATGGACTTATTCCATCAACCCCAGTGCCTCCATGGGTAATAGCAAATCATTGTTCTCAGAAAAGAGGTTAAATGAAAACTGTATCCCAGGCCCTAGGACTGTGAAAATAAACAAACAGAAAATTGAACCATTTCTCCTAGGTCTGAGTAGTAATTCAAATTCTTAGCCCACTGAGCTGTAAATAGGTTGACCCAAATCTTGCCTATGGGATGTACATTACTCTTCTAAGTGACACTCTTAAATGACATTGCTTCTAGGATGGACCACAGCACCAGTCATTACCAGGCAAAGCTTCAGTGGCTTTCCCTTTAATACCAAGTTAGTCATGTAGTTGGACATTTTTTTTTAACTGAAAGAGGGGAAGAAGGGAAGAGGAGAGGGTATACTTAGGGAGAAATCTGGTAGAGAGGATGAGGATATGGACTAGAACTTTCAATGACAAGCTGCAAACATCTAAAAGTTTAGAGGTAGAGAGAATCAAAGGTTGCAAACACTGTCAAACTTTTAATAGCCTGAGAGGTGCCGAATCACTGGAGGAAGCTGTAAATGATGTATGAAATGAAAAAAAAATTCCCTGTCCCGAGCAAAGAAAAAAATGAAATAGCTCCCGGGCAATCATTTGTAGTACTGTACAGGCTGTGTTATTTGGAGAACTGTTCAGCACAGACACAACCAGTATCTTTTTCTATTATTAATTATTATGACTACTCATCTCCCCCTTCCCATGGGTAATTTCCCCTAGGCAAGCATCTATTTGGAACGTTTATGAGACGATAAGATAGGTTCACTCCAAAAAGCCTCATCTCCAGTATGGAGGGGAAAAGGCCACTGAGACATACAAAATATTTGCCATTTCCAAGTCTTAAGCTAGGGGTTTTAGATATGTTGCGTCCTTCTCTATATATTTCTATTTTTTCTAGATGTTCCAGAATAGAAATAAAATCTATACATTTAAATTTTTAACATCAGATACTTTTTTTTTCCTTCTCAAGATAATAGCTCATTTATATGATAGTTTCAAGTTTACAGAAATCTTTCATCACTACAGCCATTTAAGGCATGTGTTATTATCTTCATATTACAAACAAAGAAACTGAGGATCATAAAAGCCAAGGAACTTGCCTAAGGTCATACAGATGAAAAGCAGAGTTAGGATTTGAACCAGATTATTTCACCAAGAGTTCATTGTCCTTTCCACTCTACCATGTGAATGGGCATTTTTATTTTTCAATCTTCACAGAACTGAGTTGGAAAGGATTAATGGTATATCTTTATAGTCTCTGAATCTAATCTCATGAAATCTGTATCACACATTTTTGAGACTCATTTGACTGGCTATACAGAAGACAACTAGTATGCAAGGCCTCATAAAACCCATCAAATTGGGATTAGTTCATTCACAAAAGTGTCAGCAGTGGGTGGAAAAAGGAGGATTGGAGGCATTATTAGGATGTTAGATGGCCATCAGTAAGCAGTACTTCGAAGAGGTGGACAAGGAGGGCAGGTAAAAAGGTCCCCAATATGAGTTGAAGTGTGGAATTGCTACAAACTCTAGAAAAAACTATCAAGAGTAAAGCAAAACACTAGGCCAAAGAAGTCAGGATAGTAAGTAGGATACAGAGAGTGACTTTGACTCAGAGAAAGAAGATAGGATCCCAGAACTGGAGTAAAAGATCAGGAGTTGATCCCAGTGGATAGGGCAAAAGCACAATGATTATTACTGGAATACAAGGTCAGAATAGGAAGGGGCATGCTGCTGAGGCACCTGAGCTGTGAGTACTTATTGCCCCTTGTCTAAGGGTGTAATTGTTTCTAAGGTATGGGCTGAGGCTAAGCCAGCAGGTCCAGATAAAATGGTCCCATATGGAGGGTTATTAGAGCAGAGATTCAGGTCAGTCATTAAAGAAGCCTGTTTCAGAAAGTTAGAACACACTCCTTGAATTTTTTTTCTGACTACAGAATTAATAATTTGAGTGAGTTCAAAATGAAGAATGGTATTTATTTTTCTGTTAACATATTCTCTTGACCTGCCCCCCCTCCCCAGTATCCATGTTCTCCAGTTCAGTCCCAGCTCCTCATGTTCACCTGTCTCAAGGTCAAGAAGAAAATATAATAATGAGAAAGTAGAACAAACAGCAGCTAATGGGAGTAGCAGTTCATAAAAAGCTCTAATGGCATTTCTAGCCAGACAGCAAAGGAATGCAGCTTTTTCACTGAGCACTACCTGACAGATTCAATAATCAAGGGAAAGCCTTAATTGATGACACTTCATTAGCATAATGAGTCGAAGCTGGGAAAAGAGAGTCCCTTATTAATTAATCAAGCAAAGCACGAACTGTTTCAGTCTCCTACACTCTACCATTTCCCATTAATCAAGAAAATGTGTATTAAACTCATTTGAAATCTCGGCATGTAGAATAGCATGCCAGGGACAGGCCGTGACATAAAGGTACACCCGACTGAATGCATTTACCTGGGAATCATACATGTCAACAGTTCAGGCTCACAAAGTTAAAATCATTCACACAGGACACAGAGACAATATTTCTTCAAAGCATGTGACCTGCCATGGCATATGAGAGTCAAACAAACATCTCTCTATCTCCCTGGGGTGGTGGCAGCAGAGGGGAGGGGGAAGGAAGAGAAAGAGAACCTGTGTTCCTCTTTCCCACCACCTGTTACCTTGCTATGGGTGCCATCAGCTCTTATTTCCAAAATTCAGTTTTCAAAAAAAGAGCGACAAGGGATGTCTGCTGTATGCAGAATTAAGCATTTCATAGTGGACAGCTCCCATTTTGTATCAGGCTCATTGTCTGGAGCTCTATGCATTTCAGAGGCTCATAGGAGAAGTGATAATCAGTGCCAGGCACTAGTATAAGGCAGCCATATCACTCAGATCCCCTTGCTACCTACTGGCACATGTGTTCAGGGTCAGTGTTATCAAGGTTAACAAGCCAAGATCAGTGCTGAGGGATCCTCCCTACAGTAAAATGGGTATGAGCAGGCATTAGAAGTAGAGATTCATGACTGGAGGTTTGAGGAAAATTAGATTCCTGGGAAGGTATGAAAGAACTACATAATGTTAGAGCTGGAAGAGAACATTAAGGAGCATTTAAGTCTAATGTCCCTAATTTTAGAGGTGGGGAAACTGAGTCCCAGACAGGATAAGTCCCTTGCCCAGATCACATGATTAATAATTGGTTAAGCAAAAACTGCATTTAACTCACTTTATGATTATTACTAAGGACAATAATCATTTCACTGTAGTACCAACAGAGAAGAAAAAAGATGAGATCTTCACCAGATTCTTTCCTTTTAGATTAGATCTACTAATCACTATTCAGTATGGTTTTTTTTTTTGGAAATTGCTCAGTGATCAATTACTTTGTTTGGAAATTGAGTTATTTAAATTTTCAGAGGCAGCTAGGTGACTCACTGGATAGAGTACCAGGTCTGGAGTCAGGAAGACTCATCTTCCTGAGTTCAAATCTGGCCTTAGACACTTAGTATCTATGTGACCCTGAGCACGTGTAAAAAGAGCTAGAGAAGGAAATGGCAAACCACTGCAGTATCTTTGCCAAGGAAACCTCAGATGGGGTCACAAAGAGTTAGATGCAACTGAAAATGACTGAACAATAATACACTAGCCATGTGATCATATATAAGTCACTTATCCTTTCTGAATTTCAGTCTCTCCCCAGGGTTGTGGAAGAATGAGATGGTTGGAATATATGGCACTTATGATCTCATAGGGGTCATTTTGCCCAAGGCAAGAAGTAGCAGACCTAGGTCCTCTAACCCCAAATCTACCACTCTTTTAACTATTTAAAGAGCCTTCAAGCTCTCAGGGTTTAAGGTTGGGGGCTCATCATCTCTTTTGGGTCATGGACACTTTTGAGAGTATGGTGAATTGGGAATAATGATTTCAAATGCATAAAATGAAATACATGAATTATAAAGTAAACTAATTATACTGAAATACAGTTATCAAAGTATATATATTTTTAAAGTTCATAAAAGCCCAGGTTAAAAACCCCTAATTCAAAATGCTAGGAAAACAAGAAACAAAGATAATTTATTCAAGGAAACTTATCACAGGATCATCCCTGTCAAACTAGAAGTGAACTTAAAGGTCATCTAGTCCAGTGGTGTCAAGCTCTAATGGATATGGATTCTTGAAGCTCCATATTGACTTAGAAAACCATACATTAACATTATCTATGTTGCATTGTCTTTTTTGTTTGTTTGCTTAATATTTCCCTATTACATTTTGATCTGGTTTGGTTCTCATTCAGGGGTATCATGATGGCTTGCTGCTGCAGATCTCAAGCTTGACAACTCAAGATCTAGTCCAGCATCCTCATTTTTCAGATGAAATAACGAAGACCCAAAGAGATTAAATGACTAATTAATGTTCACATAGATAATAAGTGGCAGAACCAGCTCTTGAACTCATGTCCTCTGACTAATTCTA
The DNA here is from genome assembly GCF_003287225.1 of Phascolarctos cinereus. Taxonomy (NCBI): domain Eukaryota; kingdom Metazoa; phylum Chordata; class Mammalia; order Diprotodontia; family Phascolarctidae; genus Phascolarctos; species Phascolarctos cinereus. The sequence continues at coordinate 199,448,860 of NW_027555736.1, forward strand.
TTACTCTCCCTCCTGTGGAAAATTGCCTAGTACCAAACTAAATCTAATCAGAGATTTTTTTTTCAATTTTAGATAGGTGATCTAAGCACCCTCAGCCTTATTATACTTTCTCTAAAATGGATGTAGGGAAGAAAAAAAAAACAGCTATACTTTAAATAGAGTGCCTTATTCTGTCTTGTTTAATTATGCCTACTACCAATTTGTCAGTATTCTTTTCAAAATTCTCCATGATCAAAAGATTCATTTGTTCCACAGGAAGTGTACTCATTTAAATATTCAAGTGGGAGCATTAGGGTGGTTATCAAATGAATTTACATATGCAGGAGTATTGAAGGACATAAGTGAAGAGATATATAGAGACCAAAGAGACCAAAGATGCTAGGGCTAGAGAGGTTTTTTTTATTGTCAGTCAAATTGGATGCAAGTGCTGTCCATTAACTGTTTAAGCCCTGAATGGGAAAAGCCATTTCTTTCTTTTTTTTTTTCAGAGCAAAAGGTATATGGAAGGGTGTTGGCACCGAAGTAAGAAAAACATTTAGGTAATAAATAACAGTTTGCAGCTCTAAAGGTAGCTAGATGCTACACATTCTCAGTAGCTATTTTCTCTTATAAATATTTTATTGATTTTCAAAAGCACAAAGAGTCTCTGTTGTCATAAAGTTGGTTTAATGTGTACAATAGGCTTGGTCCTATGCATACAAAGTGAAAATATCTTTCAGGGCTAGACAAACAGGAAAAAATACTCTTCTTATAAGCAGGAGCCTACTGTTATCCAACTGGCTTCTCAGAAAGTGTTACAAAGAACTTTGACTCTGTGACAAATTTGAGGCTAAGGAGGTTTTTTCCTATGTTTATGCAGAGCAACAATTAATAAAGGGGTCCTGAAATAAAGAGTAGGATTTGTTATACCACCGAGCTTTAATCTAACAAAAAAGGAACAAAAACAGAGAAGTTGAAACATACAGATTCTTCTTAGACACTAAATATTTACCAGTTTACTCCAGTAACTTGAAAGCAATTTTTATTTTGGAAAAGAATGACTCTTCACTCTATCGTCACTACAGCTGAGCAAGGAATAAATTCCCATGAAAGGTTAAGACTGAAGATAAATTTCAAAGATGGAACCCATTATCTTGACAATCTGACATTGTCAAGGAAGTCTGAAAGGATTGCTTCTCATAAAACATGGGAAAGCAACATAGTCATTAAAAAATGTTTATAGGTGGTTAATTTATCCAGAATTGAGATCTTTTAAAACACCGAAGTCAATATTCTTAATTTAGCCAGTTGGCTGCATTCCATAGACGAGAGATGTGGTTAAGCTTACCTGACAAATTACATTTGAAACAATTTTACTCTTAACAAAACCAATTGGAATCAAGTAAAGAGCGCTTATAGAAGGTTGGTCCTTAGAGTAACCATACTATACATTTTGGGAAGATGTATTAACTCCTTCAGGCCTCTAGGGTACCATTTATTGGATTATAGCAACAACACTGTCCTAGAAAATAAACTGCACATGTTTTTAAGTGGTAAAAAAGCATTTAGCTTCTTGAGCTATCATATTCAACTAACAACAGTGATATCTCTCTAAGGTAATATAGTCATTTATTCCTTCGAGAGATTCTTAGGAATTCACATGATATTAGGTAAAGATTGCAATTTTGGAGATAGCAAGATGAAAGACATTGGGATTATAGCATAAAATGCACAAAAACTTTTTTTTTCATCAGAAAACAAGACAGAGAGCATGGATAGAGAGCAGGATTTGGACTCAGAGAGACTAGAATTCAAATCTTCCCACAGTTATTACCTATGGAACCAAAGGCAAGTCACTTAATAATCTCAATATTAAAGTGGTAATGTTAAGAATTGTTATGACACATTAAATTACTGAAAAGTGGTAATTTGCATTAGGGAAGGGAATTTTCACACTGAGAACTCACCTCACAGAAGAAATTAGAGGTCAAGATCATAAAAATGATAATGTTTTATAAGATTAGAATTGTCTATTTTTTATTGTTTCTTTGTTTGTTTGTTGTTCCCTTCAGGAGAATGGGGAAAATACAGGTGAGTTAGAATGAAGAACTTCCCAGCCATAAGTAGCGTACGAAGTGCCATTTCCTGACAATGTTTTCCTGTATAATGTACATAAGAATAATGATAGCAGAATGGAAAAAATAAATTTTTAATGTTTCATCATTCAACTACACCCAACCCCTTTCTGTTCAATATGTCTACACTTCCTCCTTAACTCTGACTCTTAGAATCCCTAGCATCATTCATGATATCACTGTTGCCATCTCATACACAAAGTCTATGTTGATACATGGAGTTGCTAGCCTCCCTCTTTTCCCTCAAATTACTTGGCAATCACTTTTTGAAACATTTTGTATTGAATCCTTTGTATTCATATTGTTTCCCTCAATAGAACGTAAGTGCATTGAGGGCAGGGATTGTTTTGTCTTTGTTGTTGTATTCCCAGTGCCTGAAATAGCTCTGGATATATGGTAGCTACTTAATAAAAACTTGTCAAAAGAATGAATTAACAACATGTATTGTTATTGTTGAGGGTCCACTAGTCCTATGTTATTATATGAAAAGCTTCATGTATAGGAAAGCTCAGAACCAAAGAAATTTGAGACATAACCAAGGTGACTGATGTAGTCCAGTTAGACCAGACCTCTTTTGCTCAAGGGAAAGATGGAGTGGACCAGACATATAGAGGCACCAATGAATACATAAGAATTTAGGTATGTGTTAGATTAGGTAGATTAATTTAGGTGTTAACCAGCAAGTCACAGACTCCAAAGGATTTTTTTTACCAGCTCCTTTATGATAAACCTTATTTGTTCTACTCAAGATTTTTTCTACTTTAATACATGTCATTTCTAGCATTCTATTTCTAGGACTAAAACTTTGGAGCCAGTGAGCTAGTGAAAGGAAGCAATGAAAGAAAGAAGGAAAGAAGGGAACAGGCATTTATTAAACTCCTATAATGATCTACTAACTGTGCTAAACACTTTAAAATATTATCTCATTTGATCCCACGACACCCCCAGGAGATAGATGCTATTATTATTTCCATTATATAATTAAGGAAACTGAAGCAATAAGTTTCTTGGAGCCACACAGCTAGGAAGTATGTGAGGTTAGATTTGAACTTATCTTCCTGACTTTAGGCTCAGTGATCTATTCATTCTACCATCTTGTTGAACTGTGTCTGGATATCTCAACTTCCTGGAATAGTTACTGTGTCTTTATGGAAGGGAAGTAGACTTGCCCATATTCTTGTACCCCTCATTGCATGAGGTTAATATATAGGACAGTTACCAAATGTTAATTAAATACATAGTGTGTCCCAGGAATTGTGATAAGAATACAAATAAAAGCCAAAAAAATGACCCTCAGAGAGTTCACAATCTAATGGGGAAGCATATGCAAATAACTAGATATATACAGAGTGGGTAAAGATATTTTGAAAAAGAAAGGCAATTGAAGTGTTGATAGACTGTGAAAAATCCTTTAGAAAACTGGAGTACCCTCATGTGATTTATTACGCGGTAATTCTATAGTTAGACTAATTTAGTATAAAACTTTTTTCTTGAAATCCTGAACCTGAATCTTTTAGAGATTAAATGAATAAGTAATGGAGTAGGAGCATTGGTTACATTTGGGGGGATTCATCGAAGTCCCAAGGCAATGCTAAATCATGATGGACCTCAAAATTTTAAAATTGCAGATTTAGGCAGGATATCAGATTTCATGGAGTTCCATCTTCAACCAAGGCATAAATGCCCTCTCCAATATCGCTCGGTCAGTGGTCATTTAGCCTCTGCTTGATAATATTCAGTGACAAAGAATTCACTGCATTCTGTGACATTTGATTCCCTTTTTAGACAGCTCTAATTTAAGAAGACATATTTTTTCCCCTAAATGCTAGGAAGCACTGTCAGATAGAACTGAAATTTGTCTTTCTAACGTTTATCCAATGTTCTTATCTGAGCTTTTCAGGAACAAACAGAAAATTTCTAAACTCCTGCTCCATACGGACACTTTTTAAATATATTGAGAAACCTATCACCTCTACCCCTCACCCCCATGTTCCAGACAACACACATTTTTTTCAAGTTTAATCACCCCCAATTTTTATAAGTGATTATCATATTCTTCATTGAAGTTTATTCTTTTCAACTTCCACTGGAATTTTTTGGCTTATCAATAGTCTTCTTAAAATGTTCCATGAAGTACTTGATGTAGCATTCTAGTTATGATCTGATGATATCACAGTGCAATGAGACTATAACTTCCTCTACTTTTGACATAAATACTTCTTGTTAAGCAGTTTAGTATAACAGAAAGAGTACTAGCTCTGGAGTTAGGAGATTTGTGTGCACACTCTGATACTTGGACAAGTATTTTAGTAACTCCAAAGCCCACATTTCTTCATTCATTAAATAGGTATAATGGTGCAGAACCAAGATGGTAATGTAAAAGCAGTGACTTGCTTGAGCTATCCCCCAAACCCCTCCAAATATCTGTAAAAAATGGCTCTAAACAAATTTTAAAGTAGCAGAACCAACAAAAAAGACAGTGAAACAAATGTCCAGCCCAAGACAACCTGGATGGTTCATCTGAAAGGTATATTGTACTGGATGGGGAAAGGAACACAGTTCAGCATGGGTGCATAGGCAAAACAGGCCTCAGTGAACTTGGAGCAGCCCTCAGAGGACTGAATCATGGGTACATGTGGTGGATTCCAGACTTCTCAACCCACAAATACCAAAGATAACTTAGAAAGTCAGTAGAAAAAGTCTGTGCCTGAGGTGAGAGAGAAGTTCTGTGCCAGCCCCAGTCTCCGTGAGCAGCCCTGGGGCAGCAGCTGCTTCAGAACTTTCAGCCCACAGACTGAGAGGGAATCCAGTGGATGATCAGAGGGGATTGCAGGGTTCTCTGTGCTGGTGCAGGATTTTCTTGCTTTGCCAATGCTTGGATCTGGGTCACAGTTCTGGATGGTGGTCCTGGGGCAAGGAGGAGTGCTGGCATAATGGAGCTTGTAGTGGTGGTACAGAGAAAATCCTCCTCATATTCCTAAGGCATAAAAGAGTGCCTGTGGTCACTCCTAGATCAGAACATAGGCCAAGAAAGGAGTAAACACCTTGCCCCTTATCATACCACCTTGGAAGAACTGAAAATTTATAGGTCCCTAGAAGTAAATCTGAATACAGCTATGCAAAACCCCCAAAGCTGGGGACAGTACATTCCCCACACTAGAAGCAGACCCTTACCTTAACAAAGAGCTTATAACTCACGTAATTGACTGTGATCATGAGCAAACCTTGCAAAAAATTCAGACCATAGAATCTTTTTTTTGTGACAAAGAAGATCAAACCATAAAACCAGAAGAAGACAACAAAGTCAAAGCTCTTCATCCAAAGCCACCAAGAAAAAAAAAATGAATCAGTCTCAGGCCATGGAAGAGCTCAAAAAGGATTTTGAGAAGCAAGTAAGAAAAGCAGAGGAAAAACTGGGAAGAGAAATGAGAGAGATGCAAGAAAATTATGTAAAACAAGTCAACAGCTTGCTAAAGGAGACCCCAAAAAAATACTGAAGAAAATAACACCTTAAAAAATGGCCTAACACAAATGGCAAAAGAGTTCCAAAAAGCCAATGAGGAGAAGAACACCCTAAAAAGGAAAACTGGGCAAATGGAAAAGGAAGTCCAAAAGCTTACTGAAGAAAATACTTCCTTAAAAATTAGAATGGAGTAATTGGAAGCTAGTGACTTTATAAGAAATGAAGACACTATAAAACAAAACCAAAAGAATGAAAAAATAGAAGACAGTGTGAAATATCTCACTGGGGGAAAAGTGATCTGGAAAATAGATCCAGGACAGAGAATTTAAAAATTGTTAGACTATCTGAAGCAATGATCAAAAAAAATAGCCTAGATATCATCTTTCAAGAAATTGTCAAGGAAAACTGCACTGATATTTTAGAACCAGAGGCAAAATAGAAATAGAAAGAATCTAATGATCACCTCCTGAAAGAGCTCCTCAAAGGAAAACTCCTAAGGAATATTGTAGCCAAATTCCAAAGTTACCAGGTCAAGGAGAAAATATTGCAAGCAGCCAGAAAGAAACAATTCAAGTATTGTGGAAACCCAATCAGGATAACACAGGATTCAGCAGCTTCTACATTAAAGGACATATGGGCTAGAAATATAATATTCCGGAGGTCAAAGGAGATAGGATTACAACCAAGAATCACCCACACAGAAAAAATGAGTATAATCCTTCAGGGGAAAATATAGACATTCAGTGAAATAGAGGACTTTCAAGAATTCTTGATGAAAAGACCAGAGCTGAATAGAAAATTTGACTTTCAAATACAAGACTCAAGAAAAGCATGAAGAGTTAAACAGGAAAGAGAAATCATAAGGGACTTATTCAGGTTGAACTGCTTAATTATGCATAGAAAGATGCTATTTGTAACTCATGAGACCTTTGTCAGTATTAGGGTAGTTTGAGGAAAAAAAATATATGTATGTAGATAGATAGATAGATAGATAGATAGATAGATAGATAGATAGATTGCAAAAGGTGAGTTGAAGATGAAGGGGTGATATCTGGAGAACAAAATAAATAGATGAGAGAGGATTATGCTGGGAGAAGGAGAAAGTGAGAGGTAAATTATCTCACCTAAAAGAGACAAGAAAAGACTTTTAAAGTGGAGGAGAAGTGGGGGAAGGGGAGAGGGAATGAGTGAATCTTATTCTCATTGGATTTGGCTTAAGTAGGGAATAACATACACATTCAATTGGGTATAGAAATGCATTTTACCCTATAGGAAAATAGGGTGGGGTTGAAGGGGACAAGAGAGCAGGGGAATGATAGAGGGGAGGGCAGATTGAGGGAGAGGAAAATCAGAAGCAAACACTTCTAAAGGACAGGGTCAAAAGAGAAAATAGAATAAAAGGGGAGCAGGATAGGATTAAGGGAAATATACTTAATTTTCATAACATGCTTACTATGGAAGTATTTACATGACTACATATGTATAACCTGTATTGAGTTGCTTGCCTTCTCAATGAGCGTGGGTGGGGAAGGAGGAAGGGTGAAAATTTGCAACCCAAAGTTTTAAAAACAAATGTTTAAAAAATTGTTTTTACATTCAACTGGGGAATAAGATATACAGGAAATGGAATATAGAAATCTATCCTGCCCTACAGAAAAATTGAAAGGCAAGGGGATAAGAGAAGGGGAGGAAAGATAGAAGTGGGGGCAGATTAGGGGAAGGGGTATTCAGAATGCATGCCATCTTGGGTTGGAGAGAAGAATGAGATGGGGAGAAAATTAGCAACTCACAATCTTGTGGAAGTTAATGTTGAAAACTAAAAATGAATGAATGAATGAATGAATTAATTAATTGATCAAGTAATTAAAACATCAATAAATAAATAAATAAAAGAATATTAATAAGGATTTATCAGTTAATAAAACTTCAGATATTTCAACTTACACAAAAATCAAATAATTACAATAATAATTATAAGAGCTCTCTGATACTGTTTTGACAACGGTATTTTCTAAGTAAGTCAGTCAGTCAGCAAGTAATTGTTAGGTACCTACTGTGTGCCAGGCACTGTGCTAGACACAAAGCATGTAAAAGACAAATAAAATAACATCAACATGTATGTTCCTGGCTAAATGACTAAACTACTCACAGGAGTTTATAATCTAAAAGGTTAAAAAAAATGAATGTATAAAAACTCCAATCAGACCAATATTGGCTTTTATAAATCATATATTGAACAATTTTGAATAAAATAACTTGTTTGACAGAGACAGAGAGACAAAGAAAGAGAGAGAGGGAAAATAACAGAGACAGAGAGAGGGGGAAGGAGAAAGATGGGACAGTGTGTGTGTGTGTGTGTGTGTGTGTGTGTGTGAGAGAGAGAGAGAGAGAGAGAGAGAGTGAGAGAGAGAGAGAGAGAGAGAGAGAGAGAGAGAGAGTAGAAGCAATAAACACAAAGTAATTAAATACAAATTTGGGAAGGAGGGCAATACCTGGAGGGGGATTAAAGAAAAGTTTCATGTCAAAGGCGATACTTGAGCTATATCTTGAAGGAACAGAGAAATTCTACAAGGTAGAGGTGAGGATGGAATACATTCTAAGAATATACAATGGCCAGCACAATCGTGTAAGAATTGGAAATGGAGTATCGTATGTGAGTAACAGAGAGCAAGACAATCTTATTGGATAGAGGAATACAGAAGATGGAATAATATTGGGTTTTGAAAAGTTTTAAAAACCAAACAGAGGAAATTATATTTTCTCCCTAGGGGCAATAGTGACCTATTGGAGAGTGATAAAGTTAAATCCACACTTAAGAAAAATCATTTTGGTAACAGCATGTACAATGGACAGGATTGAGTAAAGCCTCGAAGAAGGTAGACCAATTAATTAGTTGGTCAGTGTGAAAAACTAGATAGAAGTGAGAGGACCTGAACTAAGGTAGTGTCAGTGTGAGTAGAGAAGTATCAGATATGCAATGTCATAGAGGTAAAAAGCCAAGCTTTTGCATCTATAAAAGTAAATAGATGACTGGATAGACAGAAGCATACATATGTGTATGTATACACCCGTGTGTGTGTATATATATATATATATATATATATATATATATATATACACACACACACACACACACACACACACACACACACACACACACACACATATACATATATACATATACATACATACATACATACATACATACATACATACATGGATGTATGGATAGAGACAGATGGATGGATGCATGGATTTAAGTATATCATTGTTGATACAGACCCATGGGCAATTGAAAAAGACCTGAGATCAAGTTCTATCTCCAAGGTATATTGGCTTATAGCCTTAGGTAAATCACTAGACCTCTTAGTGTCATAAGTTTCTAAGACTATAAGTCATAGAGAATGTACTGATTTGTATTGACAGAGGAATATTCTCTTAAGGAACTCCTTACAGTAGTGAAATCACTGGTCCAACTTTAAAAAAAAATAGTTCTACATACAGTATTTCACATTACTTCTTTGTTGGTTTTTTTATTTATTTTAAGACCATATTAAGACAATTTCAGACAATAACAATTTATTGTTGTTGATAATGATAGATAGCTAACTCATATTGAGCTAGAAGTCTACTAAAATGCCTTAGTCTTATTCCCATAATTTTATTTGCATCAACATCTCTCATATTCAGCACTAGTTGTTATTATTTTACATTTACCTCCATGAAATTGTATTATATTAGCTTCAGACCCATTATTCTAGCCTGTCAAGATCTACTCAAATCCTGATTTTATTATCCAAAAATGTACCTATTCATTCTACCTTCATGTCATTAAAAATTTTGATCATTCCATCTAGGTCTTCATTCAATTTGATAAAAATCTTGAAAAGAACCACAACAAAGCCAAATTCCTACAATCTTATACTAGAGAATGTCCTCCAGAGTGGCATCAATCATTAATAACTATTCTTTGGTTGAATTCAGTCACCCAGATTTAAAGACAATTATTTATCTTATGATCTAGGATATATTATTATCCAAAATGTTTTATCAAATATTTTTATCAATAATTTTGTTGAATTCTTTAAAGAAACCATTATTTAATATGTTTATAACACTCCTATACTAGTCTTTTAAGTCTGGTAAAAAAAAAAAGGAAATGATAATATTCTAGGATAACTTCTTTTTCTTATGAATCCACATTTGATTGTTGTGATCACGTGGTCCACTAGAGTTATCAAAGCTATGGTCAAAGATTCATTAGATTTGGTGCGAGGAAAAGTTTTTTGTCTGATATTTAATTATGTATACACCTGGCCCAGTGACTGAATCACATTAAATCTATCCTCTATCTACAAAATGGTGATAATATGTGCCTAGGAACACATTTGGTGTATGTGCTTATGGGAGAGAGGATTTTATTACTATGTGTAAGTGTACAAAAACAAACAAACAAACAACAAAAACCCAATAGCTTAAACTACTCACTTATCCTTTTTGAAAACCAGAATAGCTCATCTACCTTGATCCAGTGTTGGGGCAACTAATTTTACTTATTCTGTACATATTTATGTATTGACCTATTGTCTTGTCTGATAGGATATAAAAGTCTATAGACAAAGGATTGTTCCACTTTTTATCTACGTGTATTTAGGAGCTAACACAATCCCTGTCACAATGATAGGTCCTTAATATATTTTTATTAATTGATACATTAACCTCTTTTATTGTCTATAATTCTTCAAATATTGCTATAACTATTGTGCTATTACTTCTATAAATTCTTTCTGTAAGCTTGAATGTATTTGTCTAGTCTAGGTGATCAAAACTTATTAAACTCTTAGGGCAGCTAGGTGGCACAGTGGATAAAGAACCGGCCCTGAAGCCAGGAGGACCTGAGTTCAAATCCGGCCTCAGACCAAACACTTGACACTTACTAGCTGTGTGATCCTGGTGAAGTCACTTAACCCCAATTGCCAAAAAACAAACAAACAAACAAAAACCTTACTAAACTCTCTCTTCCTTTGCTTTAAGTTTCAATTTCCTGCTTCCTATTTTTTTTTTATTTTTATCTTTTCTATTCAAAATAAATATAAAGAGAATAAATACAAAGTAAGTCCAGGACTGTTTGGGAGACACGGCACTTGAAAAATGGAAGGATGAGGAAAAATTTCATGTAAAAACATTTTTTTTCCCTGAAAGATCATTCTCCTTGGTAGAGAAAACAGAAGAAAAATAGGAATTCATTGGTTTGATGTTATTTCTGTAATCACATCTTTCCTGTCATTCAAAGTAGGGGTCCTATTTTACTTTGATCTTCTCTTGGCCCACTGCACATTAAAAAGCTGTTCTTTTATTGTCTTTTATTGTATCTTTAATGTCTATCAAAATATTTAGTTCCTACCCAGGTTCAGTCTACCTGACAGTATTGCTACAAGGGATCACCAATCTTTTGAACTCTCTTGGTTTACCTGCTCTAGCTTCTAACTCTTTTAGATTTTTTTTTAATTGAGCTCATGACACTTAATACTATTGTTAATGTCACTCTGCCTATCAGGGTTTTTGAGAAACAACCCTCCTTCTTGAGAGTATTTGTCTGTTGAAGGCTTAGACTTCTATCACCTGACTAGACCAAGAAGAAAGAAGTTATTTACACCTCTTTAGTGAACATTTCTTTAGATGCTGGATAACTATCCAACAGAAAATCTCAGGGTTTATTAAAAAGAAAAAACAACCCTCTAAAATAATTATAATAGGACAGCTAACATTCTGATTCAATAAGCATTTTGTATTTTAGACTGAACCTCCATATCTTACGCAGGCTGGAAGTGTAGAAACAATTCATGAGATTGATCCCACTAGCAATCAGTACATGAAATTTGACCTGCTCTATTTTCTGACCTAAATGTATTCATTCCTCTTCAGGTAACCTACCCTCCCCCACCCACACTACCCTTACTAGTTCCTATGTAATCACCAGATCGATATTGAACATAGTATAAATACCTGTTTACATTAACCTAGTGTTTATCAGAATTACTGAATTCAAGAGACTCAGAGACAAGTCATAACTCAAAGTTCAAAAAGTGCCTACTCTTTACAGGGCACGAGAAGAGACAACAAATCACAGCTTAGATAGAACACTTGTCCTGTAGTCAGAAAGGCCTGGATTCATAGCCCACTTCTGACATATATTGGTTTGGGGGATCCTGAGCAGCGAGGTGGCACGTATTTATATACATATATACACATATGTGTATATATACATGCATATATATATATATATATGTGGGCATATATGTATGTGTATATGTGTATGTGTGTGTATGTGTGTATAATAGCTCAGCTAGGTGGCATAGTAGATAGAACACAGGGCTGGAGTCAAGAAGAACAGGAAATCATTAGCTCCATTACCTGGGAAAGTCACTTAACCTCTGTTTGCCTCAAAGGTGTTTGTATCTCTCTCTCTCTCTCTCTCTCTCTCTCTCTCTCTCTCTCTCTCTCTCTCTCTCTCTCACTACATATATATATATATATATATACATATATATATACATATATATACATATATACATATATACATATATATGTATATATGCATATATTATATACACATATGTACATATGTGTATATAATATATGCATATATACGTATATATGTATATATGTATGTATGTATCAATCTACTGAGACTTGCCAGACTGTCAGAGGGGAAGGGGAGAGGAAGGAAGGAAAAGGAGAGGAATCAAGGTCAAGGGAAGGGAGGAGAAGGGAGGAGAGGAGAAGAAAAAAGACTGTAGACCAAATGTTAGAAGAGAAGGGAAGAGAAGAGAAGAGAAGAGAAGAGAAGAGAAGAGAAGAGAAGAGAAGAGAAGAGAAGAGAAGAGAAGAGAAGAGAAGAGAAGAGAAGAGAAGAGAAGAGAAGAGAAGAGAAGAGAAGAGAAGAGAAGAGAAGAGAAGAGAAGAGAGGGTTCATAATTGGGCCTTGAAAAACATTTAACAAAAAACATTAAAGAATGGGCCATGGCTGATGCTTCAGCAAGTGAAGTTGAATGGGATTGATCAGACTTGCAGGAGAGAAACTTGGAGAGATTGGTGTCACAAAGTGAGGGGAAAAAAGAGTATCCCTGAAGAAGTAGGAGTCTAGTAATCATAAATGGCATTTCTTTTGTACTTTAAGGTCAAAGAATTATTATATCTATATTATCTCATTTGATTTACCCAACAATCCTGTGAGGTAGGTGTTCATATTGCCTCCATGTTAGGTTAGGAAAAGGAGTCTGAGAAAGGATAAGTGACTTCTTGCTCAGAATCACATAATTAATAATTTGACACAGAATTTGGCCCAAGGTACTTCTCTTTTCAAGCCTAGTATTTTGTCCAGTATAGAATGGAGTATTAAAAACTTCATGAAAATCAGGAAAGATGAAGTCTGAGGAAAAAAATTCATCAGATTTATCAATTATGAAATTATTGATGGCTGTGAAGAGAAGAGTTTAATTCAGAAGCAAATTGCAAAGATTTGAGAAGTGAATGGGAGGTGAGGAAGCAAAAGTAAAGAATGTGGATGACTTTTGCTAGGTTTTGATTATAGAAGGGAGAAGAGTTTAAGACATAGTATGAGGGGATGGCAAGTCCAAGCAAAGGGTTGCTTGTTTTTAGAATAGGAAGACATGAACATGATACTAAGAACCCCCAAAAAACAAGCCAGTAGAGAGGGAGAAATTGAATATTTGAGGGGATTGGGAGTAGGGGAAGAAGATCAAAGAGCCAAGTGTTACTTTATATGACAACTACTATTGGACCATGTAGATTAGAGTACTTAATAATTACTGTTTGCTGATAGATCAAAGTAATGCAAATATATTTCTACCCACTTTAATAAATAATACTGTACAAATTTGTATTTCTCCAAGTAGTTCACTTAATGTGCCAAGCAAATGTAACATAGGAACTAAACTAGGAATATTAGTTATTAAGAAAACCAAGGCTCAGCTACTTAGTTTCTACTCTAGCACCATGCTTTCTTATTTCTATTCTTTTCAATATTACCTGATTAGGTTATTGTGAGAAGTTCACTTTTGGAGGAAGATTGCTGTGTAGTGGCTACTTAATGGAAATGATTTGTAGTCATCAAGATAACCTCTTACATTTACCTCACCACATAAAATGGAAGAGTCTGCCAGGAAGCTTCCCTTTCTCATCCCTCTAATCTAACTAACCATGTTAACACATCTGTAGAGCATGATTGAGTTGAAAATTAATGCCTTTTTCAGAGGACACAGACAACTTCTGGTTGGTTCTTAGAAACTAGGCTGCTGCTTTCTATTTTTGATGGCAGCCAGATGGCACAATGGTTAGAGTGCTGGACCTGTGGTCAAGAGGACCTGGCTTTAAACCCTGTGTTAGACAGTTAGTAGTTGTGTGATCCAGGGCAAGTCACTTAACCTTTTTGCCTCACTTTCCTCATATGTAAATTGGGGATAGTAATAGCACCTACCTCCCAGGGTTGTTGTGAGCTTCAAATGAGATACAATTTGTAAAATACTTTGTAAACTTAAAGCACCATATGAATGTTAGCTCTTATTATATCCCTATTGAGAAGACAGATCGCCACAAAGTTGAGCCAAATTGTATTTTGTCAAGAGAAGAGAGGAAGTACATGCATTATCACAATCCACAGGAGCCATTAATGACACTGCCTTAGGAAAGGAGCTACATGAGCTCACCATAGATTTCTGAGTGCATCTCAGCAATTGAAGTGTCAACTAGTGAACTTTTCCAGCCAAAGATGAAAGCACATGGCTACAGCAAAAATCCTGCACATGGCCTTGGAAATTAGCTCATTGACCATGTTCGTGATTTCCATCCTGACAAGGGGTGGCAGAATGGCGGTTTTTCACATCCTAACCAGTTTGATCCCATAATTGAAGCTTCAAGAATTATTGTGGGGAAAATGTCATTATAAAAATCTTTTATAACTTTATATTGTTAAAATCTTTCATTATAACAACCTTTTATACTTTTATGTTATTATAATTTTTCACTGTGATACCTTTTATTGCAACGCTTAGACCTCACCCAACCCTTCTGTTTACACCTTAACCAATGCTTGTGTTTTGGCTTCATCCAAATGTTGTTGAATGTGTAGAGTTACCTGTTAATATTTACCTCAAATGACCCATGTGTCTTAACTGTAAACTGCCTACCTATAGCAGTTGTGTCCTTGTCCCCTTTTCAAAAACTACCCATGTTCAGACTACTCAGCCAGTTTTGCTCTTGTGCCCTTGTTTAAAATCTGTACAGTGTGCAATAGAGATTCAGGCAGTAAGTCACACATTTTTCTGGCTCTCCCTTCAGCTGAACAACTAAAAAACCAAAATAAAACAAAACCAAAAAAAAAAAGAACAAAAAAACCCCAAAATTACACAACAAAAACCAACTTCCCTTTAAAACTTTTCAGGTCTGGGTTTTATTCTCAACTTATGCCATACAAAAAAGGATTTTGGAAAATATCAGCCTTGTAAGTTTCATTATGGTTAATCTCAAATTCAAAATTTCTCAGTTTCAAGTATAAATCTTTGAAAACAGGAGAAAGATCATACACATGACTTGAACAGTGTCCAGCTTTGGAGAAAAAAAAAAAGAGAATCCCCCTCCTTGTATTTTACAATCCAGCTACAAGGGTCTCCTTACTGTTTCTTGCACAGAAAGATACCCCATCTCCCAACTCCACACCTTTTATACGTCTCATGTCTGGAATGTTAACCCTGCTAACCCTGGCTTTCTCCAAATCTCTCCTTTTTCATAAGTCTTTTTCCAGTCATTCTGAATGCTAGTATTTTCCCTCTGAGATTATTTCCTATTTACCTGTATTGTACCTTACAGGTACATGGTTGTTTGAATGTTATCTCCCTGTTAGTTTCATCTGCACAGTTGATGCTTAATGAATGCTTCTAAGACTGAATTGTTGACTATCCTGCATAATATGCATTGATTAACTCAAGAACTTTCATGGGAGCTGGGAATCTTACCACACACCTTTGGGGGAACCTAGATATTACTTAGCTTAAACCTAGGCATTATTTAAGTTGTATGTGGAGATTTTCCTGGAGTAACTCCAAGTGCGACCAAGAAACAAAAATGAAATTCAAGGGACTAATCCCCAAGATTAAATGTAACTAGTAAATTTAATGGGCCCTGAAAAGTGTTCCAAGTAGAAAGTGCACACTTTCAGAAACAGAATCTAAGAAATGAAAAGATGACTGAAGCAATTAATTAACACAAAGTCTCCTAACACATTTTCCCATCCATCATAGGCCTCTAAATTTGCCCGAAGAAGCAGACTGTGAGAACAAAGGTGAAGTTTTCCAGAATTGAGTGAGCATCAGCCCAGAACCCAAAGTCTGAATACATCTGACTTTTCTGGAACCTTATTAATTAATTTCAGTACCTGCAGATGCATAAGTAGCTTTGGTCTACTCTTGATTCCTTTGTTATTCTTATTGACTTTATTCACTTAAATCATATATTTCAAGGGGACTTCTGAGTTTTTGTTTTCAGGGTAAAGACCAAAGACAAGCAATAGTAATAGGGAAGCAGCAGGATGTTTGAAAATTCAGGAATATTTACAAAGGATCACCAGGAATTTGTCTTGGAAACATTTATGTTGAATTTATTGCTTGTAGTCAAAACAAACACCCAAAATCTTAAAATTCTTAATGTTACTGAATGGTTTAAACTACCTTTTTTTTTTTAAGAAAAGGAACTGATTTTGATAAACGAATCATGGATGTAAGCAGGTTGTGGCATGTTACAAATTATATTTACTTTGATATAAGACAATATAAGGTAAATATATGATCAAAAAAGGAGGTGTATTGGTCATATATTGAGGATGAGAGTTGAATTTATACTCAGAAAATGTCTAAAAGTATAAAGAAAGGCCCTAGGACATGACAAAGAGTTTTTGTGGAGGCTACCTAGAAGACAGAACACCCACCACTTATAGCGGGGCTTCCTAACCTGGAGTCTGTCGACTATAAATATAGATATGGGCAACTTTTTGAATATAATTGGTTTGCTTTGAAATCATATTGTTTAACTTTATGCATTTAAAAACATTGGGAAGAGGTCCATAGAATTCACCAGACTACCCAGAGGGTCCATGACACAAAGGAGGTTAAGAATCCCCTGTGTTAGAATTGCTATTTCCCTAAGGCTGTAAGTTGTAAAAATATGTGCCAATCTACAATTGTAGCAAAAATTTCCACATTAGAAATCCCGTATACTTGTAAAATCATGAGTGTGGTCTCTCTCTACCCTGACCCCAAAAAGGATCACACTGGGGATAAGAATACATGGATGTATAATATGGAGGGAAAACAACCTCATTATTAGACTGTGATGTTTGACTGAATTAGCCCCTCACTCTCTCAACCCTGTTTTTATCTATAGACTAAATATGCTAAGTTTGATAGAATTTCCCTCATTATTCTATGAACTGGATGCACAAAACTTGACTGAATTATCTCCATCTTGCTTAGGCTAAATACACATATTCCTACTGCACATGACACTATTTAGCTTTACATGACCCCACAAATTCTGTCCCCAATATCCAAGTAGGAATTTTCCAAACCATCTTTCTTATACCTATAGACTGCAACCACTTGGTTCTTTCAAATACTACAGAATGTTGTTCGTTGGTTATATACTCTAAGCAAGCCCAAAAAAGCTAAATTAGCACAAATCTGGATTTTAAGAAACTGTGGTTGCTATTGGGGAACACATTTCTTCAGCATACTAATAAATTTGCTTTCTTTAGTGTTTGACTATTCACTATATTTAACCTTAGGTTTCACAGACTTGCTTATGAATGAAATTCTCTCAGGAGGCCAATTCCCTCCTGGGGAGAAATTCCCCAACAATTTCAACACCAAGATCAAGGAAATACCATATTGTTGAAATCATGGTTCCTGTTAAATATCATGTTTTTATCAGAGCTTTTCTATTTGTGTCTGGATATATGTGTTCACTATCATTACTCCATGTTTTCCACAACTTTCCAAGCAGGTAACATATAGACAGTGCAAAGAAAAAAAAAACAAACAGTAAACAAGAATATTATGTTCAAGACTATAAATATACACAGTTTACTCCTTTTTTTTTCAGAGAAAACTAGGTGACGCCTCTTATAAAAAGCTGGATTTGAAGTAAGGAAGACCTGGGTTCAAATCCCTGTCTCAGATACTTTCCAGCTGTGTGACCCTTAACTAAGCACTCAACTGCTCTCAAACTCAGTTTTTGCATCTATAAAATGGGAATAATAATGACACTAATCTCACAGAATTGTTGTAAAGATAAAATGAGATAACATTTGAATTGCAAATCTTAAAGTGTTGCATAAATGCTATTATTACTATTATGCTAATTATTGTTATTTTCTTTTATTCTGTGTATGAATATGCTACATATATGTATGCATAGTATATATGTATGTATATACTTATATTTTCTAGATACTTATGGGACTATATTTTGTGCTCTGATCACTCAGTTTGGAGATTTAGAGAAAATTAACTTCTTTCTATATGCTACTGGTTTTACATTAGCAAAATGGGACAATGATATCGTGTATCTACTTCATAGGGGATACCATTACATCTAATGAACCATAGAATATTAAAGACCTCAAATAAAAGTTACATTAAAAAAAGCAACTGTACAAGTCAATACCCAACATATAGGTGATCAAAGGACATGAGCACAGTTTTTTTTAAAGATCCCAAATTATAAATGATCATATGAGATGGGTCTCCATATCACTTATAGTTAAAGAAATGAAAATTTAAACAGTTCTGTGGTTTTACATCATACCCTACAGATTGGCAAAGCTTAAAAAGGTGGGAACTGATATGGTTGGAAGATATTGGGAAGATAGGCACATTAATACATTGTAGGTGGAGTTATGGATTTGTCTATCTGTCCATTCTCAGTTTGGAATTATGCATTAGCTAAAATTTGATTAATTAAAAATTAACCAGTTAACTAATTTGACACAATAATACTGTTATTAAGTATATACCACCAAGGATATCAAAGACAGAAAAGCAAATCCAATATATGTCAAAACATCCATAGCATTCTTTGTGGTAGAAAAGAACTGGAAACAAACTTGGTGTTCATTGATCAGTGAAGAGCTGAAAAATTATGGTATACAAATATAAAGGAATATTTTGACAGCAAGGGGATGCAGTAGACAGAATGCCAGGCCTGGAGTAATGAACACACATCTTCCTTAGTTAAAACCTGGTCTCAAATGCTTACTAACTGTGTGACCCTGGATACATCTCTTAACCCTGTTTGCCTCAGTTTCATCATCTGTAAAATGGGGTGGAGAAGAAAATGGCGAACCACTATAGTATCTTTGCCAAGAAAGCCCCAAATATGATTGTGAAGAGTTGGGTATGCCTGAAAAATTACAACCACAAAAATTAGATTATTACTATATAGTAAGTGATAATGAATCTAAGCAATTCTGATACACATGAGAAGGTTTGCCCAAACTGATACAGAATGAAATGAGAAGAAACAAAAGAATAACATACAAGAATACTATTACAATGTAAGTGAAGAGATCAGTAACAGAAAACTGAACTCTTAGTCATTAAAAAAACAACAGAGGTCTTGGAGAAAAAAGAATTCACCCCCCACTTGAGGGCAGAAAGGCAAAGATCAACTATCAATCCATCACCAATCATTTATTATGGACCTGCTATGTGCCAGACATTGTACTAGACTATGTTTATACAATGACACAAATTATATCATCCCTGAGCTCAGACATCTTACATTCTATTAGGGGAAACAACACATGCACATATAAGTAGATAGAAAATACTTACAAAGGTAACTTCTTTTGTTGTAGAAACATTCGATGCTGAAGGCATCAGGAAAAGCCTTCTGTTGGAAGTAGCATTTGGGTTCTTATATGAAGGATACTAGGGATTTTGAGAGCCAGAGATGAAGAAGGAATATATTCCAGGTATAGATGACAGCCTGAACAAAGACTCAGAGATGGGCAACATAGGGAAAATGTTCTAGGTATTATCAGATATAATCATTGGATCATATAATTAGCTTAAATGTTTTTCTTTATTTAATGGGGGAACAGCTGATTTCTTCCACAGAAATTGTGATGTTAAAACAAAAGTTATTAATGAAACAACTTAAATTAAATCCAGTGTGACTCTATAAAAAATAAAATGCTAGTGATATTTTAATATGTGTCAATTGATGGATGTCAGAATTATTAAAAAAAATTGCAACTGTGTTTGGGGATAAAATGATGAAATAAACATAATGTTGTATTAAAGACAGAAATCACCAAAATGGAAACTTTGGGTTAATGTTCTGAAAGATCATGAGATTATAGCTTTAGAACTAGAAAATAACTTGCAAATCATCTAGTCCAATCTTCTCATGAGTCCCAGAGAGAGTAATTTCAAGAAAGAAGCAGAATCTACTCTCTGGAAATATCTAACCTAGCCCAAAGGTAAATTGGAAGGCAGCTGTGGAAATCCCTTAGAGACAATGTATTTTCCAATTGGCACCTGTGTGGGCTTTGGTTGCAGATGGATTATGACTGTCCTAAAGTAGCCAGCATAGAAAAATGGAAATTTGAAGTTTGTAAAGTGGAGGGAGGGAGTGTGGTATGCTAAACTAATGGGTGGAAGATAGGTGTGGCTCTGTTATACATAATGCCTACAATTGGCTATTGCAGAAAGGGTGAGGTGCATCCCATCTTCCCACTGACCTGTTAACTTAATCGGACACACGGGAAATCTCTCCTACTTCTTCTTAACTCTAGTAGTTTCCCTTTGTTGATTCTCTCCAATTTACCTTGTCTATATCATGCATACAGGTGTTTGCATACTGTCTCCCCTATTTCACTGTGAGCTCCTTTAAAGCAGAGAATTTGGTTTTTGTATTTGACCTTTCTTTGTATCCCCAGTGTTTGGTATAATGCCTAATAAAGACTAGATGCTTAAAAAATGTCTATTGACTGAGTACATACCTTGGCCATCCCAGGGGCTAGAAGTCTTTTGGAATTACTAATCTAGTTCACTTCCCTCATTTTACAGATGGGGAAGCTAAGGTAAGGAAAGATAAGGGGACTTGCCAAAGGTCACATCAATATCACAGCTAGGATTGGAATCCAGTTCTGACATCACATCCAGTGTTCTTTCACCATACTAACAAATGTTACCATCATGTTTGCCTTACACACATTCCTATTTTTGTCCTTGCAGCTTGTCTGTCTTCTTCTTGTCATGTCCAACTCTTTGTGATCCAATTTGGAATTTTCTTAGCAAAAATTAGGTGGTTTACCATTTCCTTCTCAGCTCATTTTGCAGATAAGGAAACAGAGGCAAATGGGGCTAAGTGACTTTCCCAGGGTCACATAGCTAGTTAGTTTCTGAGACTAGATTTGAACTCAGATCTTCCTGACTCCAGCCCTCATGCTCTATCCACTTTACCACCTAGCAGTTTCTCTGCAGATGAGGTAAAAAATAAAGTCAGAGCCTGAGTAATCCCTTACCACACTATGAATTGAAAATTCTGGCCTCTGAGAAATTAAGACCTTAAACCTCATGATAAGTATAAACTCCCCAACAACACTTGTGGGAAGTAGACGCAGTTATAAATTAGACTTCAACATTTGGTGAAGTTTTAGAAAATGAGGATATGTGTGTATGTATGCGTGGGCGCAACATGCCATTTAAAGTATATCTTCCTGATGAATCATGTTCATTTTTTATTACACAATGTTATATTATTTATTACCATTTCAAAATGGGCCAGTTCTCATCATACATTTTCTATATATTTTATTATGAATGATAAAATTAGTTTATGAGAGCAGAGTAAAAAAAGCCCACTATTTTCAATGATGAACTAGTTTGCTAGTGGAAGCTGGCCCCTCTTTGGTTTAAAAAACATGAATTTGATGACTTCACTAAATTATGTTTCTGCACAGCTCTAAATATGTATTATTATTTCTTGACATATGGTACTGCATCATTTAGCACATGCACATGAAAGAAACATTAGATAAGGGCCTTATTCCTTAATGACCTGTTGATCAGCTCCCTATTCCTCCACATCACAGTGACTATGGCAATCTATCAACCCTGACACAAAAAAGAAAACAAAAAAAAATCTTACAGTTATAGCACTTTAATTCCTTCCTGATAAACTTGAGATGGTATTTGCACATGACCTTACACTGGAAAATAACTGTAGTTGGTAGAGACTTAGATATGTTTTTGGTTTTCCACAAATACTTTATAGTTATTTCATTTTTAAAGCAACTAAATAATAATGGAAAAGCAGTAAAATGGGTAGAGGGAAGAGGTAGGGAAATGTGAAAAAATAGCTCACATTTATATAGCACTCTAAGGCTTACAATATACTTTACAAATATTATCTCATTTGATCATGGAAACCCTGGGAGATATTATTATCCCCATTTTACAAAAGAATAAACTGAGACAGAAGTTATGATTTGCCAAGAGTGATATATTCAATGTCTGAGGTAGGTTTAGAACTCAGGCCTTCTTAATTCTACATCCAATGCTCTATCTATGTGCCACCTAGCTACTCCTAACAGGATCTTACAAGGATGATGTGTTCAGGTCCAGAAGTTAAGGAAGAATAATCCAAGAAAAGGTCAGAATTCTAATGTAGGATGAATCATTTCCAGAACTAATGCTGGTAATTGCTAAGTAAAATTGTGGGATTATAAGGAATTACTTAAAATATTCTGTTTTGAATGACCAATAGCTACTGGTTGCAAGTTCAGGTCTCAAATAACTTTAGCAACAGAAAGATGTAGAGAAAATACACACGTCCAAGCTAAAGATTTTTTGAATGGAGAGAAGGGAAATCCCAAAGTAACTTTAAAATTATTTATATCCTCACTAATCAACAAACATGATCTAATTCTTTATTAATCAGTTATAAATTTCACCTTTGGTAATTTGGGTAGCCTTCACAAAGTAGGCCCTAAAGGAACTTTTTAAAGTATGTAGGGGAGGGTAGACACTAGAAAACTCCCCTGTGTGTTGGGAGACTTGCGGAAAGAGCACTGGGTCTGCAGTCAGAGAATCTGCAGTCAGAGAATCAGAGATTCAATTTCTCCCTCGGACATAGTACATGTGGAAGGAACCTTAAGAAAATCACTTCTCTATTTCTTCCATTCTAAAAGGATTTCTGAAGGTCATTCCATTTCTATAGCTATGATATGATGAGTCTACAGTTAAGGAGGCAGTCATCACTCAGAAAATGAAGAGTGACGGCGAGGAAGTATATAAGGCTAGAACTGGAAGATTACTAAGGGTCTGGCCAATAGGAAGAGGAAGAGTTATGTTCATGTTGGGGTAAAACCTTGATATTTATACCTTAGTTGCAGCTGTTTCCTTAATAGCAATTGAGATCTCAAAAATGCTTTACATATATTATCTGATGGTAGCATCAAAAAAACACTAGCAACATAGGTCATATTCCTATTATGATCCCCATTCTGTATTTGAGAAAATTGAGTATGAGAGAGATTAAGTGATTTTTCCATGATCATACAGATCATAAAACAGGTATGATTTGAATCCAGACTTTCTAACTTCAAATCCAGCATTTCATCTAGTATACTACTATTCCTTAACAAAGCTGTTCGTTAAGAGGAAAAAAAAGATGGGTGGGGGAGTCTTTTTATCTTGGCCAAGAAACTTGGGAGTCCTTTCTGAAATAAATCCTAGCTACTAAAATTTACAGTAACAATGAAAAAAAAATCTCCTTTCTTCATTCATTTATTTCTTCATTTGTATTTTCAACAATCAACAAAATTGTATTGAGTGCCTATTCAAATCAAAAACATTTTCCTATGAGCATACTGATAGACAGTTATCATACTGGTTAGTTTGCTGCATTTAATTTTTTTCCTTTTATTTTTATTTGTTATAAGAGATGAGGAGATAGGAGAGGTACATTTAGAAATTAAAGCAGTATAAAAGGAAAATATATCTGCAAAAATTAAAATATTTAATAAAACACAAATCTCCTATAGGGGTGAAGGAAGGAAATCATCCCAGATGCTGTAGGGATATGAGATGAATAATACTTGGTCCCTGTACTCAAGGAACCTAGTTAAAAGTGTTAGACATGAACACAAATAAGTCTGTGACAATGAGCAAGTTATATAAACTCCAGTGCCTCCGGCAATTCTCTAAGACTATAGAAGTCCTAACTGACACAAACTAGCTATGTGACCATGGGAAAGTCCCTTAACCTCTCCATGCCCCAGGCAAAGCTGAAAGACTACAAACTGCAGAAGATTTGGCAATCTGAATTGGTAGAGGAAGTTCCCTTCACAGATAAAATCTGCAGATCTGGAAAAAAAAATAAATTGTATTAGCATTGTATGCCTAAAACTGTTTTCTTTCTCCAAGGTGTTATGCCTTGGAATCCATCTAGAATTCTATGAAACCGGGGGATAATCTAATCTAACAAGCATGTATTAAGTTCCTAATGTGTAAAAGCCACTGTGCTAATGAAACACTACAAATCCTTTCTTGAATCCATAGCTGGGATTTCTCTCTGAATGTTCTTTGAATTTCCCTCCCTTGCTACCCCACTTTAATCCTAATCTTCTAATAACTTAGGAGTTCCTCAGTATATTCTGTTAAGTCTTTCCAGAGTTTTCTAAACTCAGCCTGCTCATCATTTCTTCCAGTGCAATAGTATTCCATTATATTACCACAGCTTGTTCAACCATTCCCCACTTGATGGGCATCATCTCAATTTTCAATTCTTTGCAACAACAAAAAGAACTGCTATGAATATTTTTGTACATGTGGGTCATTTCCCCCCTTTTATGATCTCTTTGGGATACAGACCTAGTAGTGATATTGCTTGATTAAAGGGAAGTATGCACAGTTTTATAGTCCTTTGGGCACAGTTCCAAATTGCTCTCCAGAATGGTTAGATCAGTTCACAATTCCACCAACGAGGCATTAGTGTTCCAATTTTCCCACATCTTCTCCAACATTTATCATTGTCCTGTTTTTGTCATGTTTACCAATTTGATAGGTATGATGTGGTACCTCAGAGTTGTTTTAATTTGCATTTATCTAACCAATAATGAGAGCATTTTTTCATATGACTATAGATACCTTTAATTTCTTTCTCTGAAAATTGCCTGTTCATATCCTTTGACCATTTATCAATTAGGGAATGACTCATATTCTTATAAATTTGACTCAGTTCTGTATGTATTTGAGAAATAAGGCCTTTATCAGAGACACTGGCTGTAAAAATTCTTTCCCAGCTTTCTGCTTTCCTTCTAACCTTTGTTACATTTGTTTTGTTTGTTCAAAACCTTTTATATTTGATTTAATCTATTTTGCATTTCATAATATTCTCTGTCTCTTGTTTCATTATAAATTCCTCCCTTCTCCATAGAATTGACAGGTAAAGCATACCTTGCTCTCCTAATTTGCTTACGGTGTCACCTTTTATGTCTAACTCGTGTAACTTTTTTGACCTTATCTTAGTATACAGTGTGAATGTTGGTCTATGCCTCATTTCTGCCATACTATTTTCCAGTTTTTCCAGCAGTTTTTTTTTTGGTCAAATAATGAGTTCTCATCCGAAATACATCATAATTTTAAGAAGAGAAGAAAAGACTTCTGAAGAAGAAAGGTTTGATTTGATGAAGAAAGGATAATAGATATGGATTGAAGAAAATACAAATGAATGTTACTGTGTGATGGTGGTAGAGATGGTAAACTTTGAGGTTGCGAGGGGAAGCTAGGAGTACTCCTACTCTCGCACCTAGACCAATGAGTCAAAAGGAATGTGTAAAAGTACAGCCAGTGTTGTAAAGAGTGGCCAGATAATGTGACATCAGAAGGGAACTAGGTCTCAGTAAAGAGCCAAAAGATAAAATAAGTGGGGAAGTAAAAGATTAAAGTTGCAACCTATGGAGAAATCATTCCGGAGAACATAGTAGAGAGGTGGGTAGCCATAGTGTAGAACACTGGGGGAGAGGTAGTTTGAGGGGAATAGGAATAAAGGATCAGAAAGAGGGGAATGGAGAATTGGGTTTGAAGCTGGGGCTACAGTATCACTGGAATGGGAATGGTAAGAATAGATGGTATTTTGATAGTCAATGAGGAATGGGTGCAGATGGGTTATCAATAGCACAAGGAATCATATTCAGGAAGGAGTCCTCTAATAGTACAGAGTAGCTCAGGTAAAAGGACAATTTATTGACTGACTGAAAAAAAATAATTAGCAAAATCAGGAAAGATATTCTGCAGGAAATGTTACTGATCATATAGACATTGAAGAAAACCAAGGACTCTAAGTGGTAGTGGTGAGGGAGTATACTCACCCATGGTCACAGGCCTGAATAAAACTAAAATCATGGGGGCAGCTAAGTGGTGCAGTGAATAGAGCTGTGGCCTTGAAGCCAAATCCAGCCTCAGACCTTACTAGCTGTGTGACCCTGGGCAAGTCACTTAACCCGGATTGCCTCAGTAAAACACACACACACACACACACACACACACACACACACACACACACACAAAATTACATTATATTTTGTTTCTTTTTGTCTTTGAATCTCTCCAAGCATTTAATGTAATATCTCTTCTAGCACCCAATTCTGCCCCTTGTATATGGTAGGTGCTTAATGATTTTTCTTTTTGGTGAACAAATGACTAAATAGATTAATTCTTCATTCCTAAACCAGATATTCTGACTTTAAAAGGTCTTTACATTTAATTCCATGAGAATACTCAAACCAACTTTGTCTAACATCCTTTTGCTTTTTTTTGTAATTTGCTTATCATGTTATCATCATTCACTAATCCAAAAGTACCATGATGCTTCCTGCTGTTATAGACATACCTTATACCCCTTCCCACACCTTCTGTCCACCTCCCAAATGTACAAAGTTTTCAAGCACGAAAATTTCCAGGCAGCTATTGTTTCTCTTCTACCTAAAGGGGTCATTTGAGGTTACTTAGAGATGAGGGGAGGCTTATTCTTTTTTTATGTCTGATATTGAGTTTTAACTCATTTTAATTCTTGTCTTAGAAAAAATTGATTTTCTTGTCTGACTTCGTATCTCAGCAGTGTAGGTTTTGACAACTTTGGAGCCTGGTGCTTCTGTTTATTTGTTTCTGTTGCTCCCAAAATGGATTTCATTGGTTTGGCACATTAAGGCTCACTATTGCAAACTGAATTTCAATGAAGGCTCAGCAATAATGTTAGGCCATACCCTTACTTAAGCTTTCAAGAAATGGGGCGGATCTCAGGCTGGCAGAATGAGCTTGAGGTAATGTGATAATCCTTTGTAATTTCTTTACTTGATGGCTATATGCATTGTCTCTAAAATGAAATTTCTTTTCAGTAACAAACTCCAAATATATTCCATAGAGTAGCCTTTGTTTCCCTGGACTCTACTCTGAGCTATTTGCCTATTTGATACCTTAAAAGAAGAAAGCATAGCTATGGTCTGTGTATGATTATTCTAAACAATTCTAAACATTCAACTCTGAAGTCACAGAGTCAGTTAATGACTTAACAATACTGTATTTTAACTCTGGCCTCCTGTCTTTCAATGCTATGTTCTTTCAATTAGATCAGAGACAATATTGGATAGCATGAATAATTTAAATTTATTGGTGATTATGCATTAACCTCCTTTTAACAGCAGTTTTTTTTTTTAACCAGTTACTACTTTCTTGCACAGCCCAGCATTTGGAAGTACTGTTGCTAATGGAAAGCAAAATATACTTTGCATCTTTCTCAATGTAGTCTATGAAGTTGGAGAGAAAAATTAACCACCAAATTTTCTGGAAACATTTTCTCTCAATTTTCTTTTTAATTATCAGTGCTGTATCACTAAATGATATGTCCTTTTCTTATGCTACTCAAATTCTCAAAATAGACTGAAAAAATTTAGAATATATTATAAATCCATAGAATATGATTCAAATAAATGAAAAGAAATATATATATTCCTAGAATTGCTAATTATTGGGGTTGATTTTAATAAAAGGATGGAGAAAATGTTAATAATATAGATTAAAATAAAAAAATACACCCTAAACATTTTTGAAAGCTAGTTGGTAAACATTTTCTAGCAAACCTCTGACTCGGAGTGATCAAGGTATCAATGATTCTCAAGGTAGTTCCATAGGTAATTCTGTACATAAAGATAATTCAATTATTTGATATCTTACTGCTGACCCCTTGCTTTTATTCTCCCTTTTCCTCAAGTCATCATGTGTATGCTTATCTGTTTTTGTGATATTACTTAGTAAATTGTTTGAGGTCTTGGACTGGTTGTAATTTTGCCTTTTTGTCCCCAGTGTTTAGTCCTCCACCTCAGAAATAGTCCAAAATTGATAAGTGCTTTTTGTTTTGATTGTTGGATAGAATTGGTATTTTCTTCCCTATAACTTATACCAAGTGAACATGGTTCTGTAATTGGGGGTTACAGAAATTTAAAAATGATTCTTCTTCCACATGGCACTCTTTTAAGTATATGAATGTGGGTATAACATTCTCTCTCACTACCATCCCTAATCTTTCCCTCTTTTCCAGGGCAACAGTTTAATTTTTACCAACTGTTTTTTCATGTCGAGGTTCTCATGCCCTTCAACATCCTTTCCCAAGTAAGAAGATTATCTCATCTTGGTTCTTTGCCCAGAAAAGTAATCTGTGCAACCATATTGATCCCTTTTTGAACTTAGTTTGATTTCTACACTGTCAGAATTTTTCATGATTATATCATCAGAACTTCATTTTTAAGACTCCCCTATCACTCTTGAGATTTCTTTTAAATTCAATCAAATAATATTTTTCATCACTTTTGATTTTTTTCCCCTACTTTCCTAAAGTCTAAGGTACACATTTAACTATACCTTGAAATAACTTTGCTGGATTTTTGGTCTTTCTTTCCCAAATTTCCAATAAATTCTCTTTTATCAACCTGTTCTTTTTCTTTTCTTTTGGAGAGAATTGGAATCAAAAGAACCACCAAAAATTATTTAACAGTGGAGGAACTCTTTGGTCACATTACCAATAAGAAGTAGGATGGAACATTTTTTTTCTGATTGTCATAACTTCCCAAATCTTTCCAAGATAAGATATGTGCACAATAGATAAAACAATTTCAGCTGTCTTGAGGTCTAAGACATCAAGAATCCTAATGAGGTCTTAAGGAATCCCTAACATGCTCACTTAGCACTCCTCCCCATGTCAACATGCTCTGACAGGGCTTCACAAGTCAGCCCATAAGATTACAACATAATTCAACTCAACCTCACTGTCTACATCCCAGTATGGCAGAACGTTAAACGGCAGAATTTTGCTTTGGCTAAGAACACAGTGCGACAGCACTTTTTGCCTCCACAGGACTTAACTAGAAAACTTGGGAAGAATGGGAATCAAAATCTTTGTGGAGTCACTAGTGTTGAAGCAATATCCACAAGTGTTAACTGATATGCAGCTGTGATGAGTTTTGTCCCCCAGGAGCTCAAAAAGTCATTTGGGCCAGAGACTGAACAAATTAAATGCAAATTCCCCATTGTAGGAGGAACTTGAGATGGCTTTGAAATCTTGCTCCAAGAAAACCTCCATCAAAGGAGAAGGAGTCAGAAAGAGAGCACTGGAAGAATAAAAGGTAAAAAGATTGGAATTATAAAAGATCTCAGCAGTTAAAGACCCTGAATACAAGACATACACCAACAGGGAAGACATTAATAACAAAAGGGAAGATGGCATCAAGCTCAGACAAATGAATACAGATATCTAGGATTAAATACCGCAAGAGAAAGAAAAATGATGTGATACTTGAGGAAGCAGAGGACCCTATGGAGTCCCCCATGTAATCACAGTATGATGTCCCCAAGTGGTTTCAAAGAGAAATAAGAATCGTGATAGGGTAATATATGGCCTAACTAGCAGGAATAACTGGAATAATTGAAAACATTGAATATACTGTGAGAAGTCTCGCTAAAGATGATTACTGATTGGGAATACAGAAACTACCTAGAACTTATGAACACAGAAAACAAAGTGTCAATAAAAAGAATTCACATATTGCCTCGAGGAAAGTTTCTCCTCTTTCCTATGTGTCTAGAGACTTTATTTAAAAAGACTTGGCTTCAGGAGATTTGCTAATTGTGCTATCAATATATTTTTAAAATAACAGGGTTAGCTATGTATTTGTAAAGTAGAGGCTTATATTGGGGCATTGTTCCTCCTTGTGGAACTAAGCTCAGTTATAGATTTAAGGAACTTTGTATGTGTACAAATAATTAGGCAGACTAATAAAGAGATACACGGGAGCTCAGCTTACGTATTTGAGAAATTTGTGGAGTGGCAAGACTAAGAGAATTAATCTGAGATCAACTTGTAGAGGAGGGGAGAGCAAGTGAGCAAGTATTGATTATTGTTCACTATACACCAGGCCCTATTCTAAGAGCAGAGGATAAACTACAAGGAAAAGAAGACAATCCAAGCCTTCCAAGAGCTTATATCCTAATGGGGAATGGGAGGAGCAGAAGAGACAAGACCTAAAGGGGTAGCTGAAAACTTGGGGGTAAACCTTCTTGTGGGGGCCATGATAATTTAATCAGAAATTGGAGGATGGCTAGTCTGATTTCTTCCTGAAAAATGGAGGTTCCAGGAAAAATTCAGCAAAACAGAGGAGGTGGAGGGAGGAGGCCACTGAGATCTAATGTCGTCGAGTTGTGATATAATGGAAATAATGCTGGCTTTTGTTGTTAGAACATTTGGGTTCAAATAGCATCTCTTCTGCTTACTATCTGTGTGACCTTGGTGGAGTCTTTATCTTCTTTGTTACTGGTTTGTTTGTTTGTTTAATATGTAAAGTATCAGGCTTTATGATTTATAGGGTCCTCATAATGCATAGATAAAATGATCTATGCATTTAAAGATGGTCAATGAAAATTTTTGTTAGAAAGGTATTATAGATGACAATAATTTGGACATGAGAAAGGATGATTATGATGTATAGTTAACAAATGTTGAATAATTCTCTGGAAACAAGCCCTTTTCAACAAAGACCTTCTCAGCTTGCTCAATAGAGTAAGTTGTCTACAGAGTCAGTTTCAGGGAGGGATGGCCAACTGAGGAAGAGTAACTCCAGGGAGCCAGGCCTCTGAAGCACACACACACAAGAATCAGGACAAAGAAGTGAAACCAAGGAGGAAAAATCACATAGAAGGCTAAGACAAAATGGAGAGACCGGTGTTATCAAAACTAAAGAGAACAAGGTAAAAAATGGTCATCTATGTGAAATGCTATAGACTGAAGAATATGAATTGGATTGAAGAAGTTGAAAATTGAGATGTCATTGAGTTTGGCAAGTGGATGGTCATTGATCACTTTTCATTCGTCATTTTCACTAGCAAGGTAGGGATGGAGACCAGATGGCAAAGGGTTCAATGAGAAAATGGCTGAACAGTAAACAAAACCAAATTTAGTAAACAAAAGGAAGGTAGTTGTATATCATGTTTCAGTGCTGAGACAGGGAATTGTTCAACTGTTGGTTAGTGGCTGCTTTCAAGTCTGCCCACTCATGCCAGTCTGAACAATCTAGCATATTCTGATGCCACAAGAACATCTACTAAATACAAATACGTGGCAACACAAACTAATCAGATAGTTTGGATGATTATTTTGCTTTATGCTATTGTATATTAATGTTTTTATTCCTTTGACTAAGAATCTCTTTTTTAAAATTTAACATCCAATTTGCTTTATATTCAAATTTTCAGGAACCCACATCTGAGGAAATATAAGTTTTTGTTTTGTTTTCCTTTTGAGAAACATTCAAAGTGTTGTTCTTATAGGTGGAAGCTACCTATGGCAAAATAATTTTTTTTTCCTTGCCAAAGAACAAATAAGTGGTGACTTGTTCATCAACATATGAGGTAATGTCAAGAAAAGAATATCTTAGATGTTCCTTAATGCAAGCCAAAATTAGGTTCCCAGGGAAGAATAACTACAATTGTTAATTACCTGAACAGATTATTTCTCTATGATCTTTGGCTTATGGATAAAACAAAAATTTTTTTTACTACTAGAGACCACCATAAATCTAATACTGAACAGGATATCATCCTTCTCTTGAGGCATGAGTTGCAGAAATCTGTATAATTTCAAATCCAAATTTACCTAGAATAAAGCTGAATTTTCTTTGACCTATGTGCTAAGAGGTCTTATGTTCTAAGATCTAAAAATGTCACTTCTTTCAAATTAGACAAATACTGCCTTTAGGCCATCTCCAATCTTCATATTTTAATTTAACTCTTCACTCTTGAATTTGGGAGGGACTTTAGAGTGGCTAAGCAGGACATCCAAGTATTGCAACAAACAAAATGAAGGGCTAAACATTTTCTCTTATCCTCATGACTATTCAAACTTCTGCCAAACAGAAAATACACACCAAAGAGAAATCTATTTTAACTCTCTCTATAGATTAACCTAGAACAAAAAAGGTTAAAAAAATTAACTAATGCCTACACTGAACTCACATGGTACTTCCACCCCACCACCCACCGCACTACAGGCAGGAGGCTATATTAGCCTACCCCAAAACCTGACCTTTGGGGAATGGGAGGGAAAGAAATAACCATTTATATAGTGAGTACTATGTGCCAGATCCTATGTTAAGTACATTTCCCCAAATCTATTTTGATCCTCATAACAATCCAGGGAAGTAGGTGTTATTATTACGCACTAGTACATAGGACTAGTTGAAGAAGAGGAGAAGGGGAAAAGAAAACATTTAAATTAATGGAGGAGAAAAAAAGGGAAGACTTAAATAATCAGAAAAAATCAGGAAAAAAGAAGCAATAAGCAAAACTTCAAAGAGAAAGCAGTAACAAATAAGATATGGGGATCAGGAGTGAGGAAAGGGAGTCAGTAGGAATGGCAGAAAACAAAATAAACTGAAGTAACTAAAGAGACATAGTATTGTGTTACAGAAGAGGAAAGCAATACCTTGAAAACAACTCAATGTTAGAGACAAATGGCAGAAAATATAAACCTAACTTTTAAGCCTTCACTCCTGCCTCATCCTCCAAATTCCATATTACATAACAAGATCACAAGATTATTACATTTGGAGTTGGAAGATAGCTAGAGGATGTATTCTCACTTGTTCAATTTCCCCCCAAAAAAAAATGAACCCCCAAAAAGTTGATTGATGTGCCCAAGATTACACAGAAAATAAGTAATGAAGTCAAAATTCAAAGCCAGGCCTTCTGACTGTAACTTTCATGCTCCTTTTAACTACAATCATCACTTCCCACAACGTGGGGGAGTGAAAAGATTATCTTTAATCCCTCTTTGCCTTTTTTTCTTCTAATTATCTTTCATTCCTGACTCACCCGAATCATCAGTGTTATAAAACATAACTTGTTCAATCTATGCCTAATTGCCTAGGGATAGATTCCTGCCTGCATTAGTTTACAGGCTCTACTGTAATTTCAAATGACCATATTTTCATGAGTATTCATTTGGTAATTAATCACAGTCTTACGACATCTCTTATTTTTCATGGAAATGATATCTGACACTTATGCTGTTGTTTAATTTTCACATTTATATCTTACTTCCTAGCACGCGGAAGAGTGTTTTGTACATACTGCCCATTTAATGAATGCGTGTTGAATTGAGCTAAATTCCATAACGATCTCCTTCTTTATATCTCATATATTTTCTGGAGCATAAAATGTAGTCTAAAACATATTGATTAATGTTTGATGATGGTGTTGATTATTCTATCCTAAATTCAGACATCTTCCCAACTTCTTCATTTCTGTTGATGCAATCTTTGTTCCAAAACTAAGTACCAGTCCAAAAAGACTCCTCTGTTTCCTTACCACCCATAATTCATTAATCGTCAACTTTTGTTAAAGAAACTCTAAAACAGATCTCATATTTGTCCCATTCTTTCCATTCACATGGTCCTCATTCTAGACTAGTCCCTTATTATGTGGACTATTAATGCAGCCTACAAATTTTATTCCAGGCTTTCAGTAACTTTTTAAAATCCATCTTCTTCTTAACTACAAAAATAATCTTTCCCAAATCACAAATTTGACCCCATAAATTTCTTAAGAGCATCAGTGGAGACAGAGCCAAGGTGGCAGAGTAGAGGCAGGATCTCACCTAAATCCTCCCAATGTTCCTCTCCAAAATAATATTTGAAATTGAATTTTGGAGTGGCAGAGGCAACAAATGGTCAAGGTGAAAAAACTTTCCAGCCAAAGACAATTTAAGTGGTTGACAGGAAAGCCCTGTCACACAGGAGGGGGAAGGGTTGGAGGGGAGGACATTTGGGTCTGGAGCACAGCACAAACCATGCCAGGACAATGCCAGTAGCAGGCCTTGGAGGGAGCTGCAACAGAGGTATAGCAGCCTTAGTAGCTCTCAGCCCATTGATGGAAATGGGGCCAAAAATAGGTCATAAAGATTACGAAGGACTATGTATTGGCAGTAGGTTTAGTTTCAAGGAGAAGGGGAGCACTAGTGCTTACAGCCATAGGAGAGAAAGGGTCCTGGTCACAATTCCAGTGTGGAAAAGAGTAATTGTGATTGCTCATAAGATAGTAAGGGCCCGGGTCTCAGGCCCAAGGCAGAAAGGATAATGAGCACTTGAAGCTCCAGAAAGCAGGGCACCTGTGAGAGTTCCAGGGTAAAGAAGAGTATTGGTACTTATGACTACAGGGCAACAAGGTCCCTTCCTCGGACCCTTCCTGGGATCATGATTTTCATTGGTAGCTTTGATTTCCTCTTCTGAAAAAATTCCTCTTTATATCATTTCACCATTTATCAAATGGGGAATGGCCCATATTTTTACTGATTTGTCTCAGTCCCCTATATATTTGAGAATTCAGACCTTTACCAGAGAAACTTGCTATACATGCTTTCCAGTTTACTATTTTCCTTCTAATTTTGCCTGCATGAGTTTTGTTTGTGCAAAAGTTTCATGTAATCGAAATTATCTATTTGACTTCCCATAATCCTCTCCATCTCTTGTTAGGTCATAATCTTTGCCCTTATCTATAGATCTTACGAGTACATTTTTCCATGTTCTTCTAATTTATTTATGATATTACCCTTTATGTCTAAATTTGCTATATTGTGTGAGATGTTCATCTATGCTTAGTTTTTGCCAAACTGCTTTATGGTGTTTACTAGCAATTATTGTGAGATAGTGAGTTCTTGTGACCCAGAGGTGGATCTTTGAGTTTTTCAAATGCTACTATAATAGGCTAATTTACTGCTATGTATTGTGTACCTAATCTATTCTTCTGATGTATCAATCTATTTATTAGCCAGCACCAGATTGTTATGATGCCTACCAGTTTGCAATACAGTTTGAAATCTGGAACTGCTAGATGACTTTCCATCACATTAATTTTAGTAGAATTGTCATTTTTATTATATTGGCTTGGCCTACCCATGAGAAAATAATATTTTTGCAATTATTCAGATCTTTATTTGTATGAAAAAAATATTTAATAATCTTGTTCATATAATCTCTGAGTTTGTCTTAGCAGGTAGACTCTCAAGCATTTTATTTTATTTGCTACTATTTTAAATAATATTTCTCTTTCTGTATCTTGCTGCTGGGCTTTCTTGGTATAATATAGAAATCCTGATGATGATGTTGATTTATTGTATATTCTACAACTTTGCTAAAGTTATTGTTTCAACTACTTTTTTAGTTGATTCTCTAGGATTATTTAAGTATACTGTCACATCATCTGTAAAGAGTGATAGTTTTGTTTCTTCATTGTCTATTCCAATTTCTTCAATTTCTTTTCTTGTCTTATTGCTATAGCTAGGATTTCTAACACAATACTGAGTAATACTGGTGATAATGGACAATGTTGCTTCACAACTGATTTTATTCAGGAAGCTTCAAGTTTGTCTCTGTTATAGATAATGACTATTCTTGGTTTCAGATAGATACTGATTATCATTTTAAGAAAGGCTCCATTGATTCTTATACTTTTTAGCATTTTTAATATAAATGGGTGTTCTATTGTGTCAAAAGCTTTTCCTGCATCTATTGATATAATTATGTACTTTTTTATTAATATGGTCAATTATGTTTATTATTTTCCTAATATTGAACTAGACCTTGCACTCCTAGTCTACATCCTGTCTAGTCATAGTTCATGATCTTTGTGATATATTGCTGTAATTTCCTTGCTTGTATTTTATTTAAAATTTTTTGCACCAATATTCATTAAGGAAATTGGTCTATACTTTTCTTTTCCTGTTTTGCCAACCCTACTTTATGTATCCAAACTGTATTTGAGTCATGAAAGGAATTTGGTAGGACTCCTTTACCTGTTTTTTTCAAATAATTTATAAAGCATTGGGATTAATTGTTCATTAAATGTTTGGTAGAATTCACTTGTGAATTCGTCCGGTCCTGGGAATTTTTCTTAGGTAGTTAAGATTATTCAAGTAATCTATTTTCTTTTCTGTTAATTTGCCTTTATATATTTGTAAATGCTTATCCATTTCACTTAGAGTGTCAATTTTAATAGCACATAATTGGGCAAAATGACTCTTAATAATTGTTTTCTTTATTTCATTTTCATTGATAGTGCATGCTTTTTTTAAAATTTTTGATAATTTGGTAATTTGGTTTTTTAATAATTTTAAACAAGCTAACCAAAGTTTATCTCTTTTGTGATTTTTTCCCCATAAAACCAGGTGAAGTTTTATTTATTAGTTCAATTGTTCTTTTTTTCCCTTAATTTCAATTTTACTAATCTCACCTTCGATTTTCAAAATTTTCAATATGTTGTTTAATTAGGAATTTTTAATTGTTCTTTATCTCATTTTTTATTTAGTAGTATGCCCAACTTATTGATCTACTCTTCCTCTAATTTATTGGTGTAAGCATTTAGAAAAATAAAATTTCCCCTAAGTGCTGCTTTGTCTGGATCCCACAAATTTTGCTATGCTGTCTCATTATTCTCTTTAATGGAATTATTGATTGTATGATGTATTCTTTGATGTACTCATTCTTTAGGATTAGATTATATAGATTCCAAAAAATATTTAACTCATGCTTCCATAGCACTTCATTAAATGTAATTTTTTTATTGCATTATAATCTGACAAGGGTGCATTTAATATGTTGGGTTTTCTGCATTTGTTTATGAGGTTTTTATGCCTTAATATATGGTCAATTTTCTGAGTTCCATGTACTTCTGAGAAAAAGGTGTAATCCTTTCTGTTCTCATTCTATTTTCTTCTGAGGGCTATATCTAACTTTTCTAAAAGTCGGTTAATTTTTTTGACTTCTTTCTTATTCATTTCATGGTTAGATTTATCTAGCTCTGATAGAGGAAGTTTGAAGACCCCACTAGTATAGTTTTCTGTTCATTTCCTCCTGTAATTCATGTAACATTTCCTTAAAGAATTTCTGTGCTATATATTTGATGCACAAATATTTAGTATTGATATTATTGTCTGTGGTTCCTTTTTGTGAGGTGTAGTTTTCCTGCTTGTGCCTTTTAAGTAGTGCTATTTTTGCTTTTGATTTTGTGGGATCGTGATTGCTATCTCTGCTTTTTTTTAGACTTTAGTTGAAGTGTAATAGATTTTGCTCTAGCCCCTTATTTCCATTCCATGTGTGTCTCTCTAAAGTATATTTCTTTTAAAATTATTGTTGGATCATGGTTTCTAATCTATTCTACTACACACTACCATTTTGTGAGTAAGGTCATCCTATTCACATTCCCAGTTGTGACTAATTGAGCATCTCCCTCCATCCTGCACCTCTTTTCTTCTTCTTCTCCTTCTTCTTTTTCTCCTTCTTCTCCTTCTTCTTCTTCTTCTTCCTCTCCTTCTCCTTCTTCTCCTTCTTTTTCCCTCCACTCCCTTTCTTGCATGCCTCTTTCTTGTGAAATAATTTCCCCATTCTTCCTTTCCCTTTCTCCTTCTCCCAGGGCATGCCTCTTTCTCACCTTTTAAATTTTTTCCAGCATCCCAACATAATCAATTCATTCTTACATGCTTTTTCTATGTAAAATCTTTCTAACTGCCTTAATAAGGTTTAAAAGATACATGTCTCTTTTTTTCATATAGAAAGGTAAAAAGTTATTACAAACTCTATATCCCTTTAATGTGATAGCTGCTAAATCTTGTATGATTTTGACTGTGGCTCAATAATATTTAAAGGCTCCTTTCTGAATATCTGAAGTATTTTCTTTTTGATTCGGGAGCTCCGTATTTCACTATAATATTCTGGGGAGATTTATTTTGGATCCCTTTCTTTTGGGCATTGGTATATTCTTTCAATTTCAATTTTACCCTCTAATTTGATAATATTGGGGCAGTTTTCCTTGATAATTTCTTTTTTTCTTAATTTTTATTTTATATTTTTTTCCATATGCTTTTGAGTTGAAAATTTTTCTCCCTTTTCCTCCCCCCACGCTCCCCAAGAGGGTACCCAATCTGACATAGACTTTACATGTACATACCCATGAAATATATTTTCACATTAGTGAAGTTTTAAGTAAAAATTAAAACCAATAGGAGGAACCATCAGAAAGATGAAATAAAACTCAACAGAAGGTAAAAATAAGTGATAGTGATTCGACTTCCATAGTTCTTTCTTTGGATGTGGACAGCATTTTCCATCCCGAGGCCTCTGGAGATCTCTTGTATCCTTGTAATGCTGAGAAGAGTTCAGTTTAACATTCTTAGTCATTGCATAACCTGGTTGTTATTGTGTACAAAGTCCTCTTGGTACTGCTCACTTCACTCAGCATCAGACCATATAAGCCTTTCCAGGTTTTTCTGAAGTCAGCCTGTTCATCATTTCTTATAGCACAATAGTATTCCATTACATTCATATACCACAACTTGCTCAGCCATTCCCCAATTGATGGGCATCCTCTCAATTTCCAATTCTTTGCCACCACAAAAAGAGCTGCTATGAATATTTTTGTACATGTGGGTCCTTTTCCCATTTGTTTGATCTCTTTGGGATATAGCCCTAGAAGTGCTATTGCTGGATCAAAGGGTATGCACATTTTTGTAGCCCTTTGGGCATAGTTCCAAATTGTTCTCCAAAATGGTTGGATCATTTCACAACTCCACCAACAATGTATTAGTGTTCCAATTTTCCCACATCTTCTCCAACATTTATCATTTTCCTGTTTTGTCATGTTGGCCAATCTGACAGGTGTGATGTGGTACCTCAGAGTTGTTTTGATTTGCATTTCTCTAATCAATAACGATTTAGAGCATTTTTTCATATGACTATAGATGGCTTTAATTTCTTCATCTGAGAACTGTCTGTTCATATCCTTTGACCATTTATCAATTGGGGAATGGCTTGTGTTCTTATAAATTTGTCTTAATCTCTCTATATATTTTAGAAATGAGGCCTTTATCAGAGAGACTGGTTGTAAAAATTCTTTCCCAATTTTCTACCTTCCTTCTAATCTTAGTTGCATTGGCTTTGTTTGTGCAAAAACTTTTCAATTTAATGTAATCAAAATTATCCATTTTGCTTTTCATAATGTTCTCTATCTCCTGTTTGGTCATGAATTCTTCTGTTCTCCATAGATCTGATAGGTAAACTATTCCTTGTTCTCCCAGTTTACTTATGGTATCAGCCTTTATATCTAAGTCATGAACCCATTTTGACTTTATTTTGGTATATGGTGTGAGATTTGGGTCTATGCCTAGTTTCTGCCATACTCTTTTCCAGTTTTCCCAGCAGTTTTTTTCAAAGAGTGGGTTCTTATCCCAGAAGCTGGGGTCTTTGGGTTTATCAAATAATAGATTACTATAGTCATTGACTACTGTGTCTTGCATATTTAACCTATTCCACTGATCCACCTCCCTATTTCTTAGCCAGTACCAAGCAGTTTTGATGATTGCTGATTTCTAATACAATTTAAGATCTGGAATTGCTAGGCCACCTTCCCCTGCATTTCTTTTCATTAGTTCCTTTGATATTCTGGACCTTTTGTTTTTCCAAATGAATCTTGTTATTATTTTTTCTAACTCTATAAAATAATTTTTGGTAGTTTGATTGGTATGGCACTGAATAAGTAAATTAGCTTAGGTAGGATTGTCATTTTTATTATATTAGCTGGCCTACCCATGAGCAACTGATGTTTTTCCAATTATTTAGATCTGATTTTATTTGTGTGAAAAGTGTTTTGTAATTGTGTTCATAGAGTTCCTGGGTTTGTTTGGAGGTAGACTCCTAAATATTTTATAATGTCTACAGTAAGTTTAAATGGGATTTCTCTTTCTATCTCTTGCTGTTGGGCTTTGTTGGTAATATATAGAAATGCTGATGATTTATGTGGGTTTATTTTATAGCCTGCAACTTTGCTAAAGTTGTTTATTATTTCAAGTAGTT
The DNA here is from genome assembly GCF_003287225.1 of Phascolarctos cinereus. Taxonomy (NCBI): domain Eukaryota; kingdom Metazoa; phylum Chordata; class Mammalia; order Diprotodontia; family Phascolarctidae; genus Phascolarctos; species Phascolarctos cinereus. The sequence goes on from NW_027555736.1 coordinate 199,488,965, forward strand.
TTTTACTTGATTCTCTAGGATTCTCTAAGTATATCATCATGTCATCTGCAAAGAGTGATAGCTTTGTTTCTTCTTTGCCTATTCTAATGCCTTCAATTTCTTTTTCTTCTCTTATTGCTAAAGCTAAGGTTTCCAGTACAATATTGAATAACAGTGGTGATAATGGACATCCTTGTTTCACCCCGATCTTATTGGAAATGCTTCTAGCCTGTCCCCATTACATATATGCTTGCTGAAGGTTTTAGATATATGCTATTTATTATTTTAAGGAAGACTCCATTTATACCTATGCTTTCTAGTGTTTTTAATAGGAATGGGTGTTGTATTTTATCAAAAGCTTTTTCTGCATCTATTGAGATGATCATGTGGTTTCTGTTGGTTTTGTTGTTGATATGCTCAATGATGCTGATAGTTTTCCTAATATTGAACCAACCCTGCATTCCTGGTATAAATCCTACCTGGTCATAGTGTATTATTCTTGTGATAAGTTGCTGCAATCTACTTGCTAGTATTTTGTTTAAAATTTTTGCATCTATATTCATTAGAGAAATTGGTCTATAATTTTCTTTCTCTATTTTGACTCTTCCTGGTTTAGGTATCAACACCATATTTGTATCATAAAAGAATTTGGTAAGACTCCTTCTTCACCTATTTTCCCAAATAGTCTATATAGTATTGGAATTAATTGTTCTTTAAATGTTTGATAGAATTGCATGTAAATCCATCTGGCCCTGGAGATTTTTTCCTAGGGAGTTCATCAATGGCTTGTTCAATTTCTTTTTCTGAGATGGGGTTATTTAAGTATTTTACTTCCTCTTGGTTAATCTGGGCAATTTATATTTTTGTAAATATGTATCCATTTCACTAAGATTGTCAAATTTGTTGGCATATAGTTGGGCAAAATAATTCCTAATTATTGTTTTAATTTCCTCTTCCTTGGTGGTAGCTTCCCTTTTCATTCTTGATACTAGTAATTTGGTTTTCTTCTTTCTTTTTTTTAATTAAATTAACCAAAGGCTTATCTATTTTATTGTTTTTTTCATAAAACCAGCTCTTAGTTTTATTTATTAGTTCAATAGTTTTCTTAATTTCAATTTTATTAATTTTTCCTTTGGTTTTCAATATTTCTAATTTGGTGTTTAGTTGAGGATTTTTAATTTGTTCTTTTTCTAGTTTTTTAGTTGTATGCCAATTCATTAATCTCCTCTTTTTCTATTTTATTTATGTAAGCATTTAGAGATATAAAACTTCCCCTAAGAACTGCTTTCCTGCATCCCATAGGTTTTGGTATGTTGTCTCATTATTGTCATTCTCTTGAATGAAATTATTGATTGTTTCTATGATTTGTTGTTTGACCCAATCATTTTTTAGGATTAGATTATTTAGTTTCCAATTATTTTTTAGTCTATCTTTCCATGGCCCTTTATTACATATAATTTTTATTGCATCATGATCTGAAAAGGATGCATTTAATATTTCTGCCTTTCTGCATTGGATTGTGAGGTTTTTATGCCCTAGTACATGGTCAATTTTTGTGTATGTGCCATGTACTGCGAGAAAAAAGTATATTCCTTTCTATCCCCATTCAGTTTTCTCCAGAGGTCTATCATACCTAACTTTTCTAATGTTCTATTCACCTCCTTAACTTCTTTCTTGTTTATTTTGTGGTTAGACTTATCTAGTGCGAGAGGGGAGGTTCAGGTCCCCCACTAGTTAGTTTTGCTGTCTATTTCTTCCTGTAACTCCCTGAACTTCTCCTGTAAGAATTTGGATGCTATACCATTTGGTGCATATATATTTAGTAATGATATTACTTCATTGTCTATGGTGCCTTTTAGCAGGATGTAGTTTCCTTCCTTATCTCTTTTGATTAGATCTATTTTTGCTTTTGCTTTGTCTGAGATCAGGATTGCTACCCCTGCTTTTTTCACTTCAGCTGACACATAATATATTCTGCTCCAGCCTTTTACCTTTACCCTGTATGTGTCACTCTTTTTCAAATGTGTTTCCTGTAAACAACATATTGTAGGATTATGGTTTTTAATCCATTCTGCAATCCATTTCTTTTATGGGAGAGTTCATCCCATTCACATTCACAGTTATGATTACTATCTGTGTCTTTTTCTCCATCCTTTTCCCCCTATTTATGCTTTTCTTTCTCCTTTTTCCTTTCTCCCCTTCACTAGTGTTTTGCTTTTGACCACCCCTCCTTCAGTCCCTTCCCCCTTTTATTATCCCTTTCCCTTTTCTTCCCCTTTAGTCTTACTGCTGCTTCCCTCCTTTTCCCCCCTCCCTTTTCTTTCCCCCTCCCTTTTCTTTCCCCTTTTCCCTCCTACTGCCTATAGGGCAAGTTAGATTTCTATACCTAACTGATTATATTATGCCCTTCTTGAGCCAAATCTGATGAGAGTAAGGTTCAAACAATGCTCCCCCCCTTCTTTCCCTCTGCTGTAATAGGATTTTGTGTCTTTTCCTGTAATGTAATTTACCCTTGTCTGCCTCCTCCTTTCTCAGTACATTTTCTAAGATCAGATTGATCCACTTATTTGGATCCATTTAACCCACTTGATTAGATTTTTTTTATCATTACATCAAAGTCAACTAATATCCACCCTCTTTATGTATACTCCTTTAACAAGGTGTAATAACAATACAGTTCTCAAGGGTTGCAAGTCTCATATTCCCTTGTAGGGGTTTAAACAGCCCCCCCCCCTTATTAACACATATTGTATCCTTCTGTCCCATTTACCTTTTTAAGTCCTTCTTGAGTCCTGTACTTGAAGATCAAATTTTTTGTTGAGCTCTGGTCTTTTTATCAGGAAAGTTTGGAAGTCTCCTATTTCATTGAATATCCACCTCCTCCCTTGAAAAATGATGCTCATTTTTGCTGGGTAATTGATCCTTGGCTGCATTCCAAGCTCCTTTGCCTTAGGGAATATCATGTTCCATGCCCTGTGGTCTTTTAATGTAGAAGCTGCAAGGTCCTGTGTAATCCTGACTGTGGTTCCATGATATTTAAATTGTTTCTTTCTGGCTGCTTGCAGCACCTTCTCTTTCATCTGGTAATTTTGGAATTTTGCTATTATATTTCTTGGCATTGTCAATTTGGGATCTCTTTCAGGTGGTGATGGTGGATTCTTTCTATGGTTATTTTCCCTTCTGGTTCTAGGACTTCGGGCAGTTTTCCTTTATGATTTCCTGAAAGATACTGTCCAGGCTCTTTTTTTCATCATGATTTTCAGGTAGTCCAATAATTTTTAAATTGTCTCTCCTGAGTCGATTTTCCAGGTCGGTTGTTTTACTGATGAGGTATTTTACATTTTCATCTATTTTTTCATTTTTTTGTTTCTGTTTGACTGATTCTTGCTCTCTCATAGAGACATTAGTTTCCATTTGTCCAATTCTAGTTTTTAACAGATTGTTTTCTTCTGTTAGTTTTTGTACTTCCTTCTTCAACTGGCCAATTGTGTTTTTTAGGGACTTGTTTCTTCAGTACTCTTCTGTTAGTTTTTGTCTTCCTTCTTCAATTGGCCAATTGTGTTTTTTAGGGACTTGTTTTCTTCAGTGTATTTTTTTTCCAATTGGCCAATTGTATTTTTGAAGGACTCTTTTACCTCTCTCATTTGACTATTAAAATCCTTCTTGAGCTCTTCTAAGAAGGCTTTTTGGGCTTCAGACCAGTTCATATTCCCTTTTGTTGTTGCAGATGTGGGTTTGTTGACAATGTTGTCCTCTTCAGAATTTCTGTCTTGATCTTCACTCTTCTCATAATATGAATCTATGGTACGTTTCTTTTTACTCATGGTGTTTCTTTATTCCCTGGCCTTTAAAGAGATTGAGCTCTCCTGCTGGGGAACAGAGGGTACTGACCCAAGCTTCTTGTGTTGGGAGCCTAGGTCTTGGTCACTGGCTTTGTGTGCTGGGGCCTCTTATGCTGGGAATTGGAGGCTGTAGGTTTCTGGCAGCTTACCTTGTGTTGGGCTGGAATCAGCAAGGCTGGAACTTTCAGGCAATTCTAGGTTGCCTGCTTTTCCTTTCCTTTAGCTTTCTTCAGCTCCTTTTAGATGGGTGCTGCAGGGTGTTTATCTGCCTGGGGCCCCCTGCAGTGTTGTCTCCCTTGTT
>NW_027555736.1:199498086-199603086 GCF_003287225.1 Phascolarctos cinereus
TTAAATCTGAAGCATGAAGTAGTTGAGTTCTTCAAGGTCATCTAGGAAAATCAGAGAATGAAACAGAGCTTCCTTAGTTTCTTCATGGTAAGATTATATTTCCAAGTCATGTCTTGGGGAATAAATGGAGGATACCATGTCAAAACAAATATTTTATTATAAGACAATAGCTCAGCTGCTATATCCTGCATGCAGCCTTTCCTGACTTCTTTTCCTGTGTCCTTTCCTTCTACAAATTATATTGCATTGTTTTGTGCACACTTCATATTTACTTACCTCATATACATGTTATGTCCCTTGTAAGCTCCTTGTATGAAGGTACTGTTTCATTTCAGTCTTTGTACCCTAGCGCTTAATAAATGAATCAAATTGAATTAATATAATTTCAGGAGGATGAAGGCAATCCATATTAGGATATCTATCCTATCTTAGTCAAAGTGACTTGAAATAGTACAATTCAAAATCACTGGTTCAATGTAGGTATGACAAACAAATGTGTTAATGAGATTTCCAACCTTTGTCAAAAGGAACACTATAATGGTAACCAAGGAATATGTTCTGTATTCTTATAAGTTCCTTACCTTTCCTTTTCCATAGTAATAATAGCAGCATTTTTACATAACACATTCATATTTTTTGGGTGATTGGTCCATTCATTGACATTCAGTTCAGTTAGTAACCAAAACTGCTGCATGATTTGACTGAATTTTCCTTTCTCTTTTTTAAGGTTCTGGGGCTTGAACAGACTTTGACCTCAGAGCCCCATTAATATTTCATGAAAGGTCATTAAGACATACTGCTCAGGAGTGCAGTATAACTTCTTGCAGCCTCAAGAATTTCTGCCCTGGCTGATGATTTCTCTTAATGTATTTGTGGGTTGTTCAGATCTGAATACATTAGTGGATATGAAATATTTCAGGCAATAATGCCTTTAGCTTTGACAGCTGCATCCCAATCACATAAATAAGAGTTCCAAAAGTGGTATTTTGTAAATGCATTTCTACAAAAAATTGCCACCCATATTTTCAATTATAATGATCTTTTCCTCACTGTAATCTTAAATCCCCATAGAAAGTAACTGGCCCACACATTGTGGAGGCTGTTGGCATGGGAAATGTGGTACAATGGATGCCAATTCTTCCAAGGCCAATGCCTGTCAGTGCCTGCTCCCTGACTGGCAAAGAGGACCCTGCACAAGTGCTAAGAGGTTTGTTGGCTTTACCATCCACTATAATTCAACCCGTTATGGAAGAAAACAGCTGTTCTGTGATCATGGACTGGAAGTTTGCCATATTAACACACTGAGTTAAAATCCCAACTTGACTGTCGGCATTAGAATTTGGTCTCAAGACTATTGGATAATGAATGAGAAGGCAACTTTTAGGACATTAGACCATAATTGATTTGCATTTTTTCCCTTCAAAATCCTAAAGTATATCTTAAAATTGGTGTTTTGTCCTCCTGATCCAAGTCAAAATCTGCAGCAGTAATGTTCACTTAAAACTTTACCTAAACATTTAATTTAAAGAAATTAAAAGATTCCCCAAAGCCATTATAAGTGGAGTCACTGGCGTATCTACAGTATGTTGTACTCCTTGTGTGACGTTAAAATGTAGTACTTTTTGGAGATATCAGTCCCCTAACTCCCCTAACTCACATATGTAGCTTCATAGTTGATATCAGTGGTTTGTTCTATGTAAATTGAAGATACCAAAAGAACTTTAATAGAAAATATCATATATTTGTAAACTTGTCAGCATTTTTTTCCTTTCCTGTGTGAATGTAAGTCAAAATTTCACTACTTTCATAAAATATAAAATCTCATAAAATGAAAACTGCATTTAAAGATCTATATTATATGGAGTTGTATCATTAAGTATATAGATTTATGCATCTGCATGATTATATGCTGGGATAATTTATTCTTACATTTTCTGAAGTAATCAATATGGATTAATCCATTTAATACCTTGTGTATGTCTACATTCTCTTTTTTAAAATGTGGGTGAGGTTAGCAAACAAAAATAAAAATAAATAACATTGGATAGTGAGTATGGCTTTTTATGGAATTTCATTAGTATTCAGTTTCCTTCTGATATCAATCAGTATGTTGTTGTAATAACTCACCACAGTGTTACACAATGGAACCATAGACTAATAATTTACTAAGGATCATTGAACTTCATTTCTACTAGCTCATAATCTATCAAGGAGAGAAAATGTCCATTCCATCTCCAAGTTATAGTCAAAGGATTCATATATTTCCAAGTCACCCATGTGACAGTTCAAATATCATGGGCAGTAGGTTCACAGTATACAACTTGAGTCTATCATTGAAAAACAAGTTAAATTAAGGTCTTTTTCATTTTTTCCCCTCTGTAAGTCTTGAAAATAAAATCTGGCTATGGAAGGACAATATTATCTGTCCTTTTCAGCATATTACACTAAGTGGTCCTCCACAATCTTATGAGGGTAAGTATGAAGCATAGTGAGGTGAAAAAAGAATGTTGAATTCAGAGTAAGGAACTAGGTTCAAATGGTGATTCTGCTATTTATCACCTGCATGATTATTAGCCAGTTATATAACCACTCTGGGTCTCAGTTTCCTCATCCATAAAATGAAGGCGTTAGATTAAATAACATCTAAGGCCTCTTTCAGTTCTCTAATTTTATTTTAAAAAATTCTCAAACAAAATTTGGTTTATTTTTGTTAATTTTAAAGAACATACTATTAGTGGTGATATTTGGTTGTGAATATTGGAGTTGTCTCTAAATAAATTAACTTGAAGAGGCCATGGAAAGTTTTATAGTTGGCAACCACCACCTCATCCAGAGAATCAACTTGACTTCTACTAACTCTCCCAGGAACCAGGTATTCTTAGCAAGGGGGAGGTGGGAGGAGTAGGAAGTAAGGGGAACAAAATCTGAAGCTCTGCCAGGCAAGATAAAATAGAACACATGAGTTGTTTTTATTTTTGCTGTATAAACAAACACTGATTTATTTTGTTTTTGGAAGGGATGGAATACTTCACCTATTTGCAAATGATTGTAAAAATAAAAACAGAACAGTGCTTTAAAAAATGTGGAAACAGTGTCTTTTGAAAGGGAAAAAAATCCCAAAAATCTAACTGTTCATCAACCAGAACATTTAAAATGAAATAACTTTAGGACACTGAGAATATAACAGCAACAATAGGTGCACTAGGATAATTCTAATTGCACTGAAACAGTATTGTACTTTGCTTCTCACTGCAACCTCTCTCTTACCTCTGGCACTTTTCTTCCTTCTCTTTTCCTTTGAGCTCTTCTATTCTTTTTCTTTCACTCAGTTTCTCTTCTCTTAAACCTGCATTTGTGCATTTCCATAAAAATGCATTGTACTGAAGAAGTACCTCAGAATATATTTATGTCTAGCATAAAGCACATAGAGCTGTTGAAAAAAAAAGAAAGACAAGAAAAAGGAAAACTGAAAATCCACATTCAATCTTTCAGCATCATCCATGAGCCAGTGTTTGAAAAATGTATTTGCTTTTATATAACATCATTCCCAACCAAATTATCCCAAAGTGCTTTACAAAGTAATTAGTTGGATACTAGTGTGAGTGTATGTAGGCAAAAACAGCAGCCATTAAGGCACTCGGCAATAGCTCACACACTGCTTTGGACATTAGAACCTGTTTTATTGAGAGTGGGGATGTTATTTCAATTATAGAGTAATTTAATAGAATAATTGGAATCCCTCTGGGTCTGGTAACTTTTACAGATCATCACAAATGCTAACACAACTCCATAACATTTTTTTAAATTCTTTGATAATTTCCAAGTACTTTCTTTGAAAATATAAAGTCTTACATAATTTCTCCTTTTATAGAATGGCTTGTCTATGAGCCCAATTCAATAAACATATATTAAGTGCCTACTAAGTACAAGGTACTGTCAATGTGAGCCCTGCCAAAAATCTATTTACAAGATTGATTTAACAGCTAAACCACCTAGTAAAAAGAGTGTACCTAATTCTCAATAAGAATCCCCCCCCTTTTTTTTCTCTTGTTAATAACAGGAAGTCTGTGTATATGGATCACTATTCTATTTTAATACTCCTTGAATTTTTCATCTGTAGAATACATTTTATTATTCTGGTGTTAATAATAATTGTTATTTCATCTGTGTAGAAAGTTCTCCAGGTGTTGAATCCACCACCAGCACCTCCCCTTAACAAGGTAGATCAAGAGATTACTGAAATACTTAAACATTTGGTGACTTGCTCAGTCACACAGGTATATTGTGCATGGCTTGTCGCACTCCCAAGACTTCAAGCTTTTTAAAGCTATACTTTCCTATTCAACAAAGACTGTATCATTACAATTATACATTTCCTTCCCAATGCCTATGAGACTGCTGGTTAATTGGCTGAGAGAAGGGAGAACAATCTTTCCCAGCAAAGTAAGGAATCCATTCACTAGAATTATGTATCAGGCTTTCCCTCTAAGACCTTCCATGTGTATAAGAAACATACTTCAGTTTACTTTGATTCTTTCTTCACATCTTTTGAGACCATTTCCTCATAGATTGACTACAAGGGAACATTGAATCACAGGTTAAGAACTTCAAGGGACCTTAGAGGTCCAACCCCCAAATTTTACAGATGAGGAAACTGAAGGGAATAAGAAATTAAGTGATTTGTGTCGGGTTACACAGTTACTGTTTGAGATGGAATGTGAACCCAGGTCTTCTTATCTCCAAATGCTGTGCCTAATATATTATGCTATCTTGCCTTGCTATTTTGGCCTATTCCTCCATTTTTTTTTGTGTTGTCCTTTCAGAATCATATTGGTCCTTTGGAGAACATGAAAACATCATGATCTTTCTAACCACTGATTTGTGTAACAGCCCCTCCTCAAAAATCTCCCATGTTTTTCCATTGCCACTAGAATAAAGTCTATAATACTTAGCCTGGCACTCAAAATCTACTATAACTGTACCTCTACCTACCACATTAGTTTTGTTGGCCATTTCTGTCCTGGCCCACTGATTCAATTATTATTCAGTGAGTTCCATGAAACAATCCAACCTTCATACTTTTCTCCTTGCTCTCTACCATTCTCCATTTAACTAAGTCCTATTTTCTAGATAGTAAATAAGCATTTATTAAGTGGCTAATATGTTTCAGGCATTTAAGAAAGATTCAGATTGTATTCAGCCTACTCTGTGACTATTTCCTTATTCAACATAACCCTAAGTGACCACTCTTTCCTACAGTCTCTTAAAGTGCTTACTAACCATGCCATTCATTTGCCTTCAGTGCTTTCTGCATTATACTCAGTTCTCTTTTTAGGACTATGTCCTTCCTTTCTCTTGAACTAAGCTGTAAGTCTAATGATCATATGGACTGTGTCTCTAACTGCTTTATTATTCTTAATTAGGTAGAAATAGCTCAGAAATCTAAACCTCATTGATGATGTATTGCTTCAGCCACTCAATAAATGTTTGGTAAAGAAAATGATGACGCTGTATAATCCACACACTCCTCATGCTAGATTCACGGACTTAGAAAACAAACTCAGAAAAGTTTCTTTTTTCAAGAAAAAGATAGTAATCTGCCAACATCCCTTTAATCCGTTTTCCTGGAAGATCCCAGGTTTCTCAATATTAGCAAACAAATAAATATTACAATAGCATGGAATCTTCAGCTATCAGCCAGGTGGCTACCTCCTTCCTAGCACCAGCCCTTCCTCTCCTTCTGAAGGCTTCCAGGTTCTTTTCTAAGAGCCCTTTCTGGCTTCTATTCCTCATGCTAGCAGATTCTGGGAGAGGGCCTTGGGTACACACCTGCTGGCTTGACCCTTTCACATCCATGAGGATCACAGACAGTTCACTGTGACTAACCGACATCAATAGTATTGACTGTGTTTAACACATTTATTCTCACATGGATATGCTTATTCGCTAAAAATAAAGGGGAGGGGGGAAAATGGACAGATTTTCATGAGCAATGCTATTTTGCTCCTAGAGAGTCCTAAGAAACTTCTCAGGAGGATAATTACACTCTTGGTTGCTTTTTCTCTCTCTTCAACATTAACACTTTACCCATATACTTTCCCCACCTTTTTCCCATTTGATCAGTAAAAATATTTACTAAAAACACGAGAAAAGTTTATGTTTATATGACAAATCTGATTATTTCTGTGTTACTGTTTTCCTGTATCATCAGAAAGGTGTTAGATGAAAACAGGATTAATCAATTAACAAATGTTCATTAAGTGGTCTTTTTTTTTTTTTTGGCCAGGCACTGTACAGAGTGCTAATTATACAAGTACAAGGATTGAAATAGTTACTACTCTCCAGGAACTTTCAAATGTGGGGAGAAATAACAAATATACATACATATATACATATGCAAGTATACAAATATACATGGAGAGAGAAAAAAAGAGAAAAAAAACAATATCTACGTCTATCTATCCATCTATCTATCTAAACTACAGGGACATTGGTGGCACAGAGGATTGAGTGCTGGGCCTGGAGTCAGGAAGACATCTTCCTGAGCTCAAATCTGACCTCTGATACTTAGTAGCTGTGTAAACCTGGGCAAGAGACTTAACTCTTTTTGACTCAGTTTCTCATGTGTAAAATGTGCTAGAGAAGGAAATGACAAACCTTTTCAGTGTCTTTGCAGAGAAAACCTCAGGAAATCCCCTTTGTGGGGTCCTGCAGAGTCCGACACAACTGAAACAACTCAACAAGAACAAGAGCTGAACTATGTGGCAGGGCCTTCCATGAGTGTACACTATTGTCTTTAAGACTTCTTCCTTCAAAAGACTAGTGCTATATACCACTGCTGCAATGCAAACAGCTGCACACTGCGTAAGCCGGTAAAAATTTCCATATCCAGGTGACAAGATACCTAATAGGTAGGGGCTATACCATGCAGACAGGAAACAATAATCATTTCAGCTAAAAGGCCTATCAGTTTGAAAGCTAAAACAGTCTCACACTTACGGTTCTTAAGTGAAAGAAATATCCTGCCTGGCCACAGATTGGTGAAACAAAGTAGCTATTTTGTCAAGAGCAGCTATTTTTTGCAGAGTAAAAAGAGCAACTCTTTTCCTGTCTGAGAAACGAAATGGGCTCCTTGTATCACTCATATGATTTTGATCCATCTTCTGTGATTGGTTATTCTAATCCTTTCCTTTCTCTACCTTCTTGCTCAGTGATGTAAAAAGCAGTCTTATATTGGAGGATTTGTTTTTCTTTTCTTAGTTATTAGCCCTGTGTTGATCCTGCCTATGCTGCTCTTTTTATTCTCTTCCTCCAACTCTCTATAACTGTCACTGTTTCCAGGCTAAAGGAAAGAACAATGCTGTTCTGTCACAGAATGTAATAATAAGAGTTATTATACTTATTTTTATAATAATTACCATTGTTATTACTCATTTTAGAAGTTTACAAAATTTTTTTTGAACATTAGCTCATTTGATTCTTACCAGCTTCCCATGAAAAGCAAACCAAAAGGGCAATCAATAAAATGACAAACCTTAGATCCAAATGGTACCTCTCAGACACTAATTGTTTTCACGAAGGCCTGTCATTCAAGGCTCAGCTCAAGTCCTTCTTCCCAGAGAAATTATCCTACTCTTCATTTTTTCCCCTCATTTCATCTCCTACTGCACTTAGCTGAAGTTTTCATTTGAAAACTAATAGTACATAATATGCTATATTCAAATGCTATTTACATCATATACTGTTATTTATTTTTCATTGCCATTGTTCAGTCATTCAGCCATGTCTTCATGACCCCGTGGATCATAGCACTCCAATAAAATCCATGGGGTTTTCTTGGTAAAGATACTGGATTAGTTTACCATTTCCTTCTCCAGTGGATTAAGGTAGACAAAGGCTAAGTGACTTGTCCAGGATCACACAGCTGTTAAATGTCTGAGTCTGGATTTCAGCTCAAGTTTTCCTGACTCCATGCCCAGTACTCTATCCACTGAACCACCTAGCTGCCACCTTATTATCATCATCATCATCATCATCATCATCATCATCATCATCATCACCATCATCATTATCATTATTATTATTATTATTATTATTATTATTATTATTATTTCCTCAGCCATAAGCTTCTTGAAGGCAAAAGCTTCTGCCTTACCCTTTGTTCCTTCCATTGTTCTGAGGAGGGCAGCCAGGATGAGGAAAGATTTTGAAATGATATCACATGAAAATCAGTTGAAGCAACTTAGGGATGTTTTGTCTGGAGAAGAAAACAAGAAAAACAAAACTATGTGTAGGCAGACATAATAAGTATTTGAAAAGCTATCAAGTAAAAGAAGAGAAATTGGAATTATGTTTCTTTATGTTTTTATTTGTACCTGTAGGATAGAGCTCAAAGTAGTGAATAGATGTTAGAAAAGACTGATTTTAGGCATGAGGTAAGGAAAGTCATGATAGCAATTAGAGATCTACCGAAGTGCAATGGGCTGCATCATTAGAAGGTGAATTATTCCTCAGTGAAGGTCTTTGAGCAAAGCCTGGACTGTGATTCCTCAGATATGTTGTTGAAGGGATTCTTTTTGAGGAATTAGTTTAACTAGGTAGTCTCTGAGGTGTCTTTCAACCGTAATATTCTGAAATTTTTTTTCTCTTTAGTTTTCATTATTCTATTTGTACATAGATTGTGTATCTTTTTGAGGGAAAGACTACATTGTTTTTTGAATCTCCATGACATAGTACAGTGCTTTGCACATAGTAGATGTTTTAATAAATGTTTATTGAATTAGATTCAGCTTCTTGATAAGGGTGAAAGAGGAGAGTATAAAAGATGGCTTGAAACTTAACATAAAACAAAAAGCTTAATATTAAAAAAAAATAAGATCTTGGCAACTGGTCCCATCTCTTCCTGGCAAATAGGAGAAGAAATGGAAGATGCATCAGCTTTTGTGTTCTTGGGCTCAAACATCATTATAAATGGCAACTGCAGCCATGAAATTTAAAAAAAAAGTACTTGCTACTTGGAAGGAAATTTATGGCAAATCTGGAGAGCACACTAAAAAACAGTGACATCACCTTTACAGCAAAGTCTGTATAATCAAAACTATGGTTTTACCAGTAGCAATGTATGACTGTGAGAACTGGACAAATTCAGGAAAGCTGAATGACGCAAAATTGATACTTTCAAATTGTGGAGCTGGAGAGCAATTTTGAGAGTTCCTTGAACAGCAAGAAGATCAAATCAGTAAATACTTATAGAAATTAATTCAGGCTATTCATTGGAATGTCAAACACTGAAGCTGAAGTTTAAACACTTTTGTCACATAATAAGAACATGGGGCTAATTAGGAAAGACCCTGTGGGGAAAGATTGAAGGCAAAAAGAAAAGGGAAGGGCAGAGGATGAGATACATAGATAGCATCATGGAAATAATGAATATGAACCGGGGCAGACTTTGGGAGATAGTGTAGTATACAAGGGCTTGGTGTGCTATGGTCCATGGGGTCATGAAGAGTTAGACATGACTGAAAAAGAACAAAAAGCACTCAGCAGAATAATTGCTGAATTTATGGTAGTCTTGTCCCTGAAGTCTTTTTTCTCATCTACCTGAGTCACCCTGCCCACCTTCTGTTTCTTTTTAACCAGTCACAGTTTGTTACCCTTCCTAGAGGGCCCTGCCACCTTTTGACCATAGGCCTTTTCCCAATTTCATTTTCTTCTTAGTTTCTTTCAGGAATGGAGCTGCTCCCAATCAAAAATGATTTCTACTCCATCATAAATCTCCTAAATATCTTCAGAGAGAATGGTTCTTAAAAGCACACCCTCAGGGATATTTTTTTTAATCTTCTGATCTTGTAATCACTAGACCTCAAACAGTTCCCAAGCTATGCTATAACCTTTAGACAAGCCCTGATTTATTTCCTGAGTCTCTATTGAGCTAGGCTCCTGATTTCCATGATTGCTTTTAAAATGACTGGAAGGTTAGAATCCAAATTAATTGATGCTGGCTCCTTCCTTCATATGAATTCAGTTGTTATCCAAATCTATGTTAGAGGCTTCCAAAGCTCTCTGAGTACATGTTCTGTTCCTTCAAAAAGAAGCCTCTTACTATTTTTCTTACATTCTCATCTATTTCTGGCTATGACAGCATTCTATCTACTGGCTGTCTGGCCTCATGGAAGTAATTTAACATACCTTAGCCTCAGTTTCCTTATCTATAAATGAAGGGATGTCATTGCAGAGTTAGGAAGATTTGGGAATACCAAAATTTGGAACAAGTGAACATGGAGCACAAAGTGAAATGGTAAAAGAAACCAGTTTTGTTGACAAATTTATTTATAATGTGGAGGGCAAAGAATGATGGAAATGGGTCAGGATGACTGGAGCTTTAGGTGGAATTGGATGCTACCCCCTAGGACTTTGGGGGTAATATGTCATCTCCCTCTACCCAGTGAAATTTGGTGAGGTTTTATAGATTTCTTATCTGGGTCCACACATTGGAAGAAGGAAGCAAAGGGTCTGGGCCTGAAGATTACTGCTGATTCATACTAAAGCAGGGGTTCTAAGGAATTAAAGGATAGTTGATATTCAAAGTTTTAGGAAGAAGAAAAGTGGGGGAGGCTTTGAATACTTATTGCTGAACTGACTCTGAAAGGATGATTCAGAGGTTTCTGAGCTCCACCAGGGCTTATTCACTCAGGGGAGGTGGGAGGGATAAGTACAGGGAAATGGACTTGATCACTTCTTTTTTTTAACTTTATTTTATTTATTTTATTTTTTATTTCTTTTTGTTTTATGGGGTTTTTTTTTTTAGTCAATTGGGGTTAAGTGACTTGCCCAGGGTCACACAGCTAGTAAGTGTCGAGTGCTTGGTCTGAGATTGGATTTTAACTCAGGTCTTCCTGACTTCAGGGCGGTTGCTCTATCCATTGCGCCACCTAGCTGCGCCAGACTTTATCACCTGCAACGTGCATTTTAAAACCAAGAAGGGGAAAAAAAAGCATCCTGATTTCATGTCCCTTCATGAATCAGCTACTTATTAGACATTTGTGCTGTGCTAGGCTCTGCACTAGGTTCTGAGCATACAAAGACAGAGAATGAAACAGCCTCTATTCTCAAGGAGCTAACATTTTATAAATAGGTAAAGAATAAATGTAAACTTAATAAATACAAATATATATATATATATATATATATATATATATATATATAATATATATATATATAAGTAGTTGTATAGAAGTTAATTTGGGAAAGAGAACATTAAAAATTGGGAGAATCAGGGAGGCTTTTTAGCAGTATCTTAAAGGAAAACAAAGACTGAGTCAGAGAGGTAAGAAGTAAGTGCATTCTGGCCATGCAGAACAGCCAGCAAAAAGACCTGGAGAAGAGAGATGGAAGGTTGTGTCAGAGGAACAGAAAGAAAACTTTTTCTTGCTGGCTAGTTTGGCTGCATTTGCCAAAAGTCTGAAAAAAATTGAGTGGGGCCAATTATTTAAGGCTTTCAAAGGTAAGCAGAGGGTTTTATTTTTGTATGTGTTTATATGCATATGCTCATGTAAATGATTGCATACATATGGCTTTAGCAGTGATTTGGCTCAGCTCAAGTGCTACCTTCTAGAAACTTCTTTATCCTCATAGTTCTTAATACTGTCTCACCCACAAAGATCATTGTATATATGATTTATTTATCTATACTCCTGTTGATCTTCCTTACTAAGCTCCTAAAAAGTGGCAACAATTTCAATTTTTGTCTTTGTAGCCACAAGATTTTGCATAGTTCCTGGAATTTAAAAGGAGATTAATAAATGCTTGGTTGATTTGAATTGAATTGAATAAGGGGATAGCATTCTAGCTACTAAAGAGTATCAGTTAAGAGGCCTAGGTTTTCACCTTGGCTCTCTCAGGAAACTAGTTTAGTGAATTTCATCAAATCATAACCCCTCTGGGGCTTCATTTCCTCATCAGAAAAGTGGGGGATTTTGGCTAAATGATGCCTTAGATCCCTCCTGGGTCTACAATCCTCAGAATTAACTACTTTAAGTCTGGCTATACTTTTCCATTAGGATTAACATCCATTAAAATAACATCTAGTGCATGGACAAAATCCCAGTGGCTTTTTTTCTGAGATATTCCTTTCCTCCTCTCCCATATTTGATCCACATCATAATGTTACCTTGATGGAGATTTTTGAAGTGAAACAGTTCCCTCTCCAGTATCCCCTGCCCCCATCCCCCTCTCCTTATTCTTATCAACATATAGTCTTGCCAAACATTCCAATTTAGGACAATTTGGGTCAGAGTGAGTTTTAATTTAGTTTCTAGGGATGGTTGATGAAGGTACTGGAGGGAAACGATATAGCCTAAGGGAAATGAAGAAGAGGGCCAATGAGATTGAGGTCAAAACAAGGGACTCTTGTTTTTTTGTCCAGAGAAAGCTAGCCAGTGTAATTATCAAATCCATTGTAAGTCAGGTCAATGCTGCTGGATGCCCATCCTAGCCGCTTAATTCTGCTGCCAATGACCTAATTGCCCAAATTATGTGGGATCTCTAAACACTCAACCATCCTTCTACCTTTCTATCTGGTATTTCCAAATAAGAAGACAATCATTCCTGGGTTTTTTTCATTGTCACTTTTGATGTATTCATTCCCCAATTTTAAACAGCCCTTCACTCTTTCTACCTAGTTCACTCCAAAGCCTCCCTCCCTTCTGTATCTTAAAAGCTCCCACAAACCCCTTGAGCTAGATTTTCTTCTTTATTAATGACATCATTCACAAAAGCAGGGGCTTGACTTTCCCTCTCATTTCCCTTCAGATATTTCTTTTTTCTATTATCTCTTTCCCCACCCCCAAACAGATGATAATAGACCTCTGAGCCTCCTAGGCTTATCACTCAAAATTTTACAGGCTTAAACACTGCAAGCAGGTGATGTATAAATACAAATTTTGGGGCTCTAATGGACTGAAATGCTTTGTCTTATTGTGATGTGTGGTTGCCTTCCTCTACCCAATTTCGCTTTATTATTTAACTTCATGGTTATAGTTTGGGGTCTGAGTGTCATTCTGAGCAAGAGAAAATTAGCAATTTGGGGTAATCCTATATTCCATTCGCTCTGCAGAGGAGGCTGAATATATTTTTAGGCAACGAATGTTTATAACCTAATTTTCCCTCATTACTTTACAGAGGTGACCTTGTTCTAATACCTTCTGTACCTGATGTTACAGAAGTGAAATTCCTTTCAAACCTGCTCTGTTAATGTGTTCCTCCTCAGAAACAAATGGATGATAACATTAACATTCCTGCCACAAAATACCTGCTAATTTGCTTGCAGTGAAGATAGAAAGCTTTTCATTACATATCACAAACTTCATTTATGTAGAATGAGTCAACGGCCCGTCTGAAAAGCCAAATGAGTGTCTAATCTCTAATGCTGCCTTCAGTGCGAACATCAATCCTCCCATTCCCACTCATCTTTTATCAGCTATTCAGTTTTTAAAATTTTCCATCCTGTTACAAAACTGTGTTGTTCATCTGTCAAAACAGTTTTGATTTATGCTTTTAAAATATTATAGCTTGGGGGGGCACCACAGAAATATGCTATTTTCTTATTAAGCCAAGAATGAAATCAATGCAACCGAAAATTAGCAACTTAGTATTGAGCCAACAATGACATTATTAACTTTAAGAAAGTTTCATCCTTTCTGCTAGATATACAGCCTTCCATTTCAAAGTTCCTGGGGGAATGATCTCTAGAGACCTAGGAAGATCTGGGCAGGTCTATCTTCCAATGTGATTGCAAAAACATGCCTCTGCTTGCCTTGAGGCTCTTAAAGCTACAGTGTCTGCAAAAGGATTTATACTGCTAAACCTATGCCCTTCAGGCATATTGCTGTAGAGAGCTACCCAAAAGGTTTTTTGAGGGTTTGCCTCAGACAGTTGTTTTGGGAGACTATCAATGGTATAGCAGAAAGATCATGGGGTTGAGACTCAGGAAAGTAAGCTTGTAGCATGGGATTGGGCTACAAAGAAGTGTAGGCTGCTATAAAATTTATAAGGCACAGTGTACAGGCAACAGTTTCCATGGGGAGGAAGCACACACTGAACATTTTGATATCTTGCAACAAAACCTCCCTCCCCCTATTTAGGGCTCTGGCAGGCTGTCATTGCAAGGAGCATTCAAAGCCATTACTTGGAAGAATTTACTTTCCCCTTACATAGTACTGAGAACTCGGTACCTTTACTCAATAGAAAAGCATCAGAAGAGGATTTTGTTGAAGGATCATTTAACTATAAACCTTCAAAATAATCTCTGTCTCATTGCTTAGCAGTCAACACAGTCAATAGTCAAAATAATAAAATAGAGAGATTGATTACCTAAGGCATTGACTAAAGGATGCACAGCCCAGTGAAAAATCATATTATGAATTTTTCCTCCAGACACAATGAAACAAACATTATTATTGAGATAAAATCAGCTTTAAAAGAACATCAAAAATAGCCTTGAAGATAACAAACAATCACAAAATAGAGGCTTGATAAATGTGTGTAAAGGAGGGCAGCCAAAATTTTCCTTTGAGTTAATGGGTATTTATAGGGTAATTGTATCCAAGTGTGTGAGTCTAAGGTCTTTCTTGGCACTAATTAGAAGAACCATTTCCTTCTCACCATTGGCTGACTCCCTGAGTTACTGCTAAATGGCCAGCAATGTGGTGCCATGGGGGAATCCTCCCCATTATTCTTTTGGGACAGTTATTTTAATAAAAATCCTTATACTCATGAAATGAAAGGGATAACTGAATTACATAAAACAAAAAAGTTTTTTCTTGGCTAAAGAGAAGTTCTAAACATACACATAGTAGAAGATCACATATGAGATTAAAAAAAGCTCAGGGAAGTCTTGGGATAAAGGGCTTCCCAGATATTTTTACCAATGCTTAGGCTAATTTTGACAACTTCTACTCAAAAACTGAAAGTTCTAAAGATCTGTAAAGACATTTAACTGAAGTGTTCCTAAAAGAATCATTGCTGGTGGCACAGTAGATGAAGTTCTAGGCTTGGAGTCAGAAAGACCTGAATTCAAATCCAGCCTCAGACACTTATTAGCTACATGACCCCAGGCAAGTCCCTAAACCCTGTTTGCTTCAGTTTCCACATCTGTAAGATGAAATGGAGAAGGAAAGGACAAACCAGTCCGGTGTCTTTGCCAAGAAAGCTCTAAATGGAGTCAAGAAGAGTCAATCCAACAAAACAGAAAAAAAAATGGAGAATGATCAGAAGCTATTGTAAAGGATTTGGCTGTCATTGACCTACCAATATAGAGTCATTATCACCCAAACTCTCAGTGTTCTCTTTGCTCAACACCTCAGGCAACTTGAAGCAAGGTCCAACACACTAGGTAGGAAAAGACCTACCTACAGCCTTGTTGTTCTATTATATAAATGTCTCCTTTGGTGCTCTCTGTCCCTTTATTCTTCCTTCCAAAAAATAACTTTTGCAACCAAACATAACTATTTATTCTATAGTAAATATGAACAGAGAAATTTTCAATCTGGGTATTTTTGTCTGTTGTCAGTGTGAAGCTTCAGAGCAAGAGAGAGATTAGTGCCCTCATTGAGGTTATTAGAAAAAAATTCTACCTTCTTTTTCCATCTCATGTTCCCCACCATTCTTGATTATGGTATCAAGTTGTTCCAAAGATCTGCTACCAAAACTCTGTTCCTACCTCTTTCCCTGCCTGTCCCTCAGTACCCTTGTTAAACCTCATGAACTCTATCATTACATGCTTGTTCAGACATTTAAAATGTACAAGCTATTTTACAGTATTACAGGGAAATATTAGGGTGCAAACTGTATGCAAATTAGTCATTAGGCAGTTTCATATGTCATTTAGTTATCAGTTCTCATGCAGATCAGGCTATTAAAATCACTCCCAGCTCTTTTACTATTTCCCCATTACTTCTAATGACAATCTAAGACTGTAGTTATTTTATATATCTGCCTTTGTCAGCTGGGTAACAAGGTCTTTTTTTGTCCCTGATTCATTTTGATATAGGGGTCCTTGTTTCAGCTGTATTCAAGGAAGTCATCTGATCCTTAGCTAAACACAGCCCCAATAATCTACCATAATATATTTTCCTGAACTAAACTCCCTCCCCCACTTCCTAGACAACCAATTCTCCTAAGCTAATTCTGATGTGTATGTGTGTACACACACACATATAATACATACATATTATACACACACATATACATTATTGTTTCAGGCTCCTTTTACTATTTCCTGCAGCTTCACTACCTGCATCAATTGTATTTTCCTCATTCTTTCTGTAGTCCATATTTTTTTTCAAAGCCTTTTAGTAAATTCACGACACAATTTAAGACTCTTCATTGCCATCAACCCAATGTGGGTGGCATGGAACTCCTCACATCGTTTCTAAATCTCTTTGCCTTCTTAAATATGTTAGTGTAAAACACTCTTAAATGTAGAAAGGTATCTGTGATATCACTGATTTGGGTGTTCCCTCCAATGATACAGATTTCATATAATTCATCCACACCTTATCATCTGATGCTTCACTTGTCTATTTACCACAGGAAGTTGATCCAACATGCAAGAGTCTAACCTCATCTTATTCTGACAAATAAAGATTCCAGAGGAGCATAAAGAATTAGAATATTTAAATACCCAGATATATTTACATTAACTTAAATATAACAAGGATCTGGTTTAGGACTTTCCTCCCAATTCTCATATGTCTTTGTATATAGGGTTGTCACATACTATAAGCTCCCAAATTCTTACACACTAATTTACTATGAGGGTATAAAATTTCCACTATTGGAATCGGATTTATTTTTCAGTGAAAGTCCTGTTTCTTGAATGCACATAATTAATAATTTATACTACATGTCATTTTAGTCTTTTTAAATGTGTTTTCACACACTTGATTTTGTGTAATACTTGTAACAATCCCACTGATTAGGTTCTGCATGAGCACATCCTATATGAACAAAAATATTTACAGCAGCCTTTTTTGAGGTGGCAAGAAAATGGAGTACCTATCAATTAGGCAACTAGAAACTAAGGGAATTCCTATGAATTAGAGAATGAAGGAAAAATGGTGTATGGATTTAATGAGATATGATTGTGTGGGAAGAAAGGAAGGAGCTGGTCTCAGAGAAATTTTGAAATTATGTATGAAATTATAAAGAACAAAATGATTGAACCAGGACAACAATGTATACTGCCACAACATTATTAAAACAGTTTCAGAAGCCTTAAGAATTGATCAGTGAAAGAATCAGCCATGATTCCAGAGAACTAATGATAAAGAATGAAAGAAAGGTGATGAACTAATATCCAGAATGAGACAAATTTTTGGACATAGCCAATATGGAAATTTGAGGGTTTTTTTATTATGCCTATTTGTTACAAGAGTTTTATGTGTCTTTACATTTATTGGGGTTGGAAAAAAGAAAAAAAAGTTTACTAATTTTTTAAATTCACAAAAAGATACTATCATCATATATTAATACATGCAGATTGACTAACTTAATGGGCTAACAATTTATCACTTGGTAGACAGGGTTCTTAAGGTGTGAAACCCAGCATAGGTACATCTTTATGTGGGCAATGGTTAGGAAATGTACAAACCATGAGAACCTGCCTATAAAAAAAGACTAGGCTGAGTGATATAGTAAGAGGATAATGGTTAGCCTGAAGAAGAAAAAATATGCTGGTCATATTGGAAGAGGTAGTTATCAATGAAATGGAAGAAAAGTAAGCAGGAAGTAAAGTTGTGGATAACACATCATTTTTTTAATTTTCAAAAATTAAATTTTATTTTTTAAAAAATCAGCAAAAATCTCTTTTCGCTCTCTCCCCTCACCTTTTCCAACCAATTGACAAAGTAAGAAAAATAAACCTGTTATAAATGCGTCTAGTAAAAAAAAATAAATTCTGCATTAGTTATGTCTAAAAGGAATATGTAAATACACACATATGTGTATGTATGCATCTATATTTATGCATATGTGTATGTTTGCATACACATATGTCTCATTCGGAACTCTGGGTCTTTCACCTTTCTATTAGGTATTACGCCTGTGTAATTGTTACTGGTTATTATTCTAATCAGAGTTCTTAAGTCATTCAAAGTTGTCTTTTTATATTGTCACTTCATTGTGCATCAGTTCACATGAGTCTTCTCAGGTTTTGCTAAAACCATACCCATTCATAATTTCTTACAGCATAATAGTATTTTTATCATATATATTCTGTATCTTATTCAGACATCTTGTTGGGCATCTCCTAAATTTCCTTCAAAAAGTTGAAATATTTTTGTATATTGTTAGGTAGAGTCTGTTTTGCTTAGGACTAAAATATTATTGAGTAAAATGTATTCATTTAGCTATCCAATTCATTTGTGTATTTATGTGTGTGTGAATGTATGTGTATTCTTTCCTCCTTTGATTAGTTCAAATGAAATGGAGGTTCAATTGTCAGCCACTACCATCCCCATTTATTGTATAGATTTCTATCATGTCCCTGGATTATTTGAAATAATTTTCCCTAACCTTTCTTTCCCTTGCTCCTATAGTATATTCCTCTTCTTAACCCTTTCTATTCTTTTAAAATCATCAAGATATAACAGAATCATTCCCAGGTCTTTTTTTTTTCCAATTAGACTGCCTCTTTGTTTGATAGTAATAAGATTCAGGTGTCTATATATCATCTCTCTGTATTAGAATTATAAAAAAATCCTTGTTTAGACCCTTATGATTGGTCATTCATATCTACTCTTTTAGCTTCTCATAACTCCTATGTTTGAACTCCAAAATTTCTACACAATTCTGTCTTTTCATCAGGAACAGTTGGAAGTACTCTATTTATTGGTCTCATTTTTCCCCCTCCTGTAGGTTTGTACTGTTTTGTTGGGTAAGTTATTTCTGTCTATGAGCCTGTGTGCTTAGCCTTCTGGAGTATACTATTCCAAACTCTCCACTCTTTTATCATGTTGGATAAATTATTTGTAATTTGTTTGGGATTCCTGGGTATTTACATATTTTTTTCTGTCTACTTCCAATATATTTTCTCTGACCTGGAACCTCCAGATTTTTGAAATAACATTCCTAGTAGTTTTCATTTTCATTTTTTTTTTGGAGCTGATAAGTGGATTCTTTCTGTTTCTACTTTGTCCTCTGGTTATGAGATAAGAGCTTTTAAACATATTTATTACAATATAATGTCTAGTTTCCTTTTCTGGCCATGGTTTTTAAGTAGTCTAAGAAATCTTATTTTTTTTCTCCTCAGTAGATTTTACAAGTCAATGGTTTTTGTTATGCGATATCTTATATTTTCTTCCATTTCTCCAGTCTTTTGACTTTATTGTAAAAATGAGACCTTTTTTGTCTCATGGGGTCAATGCATTCTTTTTGCTTCATTCTAATTTTTAGGGAGTTTGTTTCATGGGGATTCTATGAAAATATTATGCCAGGGTTTTAATTACCTTTCTAATTCTTTCTTCCATAACATTCATTTCCTTCCATTTTTTTCTTCTAGCACTCTCAATTTCATTTTCTTTAAATTAACTTTTCAAAAGTTTCTTGACTCATTTCTTTCAGTGAACCAACTTGAATTTGAGGCCAAGCCTTGTTTTCCTGTGAGGCATTGTTTATGGAATATTTTGGTGTCATTTTGTTCTTCTAGTTTTATGTCTTAAGTGTGTCCCTGTCACCACACTAGTTTTGCTTTGTTTTGGTTTGTTTTGCTTTTAACAATGAGATTCTTTTTCTAAATAATGAGACAACGGCTATCAAATCTTCTGGATCTATCAAAACTTTGTCAATGGGGAATGTCAATAGATTGGACTGCAATTATAAAAAAGATAAAATAAAGATTATTTGTAGGGCAATACATAAAATATTTAAGAAATAGATGTATACCTGTATCACTGTTGAGTCAATGCAATAAAAAAAAAAGACCACATGCAGATTTAGTATTATGACAATCAAGTGCTCAAAGGGTGTACTTTACAAAGATAGACAAAAAGCAGAAAAACAAAGAAAGAATAAAAGTTAAACATAGGCCAAGATCTTCCACTATATACCAAGACAAGTTGCAAATGAGTACATGACTGAGATAAAGTGTGATAAAATAAACCAATTACAGGAGCAAGAAATAAATTACCTGTCAGATCTCTGGATAAGAGTTCATAACCAAATAAGTGATAGAGAGGATAAGTGAATGTAAACTGTACAAGTTCATTTACTTAATTTTTAAAAAAGTTTTAGCACAAACAAAATCAACATTAGATGAAAAACATGTAGGGAGAGAAAAAAATTGTGTGAATTTTCTCAAATAAAAGTCTTTTTTTCTAAGATAGAGAAGTAACTGCATCAAATTTATAAGAAGAAGAGACACTCCTTAGTTGCCAAATACTCGAAAACATGAACAGGT
Source organism: Phascolarctos cinereus (assembly GCF_003287225.1). Lineage (NCBI taxonomy): Eukaryota > Metazoa > Chordata > Mammalia > Diprotodontia > Phascolarctidae > Phascolarctos > Phascolarctos cinereus. The sequence continues at coordinate 199,518,542 of NW_027555736.1, forward strand.
AGTTTTCAGAAGAATAAATCAAAGTCACATGGAACATATTTATGAAAAAATGTTCTGAATTACTATCATTAGAGAAAGAAAAAAAAACTCTGATGTTCTACTTCAACCCCAACAGATTGGCAAACTTGATAAAAATAAGAAATGAGAAATGCTGGAGTGTCTGTGGGAAAACAGGTACTTTAATGCACTGTTAGTGGAGCTATGAACTGCCTGGCCATTCTGAAAATCAATTTCAAATTATTTCCCCAAAGCTATTAAACTATGAATTTTGATCTAGTGATGCCACTACTAGGTCTATACTTCAAAGAGATCAAAGAAAGTGAAAAAGAATTTTCCCCATTTTTTTTGAGGGATTGAAACCAGGCAGAACAATTTGTTTCTTTCTCTTTCCTTCCTTCCTTCCTTCCTTCCTTCCCTTCCTTCCTTCCTTCCTTCCTTCCTTCCTTCCTTCCTTCCTCCTCTGTCTCTGTCTCTCTCTGTCTCTGTCTCTGTCTCTCTCTCTCTCTCTCTCTCTCTCTCCACTCACTCTCTTCTTCCTTTCTTCCTTGTTTTCTTCTCTCTCTAATTCTCTCTGCCTCTTTCTCTCTGTTTCTCTATTTCTGTTTCTGTCTCTCTCTTTGATTGGAAAATCAGGAAGGGACTATGTTACAAAGAATTTTGAATGCCAAACCAAAAATTTTATATTTAAACCTGCAGGTGGTAGGGAGTGGAGTTAGTGAGGATGTGGTTGCATCTCCACTAAATCAATTTAGTTACCGAATGGAGAATGAATTGGGGTGGAGATAGACTTAAGGTAGGCTGACTCATCAGCAGGTTATCGGCAATAATACAGACATGAGGTAGGGCCTGCATGAGGTGGTAACAGTGTCAGAGGAGGGGTTATATTCAAGAGATGTTGCAAAGGTGAAATCTACAATCCTTGGCAACTGATTGGGCATTAAATGTGAAAGATAGTGAGAAGTCCAGGACGACATCAAGCTTGTGAGCCTGAGGGAGTGGAAGCTTGCTGTTGCCCTCTACAATAATAAGGTAGGTAGGAGGTGGGGAAAGAATTTAGGGGCAAAGATAATGAAACCTCTATGAGACCTCTTGTTTTGGGAGACTCAGAAGATGAAGTCTCACAGATAACAAGGTATCCCCAATTGGTCCCTAAGACATCATAATATTGGATTATAAACATGCAGGCTGCAAGTATGAGATATTTTGCTTTCTATAATTCTCTTTAATGAACCTTTGATGAGGTTTATCATTACATCCTAGATGGTACTTGGGAAACCAGAGTTATAATCATGCCTTTGCCACTAAAAAGCTATATAACATTAATCATGTCACTTCTCACTAAGTCCTAGTCTTCTTAACTCTAACATAGGTAGTAGACACAATACTTTCTTAGTCCTATTCTAGCTTGAAGAATTTTAATTTTCATTCATAGTGACTTTCAAATAGTGGTAGTATATTATATATAGCAAAAACAACATACCTTATATACACGTAACATTTTAAAGTTTGGAAAATGCTTTATATTCATGTATGTTTGTATCTATATATCTATACATACATACACACATATATATATGCAGATATTCCTATATATGCATATACATACATATATATGTGTGTAAATATATATGCACACACATACACATATAAGGATATGAAAACAATCTCAGAGTAGATACTTGGCATTTGTGGAATTGTGTTCAATTGAACATTCATTCAATGAACTTTATTAAGCATCTACTGTGTAAAGAATACTGTGCTAGGTGCTAGAGGCAAGGTTGAGTGTCTATAAGGCACAGTTTTCCCTTCATTGAATTTATAGTCTAACTGGACAATAAAACATGAACATAGAAAACAATAAGAAACACTGTGATAAAAGAATTGCAAAATAAATGCTATAGTATGTGCCATAGGGACAGAGTCTTTACTAACTGTGAATATCAGGGAGGGCTTTGTATAAATGGTAGAACTATTTATGATTCTATGACATGTCACATTTTCCTTTTGCTGGGATCTTTATTATTTTCAATGACCTGTCAATCACAGTTATGTACCACATTTGGCCAGTGAATTCATCCTTCACTAGTGAATTGTCACAACATTTTCTATGCCTTAAATGTCTTTTCTTTCCCTCCTACCCAAAAGTTTCACCATATGATCTGGAAGTTCTTTCACTAATCCATATTTCTGTACTTGGTAAGAATAGAGTCATCTTTTCCATTTTGGCCTCTTCCAGGACCATATATTTATTGATATTAATGAGTTCAGATAACTACTCAAAATGCATTGAGGAATAAGTCAATAAGAATCTTTCATACATTCAGATATGATATCATGCAGTCATAATTGCCTCTCAATTTTTAATTGGTAGGATGCTAAACAGTAAAGAACTACAAGCAGAAGCAAAGGGGTATTGTTCAGTTCTGAAATAAGAAGTGTTTCATCTAATTAAAAATGTTGCATTCAGTCCTTTTCAAGCTACTACTACTGTAATGATGAGTGAAGAAGTTGTATGAAGGGCAGACCAGGGTTAAGAACTCCTCGTTGCCTTCAGGTACAGTCATTTATTTTTTCCAAATACACTCATAAATGAGGTCAGAAGAGTCCAATATTTCATGACATTAAAATAAGATAATTTCATTGTACAAATTCCTGTAGATTATGTGGTGTTTAGTCAATTACCGGGGGAGGGGGGCAAGAGAGATGCTTCAGTGTATTAATGCCACATGGAGTGTGTCTGACCCAATCAAAATCAATAATTAGATCTATATAACACAACATAAAATTAGTGTTCAGGTCAAAAGTATGATGAGGTATCCATCTTGACTTTTGCCAGATGGGCTCAGAACACTTATATCATTTCATTAACACAGAGACAATAGCAATTATTTAGGAGTGAGATGGGAGAATGCTTCCCTAGAGATATCCATGACATGTGGCTGCTTGGTACATATCCTAACCAACTGGGGTTTGTTATAGGTTTATTCTTTTTCTTTAAGTCAAGGGATGCTTAACATCATTTTAGCATTTTGATGAAGCCTACGGACCCTTTTTAAGAAGGATATTTTTAGATGCATAAATCAAAATACATAGCATTACAAAGAAAACCAATTGTATTAAATACAGTAATTATAAAGAAGCTTGGTTCCAGGACCTTAGGTTAAGAGCTCTTGTCAAATGTCCTCCCTGCAAGTCACTATAATCAAGTAAACCTTACTTACAGTGTTATTACTTAATGATGTCAAACCCTATGCTCAAGAGCCAAAAAGCCATTTTGAGCAGTACTGGAAGATATTACAAGATGAAAACATATTGTTCTGATAGATTTAGTTAGTAGGAGATCCCTTTATAGAAATAAAATACTGGATATTATTTTAGATTTATAGATGGAACTTTTGGCAGATAATTAGGGACCTGGAAGCTTGTGGGAAAGCAAGAGAAACCTCATTACCCACAGGTAGTTGACAAAGTGCTTTACCACCTGCATATTGCTTGTTAAATTTAGATCTAGATTGACAAAATATTTTTCCTGTGGTGCTCATAACTCAAAAGCCAAAACTCTTAAGACTTCCTTATGCCCTAGATTCACATTTTTTTCTGATAAATCTTGTTTCATAAATGACTTTGTAGTGCAAACATTTTAAAAAAATTGGGGTGGGGGCTGTTTCATGACCATTTGGAATTCTGATTCTTGCTTACAGCTACATGAAAGCTTTAAGATAGAATCAAAAAAGATATGTTGAATCAAATTGAATATGACCTTCCAGCAGCCAGAACTGAAAAATAAAAATAAAAAAGAAATAAAAACCTGTCCTTTGAATCCCTCTGGCATTTGGTCAAATCTTCCAGTCCTAAAGAGCTGCCTTTTATTGATTCTACTACCTTTATTATAAAAGAAATATCATCTGTGACGGTCTATACATACAATGTGATTTTTCAGGTCCCCGGTTGAGAAGAATTCTAATATTTCATTGAGAGTGTTAATGATAAGTAGCTAACCAAATAAAGAGCCCAACTACATGAAGAAGTGATAAGAGAAATCATTTATTTCCTTTGAACATTAATTCAATCAATTCAGTGTATATTTATATGTGTGTGTGTGTGTGTGTGTGTATGTATGTATGTATGTATGTATGTATAATAACTGGACATAGAAAATGAATGGGCAAATGGGTATATGAATGTCTGATACAGATTTTGAGATTTCCTTACCCATTGTTCCAAACATAAGGACAAATTCAGATGAATGCGTGGGCAAGGTAAATCAACACAGATGTCAGAAAATAAACAAATCACTTGTGTGGATCCACTTCTGCTACAATATATTCCCATATTTCGTTGTCTAAATTTCTAGTCACCTAGGCAAGTGGCAGGAATAGACATTCCTCATCCAAGAGAACAACTTTTCAACATTCTCCTCACATGCAACACAGGGTTTTGCTGGGCATGAAAATCCCAGTTTTCATCTATGCTGGTAATCAGAGATTTTTTTTTTTTGTGGGAAGCTCTTAGGTCAGTCTACCTCATCTGGGTCACTGAGCTCAGATAGAAGCAGAATAGAATGTTGTTCTTGTCCCACTGGACAGTGTTTTTAGTGCATGCTGCTTTTAATATTCAGCCTCTCCCTGGGGTCTAACTGGGTTACATCGAGCCCAGCTCAACTTGGCAGACAGAATGCTCTCACTCTGGAGGATATTGCGAGCAATAATAAAATTCAGAATGGACACAAAATTGTGTGTTACATAGGAATGAAGGGTAATGATATAGACCACCACTATAAGAACATTTGCCATAGAAATAAATTTGACAGATATAAAGCAGTCTTGAAATCTGTGGGAGAAAATTTAGTGGCTGAAGTATCAGCAGGTCCTTGCTATTTGATAGTATATAATATTAGAATGTAAGATTCTTGAAGGCAGATGCTTTTTCTTTTATTTTTGTCTTTGAACTCCCTAGCATATAATAAGCAAAGATGGATAAATACCCATAGTAGACAGAGACATTCTGGGTTCAAATACCACCTTTGTCGTATATTGGCTGTCTGACTCTGAGCAACTGCTTATTTCTCAATGTGATAGTAAATATTCTAAATTTAAGCACAGTTAGTGACTGACCTTGATAAACTGTGTTTCCTAACTGATTGTTCTCCATGCCAGTAAAATCATAGATTTGGTCCAAAAATAATATTAATAAAATAAATATTTTGAATTAGTAATTTAGCAGATGCAAAGGATGGGCTCTGAGAAAAGTGCTATAAGAAAGCTTTGATGCGATCATTTTGTATCTAGAATATTAGAAGAAATAAGGAAAATATATTGAAAGCATAGGCTACAAAAACTTTTCTAATGTCCTTAGCTTATATTTAAAGCTGAAAGAGAACTGAGGACCATCTAGTCCAAACAACAAAATTTGGAGATGAGAAAACCAAAGCGAATGTCTTTCACCTAACACCCTCTGTCACCTAAAAGCACATATTCAGAAGGAGATTTAAGAATGTTAATGTCAATAACCAATGCCAATGTAACAACAGTCATCTCAATAGTTGGTGGATTGAGTAATCAAATAACATTAAGCATTGGATGTGTTTAAGGCAATATAGACAGCTTGACATAGTAGTCTTAAGGACAAGAAGGCTTAGGTTAAAATTCTGCCTCAGACAAATACTTGTTATGTAATCTTGAACAGACATATAATTTCTGTCAGCATTAGTTCCCTTATCTGTAAAATGAGAATAGTAATAAAATCCACTTCACTGGCTTATTATGAGGGTCAAACTAGATAATGTCCATGAAGTACTTTACAAACCTTAAAAACATATAAATGCAAATCTTGGATGGTTTTATCCTCTTCCTCCTCCTTGTCTTCTTCCTCTTCCTCATCACCATCATTACCACTATCACTGTTGCAATTATTAATAACAGACCTTAGATCAGGAGAAGTCATGCTGAGGTCCAATCTCTAACAAATATTATGTGTGTTAACTACTGTCAGGTCATTCTCACTGCCTTAGACTATTTTCTATGGCATTGAGTTGCTAAGCTATACATGAAGAACACCTTCCTATATCTAGAGTTCCCCAAATTAATAAAATCATAGGTTTGGACCAAAAACCAAGAATGACAACAGCAAAAAAGTTTAAAACTAGAAAATGAACATACTTAGATGATACTATAGATAATCATATGAGTACTTGGGAATGCACTTAAAGGCAAAATCCATTAACATTACCATCATAGGTGAATATATATAAGTGGTATTAAGAAATTATATATATTTATCCCTCTGATATTGTTGAATACTGTTTTGAAAAAAATATGTATTTAGATAGATAGATAAGGTGATGCCACAACTAATTTCAGGTGCCTATTTTGATAGCTTAATGACAAATGTTTTATCAATAAATCTATACATATTTGTCAAAGCTATTATTAAACAGAAACCTTTGTGCTGTGGTCTAACCCTATTTTCTTTTGTCCTATGGAAGAGGTTATGATTGATTATGATCTTCCATGGTGCAATTCTTCTTGTGTTTAAATTCTTATTGGATCTGAATTATCTATTTGGCCTAAGAGCTATAAATAACCAGTGATTCAGTTACAGATGTCAAATGTTCTTCAGTATCATGCAATCCCATGACAAATATGGAATTCTGCAGGTCAGGTATGACAAATTCACTAGAGACAGTATGTCATGCAAAAAGAGTATAGGACAGTCATCTAGCTAGGATCATAGAAAACAGCTTGACTGCCTGCCAAACAGAATAGATCTCATGAGATCACAAATGTCCAGTCAGTAAGTAAAAAACATGTTACACTGAGACATTGGTATAGCTGTTTGGACAAACATGAAAATGGTGACCACAGAACTGTCATTTCTGTTGTTCATGTAATCTGTGCTCACATTATGACAAGAAGCCATAGATTAAAATAGGAATATGAAAGTTATACAGAAGCAAAGTCAAGACCTATTTCTCAAGTGTTTTGTCTAGAGGCAGACTGCTTTAAAGAAATTCTCCTTTCAAAAGAATCACAGTCATCTACTCCAAATTTTCTTTAAAATTGAGTCCTCAATTTATTTAATTCTTAAGTTCTTGAAATCCTCCATCCTTTTTCAATGGTTTTATGTAAACCAAAAGTAATACTCCTGATTTGTGTATTGGAGTCAAGCAGAAAGGGATTGTCACCTCCTTGTTCTAGGATGTGATGTCGCATCATACACTACCCAGAATAGCATTGACTTTAATCTCTACTTTGTACTGCATTAATGTCAACACTGATCTAATGGCTCATATCTGACTCATAGTGGATATAATTTTATTTCACCCTTATTTCAGTTATGGCCATTCAGGAAGTTCTTAGTATTTGCAAAGTGATTTTTCACCCAAGCCAATTATAATTTATTTCGCAAATAAAATTAAATGGCATATTGTATCAAAGCTTTTATTCAAGTTTAAACAAAATTCAGGTATGAATCAAATGATGTTCCTATCACTGGTTAATTATTAATTTATATCAAAAGTTTATTTTTTGTCATGGTTTCTTAAAAACAGCCTTATAGTGCATTCCTTGTGTTTTAAAACTTCCATTGAACATATTTGTACTTTTAATGATTTATGAAAGATCAACAGTTTCTAAATCCTTTTTCTTCTCTTTTTTGAGAGAATCAGTACAACATGTAATCATGATCTTCTTGTTGCCTCGTGGTTTATACCACTAGCCTTGCCTCAAATGTATGTACAAACAAGTACAGTCATTTGGAATGTTTAAGCAGAAAATTTAAGTGAGCAGTAGAGCTATAGGCATTGGGTTTTGCCACTGGATTATGTAGTGGTAATGTTCTTACTCATTCTTTCAGAGTCAGACTGACCACATATGCCCTTCAGGGTCTAAGGGATTCTGAGAGGATTTATGGGGCATCTTTTCTACTGACATTGGTTCAAAGTGCCACCCACTCTAATCACTATGTGTTGGATGCTAGTAACTAGTTTCCTAGAGTTTAACCTCTTAAGATCAAATAGCTTTTAAAAGGGTTTATTTATTTTGAAGTTATAGTGAGAAAAAAAAAGTACCAATATTTCCCGCTAAGATTTAAGGATATGTATCTGAGATCAGTTTTTATACCACCAAGTTCATGTGCAGATTTGTCCTTACTATCAGATGACTTTCACCTTCCACCTGGCTGAATCCTGAAAGTTACTTCAAAAGATTATTCCTTTGTCTTTGGGCATCTATGTTGAGATGGTTGCCATACTTGGAATCTGGAATCCTAGTACATGAAATCACCATCCCAAATTCAGCCTTTAGAAACTTAGAAGATCTAGGACTTCAATTCCTTCACTTAGAATGGAAAAAAAAAAAAACATATTCAGAAGTTCATGACCAAGTCCTATTTCTTAGCAGCATACTCCCTTGAGAGAGAGAAGCTCCTAAGCTCTATCCTATTATGGTATTGTCTTTCCTTGAATTCCATGAAAGAAGAAATCTGAGGATGAGCACATCCTATGAAAAGACTGACCCCCAAAATTTAAGATGGCAAGGAGATTGTAGGAACCTGCTTCTTGAAGAGTCATAATGATATATAATGAAAGTGCCTTAGAGAGACGACATGTGTAAGCAACCTGTAACTGTTTCCGGTCTGCTAATCATACAGTCAGTAGTAGCCTTTTTCAGATGGTTGTGCAGGCCAGAACTGGAGGCTGACTTTTTGAAGATGCTGTAAGTTCTATCTACAGAATCAAGTGAAAAAAAATAATTCTCCTAACAGTGTCATCAGCAGACTGGAAACAGTTACAGAATGTCTACATGAGCTCAAGTCTCTCTAAAGCATTTTCTTTACACAATGCCTTAATGGTCCAGAAGCAAGCTCCCTAACGTCTCCATGTGGTAAAGTTGGATTAGCAGAACGTAGTTATACTTAGTAACTGAGCAGGTCTGTATCACTACAGAATGTAAGCAGCTCTAGACATGAGTCTTTTCTATGACTATTGGAAGACCAAATGTAAAAATTCTGATTTGCTTTAATTTAGTGTATTTTTTGCATAAATGTGGTTACACTTAAAGAGATTTTCCATTTTTAAAATTTTCCTAGCTATTCAAGTTTTTCTTCCTATAAAAATCTTATTTACATTGTTTCTTTTTGTATGTAAAACTCTTTCCTGTCTCCCATGGATTACAGAAAAGTAAAATTTAGTTGAGCTTAAATCTGCATTATCATGAATAACAAATCAGCATCATCACATTAATAAGGTTTTACTAGCTACATGCATTGACAGAAGGTTTTTTGGCCAGTAACTTTACTCAACTTAATAACTGAAGTTTCAGATGTAGCTAAGTATTTCTCCAAAACCCATTACTACAGTACCCAGGAGCATTATGGTCAAATTTGACAAATAGTCCCTTCTTCATTTTGTTTTTATTCAATAGCTATTTTTGCAAGGGCTTCATTACTTTCTCATTGTCCAAATTCAGTCTTGTTAAAGACTGATGTAAATAAAGTGTCTAATTTCTCAGTCACTTTGGAGTAATTATTAATTTCCTGCCCTTCATCATTTATTAACAGCCTGTTATCCATGTAGGATCTTTCAGTCTTCACATTGAAATGTCGCTAGATCCCCTTTTCTGCTCTTAGTCTAGTGTTTCATTTCATTTCTAAATGCCTCTCATAGACAATTCTTTCTCTACAGCTCTGTCTGAAAAGCCCAAAATCTAGGAGCTCTCAGTTGCTTTGGCTGCCAGCAGCAAGCCTGATGACCCATAAATTTGATCTCCAATGGAGAATAAAAATCTTTCCTCCCTGTCACCTTCCATTCCTTCCTTCATTCTTTTTTTCTTCCTTCTTTTCACCTTCCTTCCTTTTTTCCTTACACCCTTCTTTACTTCCTCCCTCTCTTTTCCTTTTTCCTTCCTTATTTCATCTTTCTATTTCTTCCCTCTTCCATTTCTTTCTTTCCTTTCATATTCTTCACTTTTATTTCTATAAGGGCCTTGAGTAAGACTGCAGTATCAGGATTATCAAAGCACACACTCTATTTAATAAATCATAGTAAGTATGAGTTTCAAAAATAGAGACTTAAAATTAAACAGTCAGAGATTTCCTATCATGAACTCCTGTGCTAAGCTTGTGGATGAGAAAAATATGGATTAATAATAGTGCCCTTTTTTTTTAAGATAATGCTTTTCTTCTCCAAAGCTCAAAGAATTTTTATAAGCCTTACCTCATTAATCTTCACAATGTCCCCATAAGGTAGGTGTATAAGCATGATCTCCATTTAACTTATTGTAAACCAGGGCATAACACAGCATGAGGATGGCGGGGAAAGGCATGAGTTTAGGGAATAGAGAAGAGTTTGTTTGGCTGAAGCACAGACTTTGTGAAAGAAAATAGAAATACGAGGCAGAAAAAATACTTTGGAGCTGGCACCTCTGCTATAATAAAGTGCCCTTAATGTTCATAAAATTTAGGAACCAAGATCTGTTTACCTTCTTTCCTGAAATAAGAATAAGGTAACCTAATGTTCTGTGATTTGCAGATCTTTCCACTATAAATGATTAACATAGCTAAGGTTTATGTCCTTTAAACATCATATTTTTCTTTCTAGGCTCAACATGTACTTTTGGTTCTCTCCTTTATTGGTTTAACTCTCTCCTCACTCTAGCACATCCTCTTCTTAGTTATCTCCTAAAGCATAAATATGACCATGCCATCCCCTATTCAATCACCTCTCTCTCTCTCTCTCTCTCTCTCTCTCTCTCTCTCTCTCTCTCTCTCTCTCTCTCTCTCTCTCTCATCAATGGAAAAAACAAAAAAACAAAAACCTCCATTTGGTTTCAACACTCTCAATACTCTGGCCCTTTCCTTCCTTTCCAGTGTTCTAACACCATCGCTTGCACCTGCATATTCTCCAATGAGATGCTCTCCACTCCCTAGGTTTCCTCATTTTTCCTTTTTCAGAGCATTTCCATTCACTGTCACATTTGTCTGGAAATTTCTCCCTCATCATGTCCACTTCCTATTATTTCTGGCTCCTTTTTAAAGTCTCAACTAAAAATTCAACTACAAAAGGCTTTTCATTGTCCTCAACCTTATTGCCTTCATTCTAAAGTAATCTTCAATTATATATGTATAATATACATACATACATATATATATACATATACATACACATATATGTGTGTATATGCATGTATATTTTTCTGTATGTATATGTCCTGTTTGTGCATAGGTGTTTGCATGTTGTCTCCTCCTTAGAATGCGAGCCCCTTGATTCCTATGCTAGCCTGGGGGCCAGGACCAGGCACTGTTTGGCAACTCCATTGCCCCTATTCACTTCTTGGTAATTTTAGATTGGAAAGAGGCGCTTTTGGTCACAAGGGAGTGGAGGCCCTAAGGAGCAATGACACTTTTGGCTACAAGGTAGCCAGGGCCATTCCTGAGTAAGGACCAGAGCACAGACTGAGAAAACAGTGCCATACCTTTCACCAGATAACATCACCTTGGAAGCACTGAAAGCTTCCAAAACTTAAAAACTAACTCTGAAAATAGTAGCATAAAAAAGCCTACAATTTAGGACAGTGCCCTTACCCGGAGCCCCAAGACCAGGAACAGAGCCCAAATGTAAGATAAATATTAAAATCAAGAAATAGGCTTGAAAAAATTAGCAAACAAAAATAAAAAGAACTTGATCATAAAAATCAACTATGGTGACAGGGACATCAAACTTGAGACACAAACTTAAAAGATAATAATGATGCCAAAATAACTATAATCATAGCCTCAAAGATAAAAAATGTGAATTGGATACAATCCAAATAAGAATTTCTGGAAGACCTAAAATTGTTTTAATTTTCTCTGAAGAAAATAATTTCTTAAAAATTAGAATTGGGCAAGTGGAAGCTAGTAACTTCAGGAGACATTAAGAAACAATTGAACAAATTCAAATGAATGAAAAAACAATTGAAGAAACTGTGAAATATCTCATTACAAAAACAAGTGACATAGAAAATGGATCAATGAAAGATAATTTAAAAATTATTGGACTACCTGAAAGCCATGATCAAAGAAAAAGCCTAGACACATATTTCAAGAAGTTTTCAGGAAAACTGCCCTGATACTTTAGATCCAGAGTATAATATAGAAATTGAAAAATCCGCCAATGAACTCCCAAAAGAGATCCCAAAATGAAAACTTCCAGGAATATGAAACCTAAATTTCAGAGCACCTAGATCAAAAGGAAAATACTTCAATCAGACAATAAGAAATAATTCAAACATCATGGAGCTACAATCGGGGTCCCACAAGATTTAGTAGCTTACACATTAAAGGAGCAGAGGGGATTTGAATAAGATGTTATGAAGCATAATCTTTCAAGGGTGGATGATATTTAATGAAATAGAAGATGTTCAAGAATTAATAATGAAAATGCCAGAGCCAAACAAACAAATTTGACATGTAAACAGAAGATTCGAGAGACACATAAAAGGTAAACATGAAAGAGTAAATAAAGAGTAAGCACAAGGGACTCTATATGTTAAACTGTTTACATTCATATATGGAAAGAAGACACATGGAACTCCTAAGAAAATTGTCATTCTTAGGGCAGTTAAAAGGAGTTTACATAGAAGGCATAGGTATGAGTCAATTATATTGGAATGATCCCTTTCCCCAAAAGAAAAAACAAAAGTAGAAGGGTAATTTAGAAGGATGAAATGGGAGGAGAGAGAAGGGAGAGAAAGAATGGGGAAATTTTTCTCACATAAAAGACATATTCAAGGAAGAAATTTTACAGTGGAGAAGAAAACAAGGGGTGGGGTAGACAATGCTTGAACCTTACTGTTATTTGGATTGGTTCAAAGAGGGAAGAATATATACACACAGTTGTGTATAGAGAAAAGGGGGTGATGATAAAAGGAATGGCAGGTTAAGGGAGGCAGTGGTTAGAAGCAAATAGACTTTTGAAGAAAGGATAAGAAGAAAGAGAGGAAGAAACAGAAGAAAATAGGTTGGAGGAAAATACACAATTAGTAATCATAGCTGTAAATGTGAATGAGATGATCTCACTAATACAGTGGAAGCAGATAGCAGAATGGATTAGAAACCAGAATCCAACAAAATGTTGTTTACAAGAGACAGACTTGAGACAGAAGGGCACACACAGAGTTAAAAATACAGGGCTAGAGCAGAATCTAATAGTTTTAGCTGAAGTAAAAAAGGCAGGGGTAGCAATTGTGATCTTAGACATAGCTAAGGCAAAAATAGATCTGATTAAAAGAGATAATCATGCAAACTACATTATGATATTAAAATGAAGTAATGTCAAAAATTTTACAGCAAGTTCTCTGATAAAGTCTTAATTTTTCAAATATGTATTGAGTATAGAACTGAGTCATATTTATAAAAATAAGAGTCATCTCCCAATTGAGAAATGGTAAAAACATGTGAACAGGCAGCTTTCAGAAGAGGAATTCAAAGCTAGCTATAGTTACATTTAAAAAATGCTTTAAATTACTATTGATTAGAGAAATGCAAATTAAAGTCACTCTATGAAACCACCTTATACTTAAACACATGGCAGAAAAAGAAAATGGTATTTGTAGGAGGGGATGTGTAAAAATATGGACACTTATACACTGTTGGTGGAGGTTAAACAGGTCTACCTGGTCTGAAAAACAATTTAGGAACTATGTCTAAAGGGCTCTAATACTCCATATCCTTTGACATAGCAATACCACTTTTAGTTTTATATCCCAAATGGAGCAAATAAAATGGAAAAGGATGTATATGTATCAAAGTATTTATAGCAGCTCTTTTTTTGTGTTGGCAAAGAATTGGAAATCAAGGGCATGCCCATCAACTAAGGAATGCCTGAGTAGCTTGTGGTATATGACTGTGATGGAATACTATTCTGCTATAAAAATGAGAAGCAGAATGGTTTCCAAAAAAACTAGGAAAACTAATATGAACTAATGCAAAATGAAGTGAGCAAAGCCAGGAGCAAAGCATTCAATACAGTAACATTGCAATGATGATTAACAGTGAAAGTCTTAGCTACTCTGATTAAGACTGTAACCCAAGACAATTCCAAAGTACTCATGATGAAAAAGCTATCACTCTTTGCAGATGATATGATGATTTGCTTAGAGAATCATAGAGAATCAGGTAAAAAAAATGTGTATACCCTTTGACTCAGCAATAGCACTTCTAAGACTATATCCCAAAAAGATTATAAAAATAGGAAAACGTACAAAAACAGCTCTTTCTGTGGTAACAAAAGGCTAGAAATTGAGGGGATGCCCATTAATTGGGGAATGGCTGAAGAAGATCTGGTATATGAATGTAATGGAATACTAGTGTGCTATAAGAAATGATGAACAGGCTGATTTCAGAAAAACCGGGAAAGACTTGTATAGTCTTACACTGAGCAAAGTGAGCAGAACCAGGAGAACTTTGTACACAGTAACAGCCACATTGTGCGATGACCAATATTGATAGACTTAACCCTCCTCAGGAGCTAAAACATCTCCAAAGGCCTCATGATGGAAAATGCTTTCCACAAAGAAGGAAGAATTATGGAGTTTGAATGCAGATTGAAACATACTATTTGCTCTTTTTTTTTCTTCTGTTCCTCTTTTTGGTGGTTCTTCCTATTGGTTCTAATTCTTACTTACAATATCACTAATGTGAAAATATGTTTAATAGGAATGTATATATGTATCCTATATCATATTGCATGCCATCTTGGGGAGGGAGGTGAGTAGGGAGAGGGAGAAAAATTTGAAGCTCAGAAGCTTATGGAAGTGATTGTTGATAATTCAAAATAAATTAATTAAAAAAAAAAGAAATGAAGAGCAAGATAATTTCAGAAAAACCTGTAAAGCCTTGTATCAACTGATACTGAGTGAAGTGAGCAGAACCAAGAGAATGTTGCACACAGTAACAGCCATATTGTGTGATGACTAACTTTGATAGACTTAGTTCCTCTAAGCAATGCAAAGATCTTTAAAAGTCTCATGATGGGAAATGCTATACACATCCAGAGAAAGAACTATGGAGTCTGAATGCAGATCAAAGCATACTATTTGCTCCTTTTTTTTCTTCTTTCTTGTGGTTCCTCTAATTATTTCTAATTCTTCTTTACAACATGACTGATATGAAAATATGTTTAATAGTAATGTATATGTAGAGCCTATATCAGATTGCATGCTATCTTGGGAAGGGAGGCAGGGAAGGAAGTAAAGAAAAGTTAAATTCAAAAGCTTTTGGAAGTGATTGTTGAAAACTAAGAATAAATTAAGTAATTATATATATATATATATATGTGTGTGTGTGTGTGTGTGTATGTATATATGTGTATATGTGTGTGTGTATATATATGGAAATCCTTGTTTTATCCTGCAAATTAAAATTTTAATAAATAAAATTTTTTTAAAAATCAAAAAAAGAATGTGAGCCCCTTAAGAGCAAGGATTATCTATTGTCTCTCTTTGTATATCTAGCCCTTCACACTGTGCCTCATATGTAGTAGGAGCTTAACAAATGCTAGTTTACTTTTTTCATATTTACTTGAAGATGACAAAATTTCACACATTTCACTTTGACAGAATTGCAATCTGCTTCCGTTTAATTGTATGCCTTTGAAAGTATTCTTCTCTATTCAGTAATATTGATGTTTCCTGAAAGTTCTCTATGCTCATTAATTCATTTTAATCACCCAAATTGGCTTTCTCCTCTTCTGTTATCCAGTCAGGCCATTGTTTAGCTATTATCTATTGGTTAGCTATCCTTACTCTTCTCTTTTAGGAAATACCCTATTTTGCTTGACTATTCTCTACAACTCTAACTTGCACATATACTCTTTTCTCTTATTATTACCTCATCATTGAGCACCTCCTCCCCTATCAGGTCTTTTCAAGCTACATATGATTACTGCCCAATCAGATTTCTATATTCAGTCAATCAGTAATACTTTTGATTCACTTGTCCTCTTTATATTGTATCATTTAATGCCATTTCTTCCTTAGTTCTGGACACCCACACAATTCATTCCTTATGTTCCTGCTCTACAACATGTTGACTAAGCCCTTTAAAGATTCATGCAAATGCTTTGACCAGTTCTTTACTGATCCTTAAAATTTTCTAATATCATTACATGATGATTCTGGAGCTTACTCCCTATGGAAGCTACAGCAGAGATACAGAGGCTAGCTTCAACTCCGAGGAGAAATAAATGTGTAAGGGTGTGGTCTAAGCCACTCCACCTCATTTAGTCCTGATACAATTTTCAAATAAGAAATTTCTTTATTTCTACTCTAATATGCATACAGACTTTGCTGTACACTAGGTGTTAATAAGCCTTGAACACCTCCCTAGGTGCAACAGAAAGTCTGTTCAGAATGACTAGGAAATTTGGTCATATTCTATGTATAGAACCATCGTGGTAGTTGAAATTAAGAGACTTCAGGGTTCTGGCAGCAGAGAGGAAGAAGTAGTAATAGCAACATCTGAGCCAAAATGAATCACCAGCAAAGTAGCCATTGTTGACAAGGAAAAGTTAAGGTAGGATTAAGCTGTGGCAGAGACAAAAGAGGTCTACAGGCACCTGGGAGTGGAAGATTTGGTTCTTTCACTGACTTTCTTGGAGAATGTTACCAAAAGCAGAATCACTAGTTAAAGAATATGGAGAATCTAGGAAATTTTCTAATGTCATTCCTGATTGATATTCAAAATACTTTAACCAATCCCCATTTCCAACAGTGTGCCTGACTTGCCACAGTTTCTCCATCATTGACTCTTCCCATTTTATACCATTTTGTTAATTTACATGGTAGGTAGTGAAACCAGATAGTAATTTTAATTTCAATTTATCTTCCTATTAATGATTTAGAGCACAGTATCAAAAGGTCATTTATTGCTTGCAATTATCTTTTTGAAAACTATTTTAATATCCATTAATCAATATATCTATTGACCTATAGCTCTTGATGTCAAATCTTTCTCTCTAGTCCCCATGTAATTTGGATATCAGACTTTTTATCATATATGTATATATGTGTGTGTATATATATATATATATACACACACATATATACATATATATATATATTAATGCAAGTACATTTTTCCACCTGATCATCTCTTTTGTTAGTCTGTTTGTCTTTATTTTTTCTGATAAACATAATTAAAAACAAAACCATTTTAGTTTATGTAATCAAAACTCTCTATTTTGTCTTCTTGTTCTTTGTTTGTTTGTTTGTTTGCTTAAGAATTAGATGTGGTATATGGTGTAAGATTGTAACTTTTATCCTTATTTCTGCCAAACTTTTTTTCATTTTTGCCAGAAGTTCTTTCTTGTCAAAAAAAAAATTCCCATAATAAAGGATGATCTTAGGGTTGTTAACATGGATCTACTGTTATTATTCATCTCCTTTTCTTGTTTATGTTAGTCTTTCTTACTGGTTTGTGTTTCTGGTTTTGAGCCAGTACTGAATAGATTTGATGACTGCAGTTGTATAATATAAATTTAGCTCCATTAAACCTAAGCCCTTTCTATCAAATATTATTTTTATCCTTATTTCCCTTGAAAATTGAAACTTTTTTTCTTAATGAATTCTGCTATTTCTTTTTTTTTTTTTTCTTAATTCTATTAAATATAGCACATATAGGTTCTGGGTTTCACTCTTTCAATATCCAGTACTTTGAATAGATTTAGATCGCAAAGTGTCCCCCTTCCACATTCTGATGGTGAACTCTTAGAGGCTGGGGTATATCTTTCTAGCTCTAAATAGCTCATGAGCACCCTTCCGCCTTCCACTTCTCCATAAATATGCTTCCCACTATGATTATTGGTATTTCAATTATCTAGTATATTAATCAAACATCTAATTAGATTTAGAAATGAGCATTTACTACAATGCCATAGTTCTTATAAAAACAGCCCTGCAAAAATCTTTGACACACTCACACAAGTACATAGACAAAACAGGAGAAAGTGGGCTCAATCTTAGACCATATATGATGAAGCAACCCATAATTCTTGAAATTCCTTAGTCTGGAAGCCTCAAAATATACCCTAAAGCAAGAGTTTGTACTTTGGGTCATAGACCCCTTTGGAAGTCCGGTGAATCTTATAGACTCCTTATTATAATATTTTAATACAGAAAATAAAATACATAAGATCATAGAATAATATTATACATATATATGCATATATATGTGTATATGTACATATATATGTGTGTATGTGTGTGTGTGTGTGTATATATATATATATATATGTATATATATATATGTATATATATATATATATATATATGTATATATATATATGAGGAAACTAAAACCCTAACAATCTAAATGAATCATCCAGAGTTACATAACTAGTCAGTGGTAGAGCTAGTACTCACTCAAACCTAGATTTCTGAGCTCTTAACCATACTACTCTTTCCTTATTTATAATTGATAATTCTCACAACAAGAGGGGAGAAAACAACAACAACATGCACACATACATACTTACATACATACATGCACACATATTTATGATAAAGGAAGGATATAAATCTTGGGATTGTCATCTGAAATTAGTATAGCAATCTATCATTATGTGAACTGAATAAAACAACCCATTAGGTTCAGTTCATTCAAAAGTTATCAGAAACATGTCTTTTTTTGTGATTCACATTCTAAACACATTATAGCCCTTGTTAGCCAAAGGTCTTTAAAGATTTGCTCCCACAAAAGATTGATTTTTGGAGATCTGAAAGTGGCCACCGCTTCAATAATTTCTGGTACAAAAGAATGCATATTAACTTTTAAGTCAGAGGTCTTTAGTTTAAATCTAGGCTATACCACTTATTACACACATGGGAAAATATTTTACTCTTCACTTTTCTTTTCAAGCTTTCCATACCACTCTTTCCTCATATCCCTTAAGCAGAGAATCTAGCATCATGCTTTATTGAGAAAATAGAGGTCCAGCACCACAAGTTCTCTCAAGCCCCCTTCTCTATATTTAAAAACTCCTATACATCATTTCACATAATTTCCTCCTTTAATCCATATCTAGGCCTTTCTTCTTGCTAAAACCATCACTTCTACTGTTATTCTTAATATCATCCCCTTTCATCTTCTCCGGTAGATACCCAGTCTACACCTCTTATACACTTCCATCTTTCTGTAATATTTAGATTTTCCTCTACATCTTACAAATATGCTCAGATCTCTTCCTTAAAAAAAATCTTGATTTAAGCTTATCATGCACTTAAACAATAGTCTTTTCTTTATTTTCCCTTTAACAGCTAAAATCCTAGAAAGAGCCAAAAATATTTGATGTTCATTGTCCCCATTGCTTGTCCTCTCACCCATTTGCCAACCATTTGTAAATCAGTTTTCGATTTCAATACTCAACTCAAACTGATGACTCTCATAAATATACAAATATATGCATATGAATACATATACAATGTACATGCACATATATATTTTACATCTCATTTTCCTCAATTACATGTAAAAAAAAATTTAGGTTGCTTTTTAAAAAACATTGGGGTTAAAAATTCTCTTCCTTCCTTTTTACTTCCAATCATCGCTCATTGAGCAGGCAAGCAATTTGATATAGGTTATACATATGCAGTCATACAAAACATATTTCCATATTAGTAATGTTGTGAAATAAGTAACACCAAAAAAAAAAAAGTTAAAGAGTATGCTCCAATCTGTATTCAGACTCCATAGTTATTTCACTGGAAGTGGATTGCATTTTTCATCATTAAGTCCTTCAGAATTGTCTTGGATCACTGCCTTGGTGAGAAGAGCAAAGTCATTTAATACGTCATACAATATTGCTGTTGCTGTGTACAATGTCCTCCTGGTTCTGCTTGTTTCATTTTGTATCACTTCATTTAAGACTTTTCAGATTTTCCTGAGAGCATTTTGCTCATCATTTCTTATGTTACAATAGTATTTCATCAAAATCATATACTAAAACTTGTTCAGTCATTCCCCAATTGATATGCTTCCCCTAAATTTCCAATTCTTTGCCACCATAAAAACCTGAAATAAATATGTTTATACATATGGGTGTTTTTCCTTTTTTTTTTTTATAATGTCTTTGGGATACATACCTACTATTGTTATTGCTGAATCAAAAAGTATGCCCCATCTTATAAACCTTTGGACTCAATTACAAATCGCTCTCCAAAATGGTTGAATCAGTTCACAACTTTACCAACAGTGCATTAGTGTCTCAATTTCCTACATCCCCTTCATTATTTGTTATTTCCCTTTTCATGACGAATTAGCCAATCAGATAGGTGTGGGGTGGTACCTCAGAGTACTTTTAATTTGCATTTCTCTAATCAATAATGATTTAAAACATTTTCATATGACTATAGATAGCTAGCTTTGACTACCTGCAAACTGCCTGTTCATATCCTTTGACAATTGAGCAACTGGGGAATGGCTCTTACTAAAAAAAAAAAAAGACTCAGTTCTCTATTTATTTGAGAAATGAGGCCTTTAAAAGACACTTACTAATAAAATTAACAGTTATGATTACTGTGTATTTCCCTCCATCCTATTTTAACTGTTTATACTACACTACCTCTTCTTTCATCCTATCCATCTTCAAAAAATATTTTGCTTCTGATTAATGGTTCCCCCAAACCACCCTCCTTTTTCACCAACCCCATTCCTTTTCTCATGTCCTTCCCCTCCTACTTTCCTGTAGGGTAGTATATATTTCTGTACTCAATTTAGTGTGTCTGTTATTCCCTCTTCGAGTCAATTCTGTTGAGAGTAAGGTTCAAATGCTCCCCCATGTCCCTTATCTTCCCGCACTGTAAAAGCTATTTCACAACTCTTTTATGTAACTTAATTTAATCCATTCTACCTCGTCCTTTCCCCTTCTCCCAGTAAATTCCTCTTTCTCACGCCTTAATTTTATTTTTTTAGGTATCATCCCATCATATTCAACTCACATTCATATACTTTATTTATGTATACTGCTTGTAGCTACCCCAATAATAATAAAATTCTTAGGAGTTACAAGTATCAACTTCCCATAGGTTAACCTTATTCAATCCCTTACGATTTTTTTTTGCATCACTGTCTTTTCTCAATATTTTCCTTTAACTCTTTTACTTGACCTTTAAAATCATTTTTGAACACTTCCGGGACTCTTTTTTTTTTTGGAAGGGGGTGCTGAGGCCAATTCACATTATCATTGATGCATTGGATGTAGGGGTTTCAACTTTGTTGTCTTCTCCTTAGTTTATGCTTTTATCTTCCCTTTAAACATAGTAATTTTCTATGGTCAATTTTTATTATTGTTGTTGCTGTTGTCATTGCTTGCTCATTTTTCCAGCGTATTTCTTGCTATGAACTTTGTGTTAAAGTTAGGCTTTGCTCCTGGGTTGGAGAGGTCACTGTTGTAAACTTTAGGTTTTTTGCACATATGTTTTCAAAAATAGTTTTGGGGGTCCAAGTTTTCAGCTCTTCCACTGTTTTATGATCTAAGGAGAGGTGTGCTTACTACTCCCCTGCCCTGTACTTTGGTATATGAGTGACCAGCATGCACTATTTTCAGCCCTGGAACTGTGACCAGGGCCCTGCCCCACAGTGGCCACAAGCTCTGGTATGTTAGTGCTCCTCCTCCCTTTGGGAGTGCAGACCAGGACTTTGACATCCAAGTATGAGCAAAGCAACAGAATTATCATCACCAGTAGTCATAAAGGGAATCCAATTAGACAGAGAGCCTAGGCATGATTCTGAGGGGTTTTGATGATCTCAAAAGAGGAATGGAATAGTTGGGGAAAATGAATGCACTGGCAGAGGAAGAAGGGAGAGGGATGGAAAAAATTATCTCACATTAATGGAGTATGCAATATATATGTGTGTGTGTATCTATATATTTTATACATATATACATATAGATATAAAGATATAGATATATAGATGCACACACACATATGTGTGTGTGTGTATATATATATATGTGTGTGTGTACATATATGTGTGTGTGTGTGTGTGTGTGTGTGTATCAGAGGGAAGAGGGGATGAAATATTACTGTAATTTCAAATGAATAAAGGAAGGAAGAATATGCATACCCAAACTCTTGGCTACAGAAACATATCTTATCCAACAGGCAAATAGGAAGAAAATGGATTAACAGAAAGGAGAAGTGATAGGAGGGGGGTTAGATTAAGGGAGGCATTAGAAATAAAACAAACTTTTAAAGAGGAAGCAAAGAATAAAGAAGGACAGATACAAGCAAATTGGGTGGAGTAATATATACAAGTAGTAATTTTAACTACGAATGGCAATGGGATGAGCTCACTCATTAAACAGAAGAAGATAGCAAAATGGATTAGAAGTTAGAATGGAACAATTTATTTACAAGAAACACAACTGAAAGAGTTAAAGGGATGGAGTAGAATTTGTTATGCTTCAGATTAAATAAAAAAGGTAGGGGTAGCAATCATAATCTCAGATGAAGCAAAAATAGATCTATTTAAAAGAGATAAGCAGGGATCTGCAATTTGCTAGAAAGTATCATAGACAATGACTTAATATCAATATTAAACATATATGCATTAAATGGAATAGTATCTAGATTTTTAAAAGAAAAATTTTAAAAGTTGAGGGAAGAAATAGTAAAAAAAAAAACAGCTATGATACCAGCAAACTTTAATTTAGCCCATTTCCAACCAGTACAAATTAAGCAAAAAAAAAAAAAAGTCGTAAAACCTGAATAGAATTTTAGAAAAGTGAGACATGACAGATCTCTGGAGAATATTAATTGAAAATAGAAAATAAATACTAATTTATCAGCAAGCATGGGCATTTCTAAGACAATTGAGCACATATTAGGATATTTTAAAAAATCTCATCAACAAATTCAGAGAAACAGTAATATTAAATGTTTCTTTTACTGACCATAATACAATAAAGGGCCTTTGAAGCAAAGACTAAAAATTAATTGGAAACTAAATAATTGAATCCCAAAGAACTGATGCATCAAAGCATAAAGTATAGAAGTAATCAATAACTTCACTAAAAATAATTACAACAGTGAGGCAAAACACCCAAATTTGTGAGATGCAGTTAAAGAAGTACATAGTAGACAATTTGTATCACTAAACTCTTCCATCAGCAAAAGAGATAAAGAAAATATCAATGATTTAGACATGTAACAAAAGGAAAAAACCTAGAAAACCAACAAATTAACCCCCCCCAAAATCACAGTATAAATCCTAAAACCAAAAGAAGAATTAATAAAATTGAAAGTAGAAAAGCAATATTGAACAAATAAATAAAGTAGAAGTTGTTTTTAAAAAAGTTAAAATAGATAAGTCATTAGCTAATTTGATTGAGAAAAAGAAAGAAGAAAACCAAACTACCAGTATAAAAAAGTGAAATAGATTTACAACCACTGGAGAACAGATAGATAGATATAGGTATAGATATGTTCAGAGATATTTTGCCCATATATAAGCCAATAAATTTATCTAAATGAAATAGATGAAAATTTATCTGTTAAGGGTGTTGCCATCTTGTCCAGTTACTCAGATTTAGAACCTTGCAGTCATCCTTGACTTCTTAGCCTCCTTGATCCCCTATACATAATTAATTGCAATGTCTTCTTGATGCAATCTCCCAAATATCTCTTACATTTCTTTTTTTTTTCTATTTTTTCCCTTTATTTTTACTGCTATCATACTAGTACAGGCCATCATCACCTATTGTAATAGCCTCCTAATTTATCCAACTGCCTTAAGTTTCTCCCCTCACCTATCCATTTTCTGTATAACTATTGAAATGTCATTCTTAAAGCATGGGTCTGATCATGCCATTCCACTGCTCAATAAATTCTAATTGCTTCCTGTTTCCCATGCAAACTCCCCTAGTTGTCATTTAAAGTCCATTATGACCTGGCCCCAACTTACCTTTGAAGTCATCTTCTATAATACTCGTCTTGATGTACTTTATAGTTTAGTCAAACTGTTTTATTTTTTTTTCTCTTCCACATACATTTTAATCAATTTCAAGCTCTTTGCCTTTGCAAAAGCTGTCTCCCGTGATTAGAATGTACTCCTTCCTTATTTCTCCTTCTTGGTCTCTCTACTCTTCTTCAAAACTCAGTTCAAGCACCACTTCCTCTATGGTACATTTTCTGAAGCATCCAACCCCATCCTAAAAATTATCTTGTATTTATTTCACGTATTTTACACAATATGCAAAACATTTTTATACAAACAGTCCAAGGGGATAGAAATTAAGTAAGGGTTGCTTCATTTTAGTCATTGTATACACAGTGTCTTACATAGAATAAGTAGTTGAGTTTTTGATTGGTTCATTGATTGCTTAAGTAATTGATTTCTCTTGGCCTCAGTTTCCTCATCTGTAAAATGACTAGGTTAGATTAATTGACCTCTAGATCCCTTCTGGCTGTAAATTCATTATCTTTTTATTCTATAAACTTAAGAAACACTAAGATTCTTTATGTCTAGGGCCATGAAAAGCATGCAATAAAAGCAATAATGGCACTTGCCTTTAAGGAACCTATCTGCTCCCCAACTCCACTGCCCCATGGATGTACTCTCTGGTAACTGGGATTACTTTACACCCTTCTTAAGATTCTACACTAAGTAAGGGGGGATGTAGGTGTCGTGTGTTTCTCTGTCCAAAGTACTCATGGTACCAATGTGAAAAACTTATTGTGTGGTAACTCATGGTTTCTGGTGATCTCATGTCTGGCATGTGGCCTGAGATGCTTTTTCTTCCTCTAGAATTACTTTTCTATATACTTGCTTACCTGCATGCTCCCTCCACTTCATGGAATGAAAGCTTTTTGAAGGCAGAGGATATTTTCCTTTTGTCTTTTCTCGCTAGGCTCTAGCACAGGACTTCCAACAGAGTAACAGTTAATTATCTAATCTAATTTAATGGAAATCATTGACTATATTGAGAAGCATGAATTCTCAGCCCAAAATAATAATTTCGCTGAGAACACTTCCCCCTCCCTCACCAACCTGGCAACCTAGAGTCACCCTCTCACTTTCATGAGCCTCATTGGCAACATCAGGAATTTAGAAGTGATCTGTCCCCATTCCATGTTAGCAGTTCAATTTTGTTGATAATTGACACCCTCAGTCAATATTCTCTACTTTTTTCTCAGTCATTTTCTTGAAAAATAAACTGCCTACCTATTCTTTCAAGGAATGTTCTGCCTTCATAGGTTGCTTGATCACAGAGTTTTGGATCAGTGGCCTTGGAAATTGGAGATTTATGTCCTATTTTGGGGCCATTTTGTAACTCAAGTTGCATATCTTCACAATATATTACCTACCATCTGATGAACAAAGTGCCTTGACAAACTGCACTCTAAACCAATTTAGCTAATGTCGTGTGTTCAAGAAATTTGGCTTTTATTGGTATCCATTAATTAATTTTATTTCAACAATTTTGTATGTGTCCAAACCACTATATGTCCCCTTTTCTGA
The DNA here is from genome assembly GCF_003287225.1 of Phascolarctos cinereus. Taxonomy (NCBI): domain Eukaryota; kingdom Metazoa; phylum Chordata; class Mammalia; order Diprotodontia; family Phascolarctidae; genus Phascolarctos; species Phascolarctos cinereus. The sequence continues at coordinate 199,544,039 of NW_027555736.1, forward strand.
AATGTTTTCCACCAACCTTAATTAATTCAACTTATTCCCCTTTCAAAACCTAGATATCACATAAGTGCTCTTACAATGCAACTAAATGCTACTAAATAAACATTGGATACCCAGAGAAGCCTAACCAAGTAGGAGAGAAGGTATAATTATCTATAAAGTACATCTAGTCCAGGGGTGGGGAACTTGTGGCCTCTGACCCTCTAGGTCCTCAAGTGTGGCCCTTTGACTGATTCCAAACTCCTCAGAACAAATCCCCTCAATAAAAGGATTTGTTTTGTAAAACTTGGACTCTGTGAAAAGGCCACACCCAAGGACCTAGAAGGCTACATATGGCTTCAAGGGCACAGGTTCCCCACCCCAGATCTGACCCAACAAAATCTTTAGGAAACTAAAACATAGGATCACTAGAACTTCTTGGGTTTTTTTACCTAAAGTTCCTACTTTCCATGTAGGTACACCCCATGTTTTCCTTCTCCCAGATCTGGAAGGTTCATGAAGATGGGAACCAATGCTATTCAAGTGATAGTAGATGGTTAGAAGGAATTTGTATTCTGGGATAGGTTCTTTTCCTGATGTAGGCACAGTAAAATTCAGTACTTGAGAACATATTTAGGGACTTTCCTGATACCTCCATGTGCCCAATTTAGTTAAAATATATTAATAGCACCTAACACAGGAATTTACCTTTAATGTGCATTCAATAGATGCTTATTGAATTGACTTGAATTAATTCATAGCTTAATGTAAAGAAAGAACCATCTGACAATTAGAACTTCCCAATAGGGATTTTTTTTTTCTGGTAGACAATAATCTTCCTGTCACCAGAGAAATCTAGAGACTGAAAACATCTGCCAGCAGTGCTTTGGAAGAAATTCCTTCACTAAGTTGGAGAATGAATTAGATTACCATTAAGGTCCAACTATTTCTTAATTCTTTGATTTTATTTTCACATTTAAACCATTTTTGTCCAATTTCTTGACATGCTTAGTTCCCCCAACCTAACATTCTTTGTTATCTAGAGCTATTGCTAAGTTCTTTGTTCATTATTTTTAAAAGTTAAAAAAAATAATTGCATCAACAATGTTGATCATATCAATCCATTCCTTTTCCTTTCCCATAAAAAAGGAAAAAAAAAACTTCTTATTTGTGACAAGTATAACTATTACCTTAAGGTGTTGGTTGAACTTGATCTTTAAAGCACATGCTATTTCTCAAAATCTGCCATTATGTGTCCCAATCAGAGGATTGTAAGATCATTCCATGAGTTGCAGATGATAAGACAATTGCCTTCCTGAGTATTAAGATTCATGCACTCTGATCAGGCTTGGGAAGAGACCAAATATATGCCCCCTTAAAAACAAAACAAAAGAAAAGAGCCCTTCAAGTTCTGAACAGGAGAAAGGTATTAAGAAAACAGCTAATTTTCTTTTCCAAGTTGTGTTATGTAAAATTGAAGACATTTATAAGTGCCTGTGGTTTCATTACCATACAGTATTTGGGATATGTTGCTCTTTTATTAGTCAATGTGGAATCAGTCTGTTGCACAGATGTCAGCAAAATGGAGGGTGCAATTGTTGGAAGGACATGCACCACAATGCCAGATGACTCTGAAAACAGGTTTTTACTTTTACATAAAACACACAAATGGGTTGTATAACATTCAAAACCATCTCAAAACTAATCTATTTTTCATTCCAGTGGCAGTTCAGAGGCATTAACGATCAAGATATGCACAGAAATGAAGGAGCAAAAATTACCATTCATATTTTGCAAGGGGAGCAAATGAGGCCCAGAACAGTTTTTCCTTTCCTGAACTTAAATTTTCCTAACAGCTTCACAAACTCAGAAGGTTGCATATACATTTCAGTTGGAAAAGCAAAGAGATTCATATAGTGATGATAACTAAATGTAGAAACTTCCCCATCCTGAGCTTGTAGAGTTGTATAGGAAGAAAATCAGGCTGAGTTCTCAGTGTACAACCTAAGGAGGGGAAAAGAGCATTGCTTTTATTCACTATGTGTTTCTTCATATTTTATTGATGTACAAATTTATTTTCAATTAGAGTAGTAGGATGAGAGTGCCTGAGGCCTTTCACATGGCTTTGCCAAGCCCTGGGATTTCACTTGGTTAACAAGGCTCCACAGATATCTTAGGGTTATAAGTTTGAAGATGGGATCTGAGGTTAGGGGGATAAAGTGCTGGAGTAAATAATAAACATTCAAGGTCACAATTTTCAAGATTAGGAATCTGGTGATTTGAGATTAAGTGGCTTTTATATTTACAGATGAGATTTGAAGAGCAAATGGATAAGGATGTAGAAGGGCTTTTTAGACAGTTTAGGGCTATACCTTGATCTTGATAGAATAAACTACCAATCCCCAATCCCAGCTGCAGTTTAAGCTGGTGGTCTCTCTACTGTTTTTCAGGCAATCAGTAACTCTGAAAGCCATCTGATCTTAAATTTAACCCTCAGAATACAATTTCAGATTAATTCTGACTTCAACAATGAATATATGCAAAGCCAGCATTATATACTAGGCATAATAGGTAATTGGATGTTTAGGAAAAAAAAAGTATGCAACATAGTATGTGGTAAGATCCTCAAGAATAGGTCAATATAAAAAAAAATTAGATAATAACACAAGATAACATGCAATTAAATTTTAAATTGTGTTATCAATCAATAAACACTTAATAAGTGCCTACTAAATGCCAGCATTGTGTTAAGATCTGGGGATACAAAAAGAGTTAAAACATAGTCCTGCTCCCAAGAAGCTTATGATCTAATAGGGGTGACAACATATAAACAAATATTCACAAATCAAGCCAAATACAGGAAAAGGAGGAAGTAATTAACAAAGGAAAGGCACTAAAATTAAAAGGAGTTAAAAAAAAGGTTCCAGCAAAAGATTGGATTTTAGTTGAGACATAAAGGAAGACAGGGACGTCAGTAGGTGGAGCTGAGGAGGGAGAGCATTCTAGATACGGGTGACAGCCAGAGAAAATGCCCAGAGTTGAGAGAGAGGGTGTCTTTTTCCAGTACTTTAAATGATCAGTATGAGTTCATAATAAGGGATTAAATAAGGAATAGTATTATTAGAGAAGACATTATGAACAAGATGACAGTTGAACTAGGCCTTCAAGGAGAAGAAGTATTTATATGGGCAGAGGGGAGGAGAAAGGGCATTGCAGAAAAAGGGAAAACTGGAATGAAGGCACAGAGGTAGAAATAAATATCATGTATTTTTGCTTGTTGGTTTTAGGTTGTTGGTTTTGAAATTTCATCAGTATGGTGAATTCCCAACAGAGAAATTCCTTTAATAAATGTGGATGAGCGATTCTTCTATAACTAATAGTTTTGTAAAGTTGTATGAGGGCCAGAAAATTGAATTGTCTTGCCCATGATTACACACCAGTCTTCTTGATTCTAAAGCTAGTCCTCAATCCAGTATGACAATCTGGCTTGCAGGTTACCAACTATTAAATATAACAGTAAACCTTTGCCATTGCTGAGCTTGTAGATGGTCCAGGAGTGCAAGAGCTAATCATTAGTTCCTCGTGTAATACTTTAGTAGATACGACAGTAGAAAGTTGTTTCCAAGGCTGAGTTCCTCCTGTGGTTGAATATTTAAAAGGCAATCACTGACAACCAGAGCTTTATGTGAGAGGTAAACAGATTTGAGAAGATCAGATTCAGAGAGCTGTATTGTTGAAAAATTTCTTTTGTTTGAAATGCTTGTTTTATTCCATAAATAAAAAAAATTAATAATGAAAAGAGAAAGAAAGAAGATGGAGCACCTCTATATTTTTAAACTTCCAAGGATGCCAAAACTTTTACCAATCATAAAAAAGAGTGCCTCTAAAATAAAGTGCTGTTTTTGGAGGCAAGAAGATCTGAGTTCAAATCCTATATCAAATAGTTATGTAACACTGGATAGGTCAATTCACCATTCAGGCGCAATTTCATCTTTAAATAGGGAAAATTATAACACACATACCTATGGTATTTGTGAAGGTCAAATAAAATAATATTTGTAAAGCACTTTGAAAATACTATATAAATGTAATTTTCTGCTTGCCTATCTATGTATCTATCTATGTATCTATCTAAACATGAATATCAAATAACTCTCCCTGTACTATTCAGAATTAGACTTCAAAAAAATCATTCAAATTTTTTGTGACTCAGTTTCTTCCCCTGTAAAACAGGATTTTAATGCCTTTGCCTGTGTTCCCTTTGTAAATTTAAAGGGCTATTATAAATGTAAAATTCAGACAATGACTATCTAGCTCTGAGCCTCTTAAGTCCATGGAGGTGAGATAGGAACCAAACAAATATGTGTAGGTCAATCAAAAATTTCCTGGGGAAAGGACTAAAAGAAAGTTTAAAAATGTTGAGTTTCTTTAGACTAGAAGAAAGAAGGTCAAAAGAATCCATATTCTGATTTTTTCAAATATTATGATAAGATTTTGTATGAATGCTGGTTAAACTTCTCTATTTTCAAAGACTGGAGAAGCAGGAAAAGGCTTAAGCTACAGGAGAAGGTATTTAAAATACATTTGAGGAACAAAAATAACACCTTGTTATTTAAAATATTGGGGAACATAACTAAGGGTAGTTAGGGATTCTCTTTTGTGAATTTTTCAGGAAAAGGCACTCAGTTGTCTTTCTTGAACTCAATATGGAATTCTGCCTAGAAGTGGAAGAATGGCCCAATTTATGTTTTTTTAAGGTCCCTTCTATATGAACTCATCAAAACACAAAGGAATGCATAAGGAACATGAAGATATTTCCCTTGCTTGGCAATACGATGGATCCCTGTAGATATTAAATGTAGCAGCCCCCAATATCATAGTACAGGACAGGACAGTTCCTTTAAACTGAAACTATCTCGATCCAGAGTGCCAGAATTAAAAGTCCAGTTCATACAAGTATTAAGGAAGACAGGAGGAGTTAAAGGCACAGGGAAGGAGAGATGCCTAAATCACCCAGTTTATCACTTCACAGCTTGAACTGTCAGAAACTGGGCAGGCATGGTCTTGCTTTACTTGTTGCTAAACTAAAATTAAGAGGACTGGGGTGGGGAAAACAGTTCCTCCTGTGATTGAATGTTTAAAAAGCTATTATTGACAATGAGGACTTAGTGCCAGAGATAAACAGATTTGAGAAGATCAGATTCAGAGGCTGTATTGATAAGAAGGTTCTTTGGGTTTGTTTGTTTGTTTTTCTTTATAATTTAGCATTCTTATACAGCTGAAATGTGCTGGATTTTGTGGCAAGAAAAGTTTGGTAGCATCAGTCACCCTGACAATGATTAGTTTGTTTCCATTATCATCTTTTGTTTAGTGTCAATATCACTCATCAGCTGCTGCTCACATAATGCACTGTCCATCTTTCTGGGCAAGTACTGTAATTATCCAATAACCACACAGTATTGATTGGAGGGCCCTGTGCCCTAGTTGGCAGTCCAAATTGCTCAAACTTCAGAACTTCGACAGACAGAGTTGTTTCTAATGTACTTCCCAATAAGATGCCTCATAAAGGAAATCTGAAGTTTCTTCTTCAGCTTTCTATAGAGAACTCCAGAGTTCACACAACTTTGTTTTTTAGGGACATCTAAAGTTACATACCAGCTGTAGGCCTAAAGCTTTGTAAAGCTTTGCGAGAAACCTGCAGAGCTCGGTGGGACCCAAGTCCTATCTGAGGTTCCCAAAGCCCTTTTAATAATGCAGCTTCAGTTTACTACCAGGATACCATGTTGTGAAACATCAAAACCCATCATGAGCAAAGCATCATGCAGCCCTGGACAATGCCTTGGCGATCCTCTCATCTACTCATTGACAAACCTTTCATCTTATGCTTCAGTCTCAGTGAATCACCTCTCTTCAAAGCTACTTTCACTGACAGTACTGAAGGATCAAAACCAAAAACAATGTGGGGGTGGGGAGGACCCTCAATTATGAGAACAGTGATGACAGGTTGGATCTGCCAGTAGCTTCCCAAATCTTATAGCTGTATCCATCTTTTTTCTTTTTTTTTTTTGTTGTGGCTGTTGCTGTTGTTAGCACCAGAAGTCGATGGGCTGTTCCCCAAAATGCATTTATATTCCCATCCATGATTTATTTGAATTGAATTCGAAGGCATGTAAAATTAGTCATTGAATGTCTTAAAACCAACACACATACATACACACACACACACACACACACACACACACACACACACACACACCCCTACCAGGATCTTAGCTGAATACTCATCTTCCTATCATTTTTCTCTAATAGCTACCCAATAATGTTAGTACATATAATACTTTCTACCTCTGACTAGAACAGTATAATGCTGGATGTGATTTCTAAGTCTTTCAATACCAAAATATATACACTTTTATAATGTATGATAATTATGTGAGGTACATAGTGCAGGTGACTAAGAAAGTACTTTGCACATAGCAGGTCCTGGTTATATGGGAATGAATTTTTTTTTAATTGAGATACTGAGGAGCTATTCCATTGCTAGAAAGGCACCTGTTTTGGGCTGTTTCTAAAGGACACGCGAGATCCATCAACCCTTGATTGGTACTCATATGCTTTGGTGATTGGAACCTGTGAGAAAAATTCATTGGTTGGGGCAGCTAGGTGGCACTGGAGTCAGTCAGACCTGAGTTGAAATCCAGCCTCAGACACATAATACTCACTAGCTATGTGACTCTGGGCAATTGCCTCAAAAAAAAAAAAAGAAGAAAATGATTGGTAAATAAATCAGGAGCAATAACCACCTTGGTAGGACATAAGAGCTGTCAAAAAGCTTTATGTACCTTTCTGATGCAGTCAACAATCTTTGAAGACATATACACTACCTTGAACTTCCAACAAGGTAGGGCAAGGATTTCACTTCCTCTTCCCAGTGGCTATGTTGGCCCCAAGAATCACAGGGACATAGTAAAGGCAAACAGCATGTACTTGCCTAGGCAACCCTAAGGATGGATATTCAGTCACTAGCTAAATTTCTTTTTGAACTTAGGGGGCTTCCCTCACCCCCTCCCACTTAGCATAAGTCAACAATGATCCTGAAAGACAGATATATGCACCATTGGAAGCCAAAGTCTGAAGTTTCATTCAAGTCCTCTGCTTTCAATTACAATTCTCTCTTCTTCTCCCTTCTTCTCCCTCTACCTATCAACATCAAAGGAAAAATAAACCTTTAAGTTGTCATCAAAATCTCCTCAAGAGTTTTCTCAATTACTATTGGCACTTCCCTTCTGTTGTTTTCCAAGCATTTGGATAAAAAAGTTCTCTGTAAAGCCCAAATTCTTTCTTTAGCAATTGTTGTCCCTTCCCTCTAGCCAAGTCTTGGTGGAAATGGATGACACAGCTCAACATCAACTAACTGAATAATTCTTCAAATATCTCAAGTTCATTGTTAAAATCCTTCTAAACTCTCTTCTACTTGAAGAAATTGCAAAAAAAAAATTGCAGCAGAAGCCTAGACCTACAAGACTTCTGTCTCCCCCTATATCTGTCCTTTGTCATTTACAACATGTCCCTGCTGCCTGTATTCCTTTTTCAAATTTTGTTTCCCTCTGAATGGGCTATTGCACTGATGGCTTTTGGCAGTTGCAGAGTGTTAAACCTGCATGTGAAATTAATCTGTGGGATCAGAGTCACATAACAGGACCCACTAGAAATGATTTTTTTTTTGCAACTTCTCGGTTACTCTTATATTAGAGTTTTAGTGCAATGAACAAGAACAATAATCCATTTTATTGTACGAAAAAATTCTTTCCTTTCAACAGTCACCTCTTTGTGAGTTCTAACCACAGGTTGGTTCCATTTTAGATTATCCCTTCAGTTAGATATAGCTGGTCTTAGGAATTAGGCAACCTGTCTCAACTGAAATAGGAGAAGGAATAAAAGCAAGGGAAAAGCCATTCTGTTTTTTTCTTTCAATAAATTATTGAAAGGCCATCACTTAGGGCAATTCCTGTGAGTAAAATTTTGAAAAAAATTGAAAAAAATGAATGAATGGATAAATGAATGAAGCTTCCTGAACTGCATCAACCCACAAGATGTTTTTTTTTCTCTTCTGAAGTACTGTAGAATTCAAGTCATCAACTTCTCATTTCAGTTTATCATAGTAGCAGCAACAGAAGATTGCATAGAAGATATTGTTTGGTAAAAATGCACTTTAAATGGGTAACTGGATCACTATGTCATAAATAGGTAGATTGGGAGAGTACAGAACTATGATTTTTATCGATGTGGGGAATCTGTCAAGGGATTTTATGAAATTAAACCAGTATGTGTCAGAGAGAGAATTTGAGCAGGAGTCTTCCTGACTTCAGTGCTGATGATGTAGCCCAGGGGTTTTGAAACATTGGCTTTGAAATTTTTATCTCTTTAGAAAACTTTTTAAAGACTATAGGCCCTTTCACATAATATTTTAAATGCATAAAATATATATATATATAATTAAAAAGGAAACCAATTATATTGAACTACAGCTATCTAAATATCTATCTCTATCTTTAAATATGTATGTGTAATGTTCATAGAACCCCAAGTTAAAAGTTACTATTGAGAATATTTTGATTAAAGATACCATACAGAGAGGAGGTGAGAGATGATGAAAAATCTATTGGACTTGATGTTCGGTCCTTTTTGATTTTTTGTGAGCCCATATCCTGTTTTCTTGGTGAAGATGCTGGAGCCATTTGCCATTTCCTTCTCCAGTTCATTTTACAGATGAAGAAATTGAGGCAAACAGCCTTGCCCATGGTCTCACAGTTAGTGTCTGAGGTTGCATTTGAACTAGGAAGATGAATCTTCTTGAGTCCCAGCCCCAGGCTCTATCCACTATTTTGGGGATACAAATAAGAAAAATAAGAACCAGCCCATAACCTCAAGGAATTTACAACCTATTGGGGAAAGACAACATACAAAAGGAAGCTGAAAAGTGTATGTAAGGGGGTCTCACTGGAAGTCCATGGGGGAAATAAGGAGAGAGGCAACTGGAAGTAAGTTGAGAAAGTATAGAGAATCAAAACCTAGTTGTACACAACTACATGGAACAAGTAGATATTAATTTGAGTTCAGTGTGTAGACATTAATGTGAATTGTCATTCTAAATTAATTGTTCTTTTTATTCTAAGTAATAGTACTATAAGAGTAAGCTTTCTAAAATACTTTTCATTCCTAAAATGCATATAATCATAATCTAAGATTAATCTCAAACCATAAAACTTTTTAGTCCTCTCAGAGAGTATAGAGTTATTTCCTAAGGGTTAGATTACATTTTTAAAAATATATTGTACAAGATATAATGCATTTCCTCCAGGAAACCTTCCACAATTAACTTTATCCTTACTCTGATCACTCTTTAATTCACTGCTCCACTCATTCTGTCTATTTTCAGCAAGCACCGTATTGTTTGGTATTTATTGCTCTGTTGCTGTATATTTGGTCTCTGGTAGTTTCATATATGCCTTGCCTCCCCAACTAGACTATAATGATACACCGACAGTAGGGGATTGCATCCCTTCTACAGAGCAGGATGACATACTGGCTAGAAAGTCAGCCTTGGAATCAGGAAGACAGGGGTTCAAGGTTGATGATAAAAGTGTACATTCCTCTAGTATTTTATAGTAAAAAAGGAGGGATTTACTCAAAACATTCAGATGAATACTATCTAGAACACAGGATCCTCATCTCTTCCTTTGTGTTCACCAAAATAATTCAGCAGAATAGCTTCTATGCAGTAGGCATGCTATAGAAAAGTGTTTGCCAAATCATTCAAGGAACATGAAGCATGATAACATTTTTATACAAACATACCAATTAATTGGCTATACTGCAAAGGAACTTTGCACATAAGTACAAGTGAGCCCCACTTTACCAAGGCTTATGGGACAAAGAAAGGAGATAATAAGCCTGTGCTTCATGCAACATTGCGATAGTTACTAATTTATGAATTTCTGAAAGTGCTTAAAGGTTTTTGGAATCAGGGAATTTCTCCTTGTATCAATTCCTTTGTTCTTTTTTCCAATCCCTGATAGACTACAGTTCACCAGTCATCATTCACATATTCAAGTTCAAATTCAACAATATTAAGCAGTAAGCCCCTTCTATGCAGAAGGGCACTTGGACAGGTAGTAGAAATACAAACATGAACAATGAAATAATTTTGCATGTAAGGAGTTTAAAGTCATAAGATCTCAGAAAATTAGAGATACAACTTGGAAGGGACAACAGGGGGCATGTAATCCAACACATAACTTAACAACAGTCTTCTTGGCAAAATACCTCACATATAGTTATGGAGGCTTTGCTTGAAGATCTCTAGTGAGAGGCAATTCTTTCCTTCCTAAAGCATCCCCTTCCACATTAGTATAACTAATTCTTAATAATTTTCACAGATATGAAGCCTCAGTTTGCTTCTTTGCAATTTTTTTCCTATCTCTTCTTCATGGGGCCAAACAGAGTGTATCTACTCTTTTTTTTTTTTTCCAGCAGAGCTATCAGATCCAGGCCTCTTCCTCTGAAGTCTTCTATTCTCTAAACTGAACATCTCTAGTTACTTCAACCAATCCTCATAGGGCACAACCTCAAGGCACTTTTTTATCCTGATCACCCTAACCTGGACACCTTCCACCTTTTGTTTCATGTAGTTTTCATTTATGATTTGTTGAAATATGGCTCTGAAAAAAAAGCAGGCTTTGATAAAGCCCACTTGACTTTGCTTTTAAACTCAAATCACTCTGGCTCTCACTAACTGGTCAATAACAGGTCTCAGGCCAAGCTTCACTTGCTCATTGTTTGGATTTTGATGGCTCAGGGTAACTGTACATAGCAATTGTTTCCGTTCTGGCCAAAAAAAAAAATCTGAGGTTCTTCCCCTCCCAGACTGATTCTTTGTGAAGGCAAACTAGGAGATTTTTTGCTTCAATTCTTACCTACCCTTTAATTACTGAGTGTTGCCTCAGACAAACTGAGACCTGGTAAAGACCTTAGCTTAAAAAGGCCAATGTGTCCCACTCTATTTGGGGCCATCTCCAGTCATCTTGGTCTATATATTGTCAATGGACTTTAATAGCTCTGGAGGAGAGAGTGAAGCCTGATGATTTTGCACAGCTCTGCCTCACTTAAATCCAATTCTCTTGCAAATCAAGATATCACCCTCCTGATGTCATTGATCCTCTTTGGGAATGAAGGATGAACAACCATCTGAGGTCCTTCCTTCCTAAAATGCATTAAACTTTGCCTTCCTCCATTTATTATCCTTCTCAAGCTCTCTATAACATGATGCTGATAACTATACTTCTCTTCTGTCTCCTATATTCTCTAGGCTTTTATTATCCTGCTCTCTCCTTCTACCATACATGCCTAGCTTGTCCTTTTAACTCTTCTCTGAATGATCATCCTCATCATTCTCTATAACAATGTGTGTACTCTTAAGATTCCTGCCCTGTGCTATCTTTTTCTCTCTACATTCTCATACTTAGTAAGGTCATTACAGTCCATGAGCCTATTACCATTACTATGCTGATGACTATTGTATCTTTAAAAACTTTACTCAGCCTTTTGGGAAATTCAATATATCCAGCTTTTGGCTCTTTCCTCAGCTCCAGTCTTGCATAACCAAATGTTATAGGACATTTGGAACTGGATGCCTCAGAGTCATCTCAAACTCAACATATTCAAAACAGAATGCATATCCCCCATCACCTAACCCAGTCCTTTTCTGAACTTTTCTATTACTGTCAAAGGCATCCCTATCTTTCCAGCCACAAAAGTTCACAACCTCCTTGTCATCCTGACTCCTCATTCTCCTTTGCCTCACATAGGTAAACTGCTGCCAAATCTTGTCAGTTTTATCTTTGCAGCCATTCTTCCATATGTCTCCTCTCTATTTTTACAATTATCACCATATTTCATGGGATTAAGGAAGTATTATAAAAGTTTTCAGTTTTGTCTTCTATTTCAAATTTCTTTCTACTACAATACTTCTAGATAGATGGCAAAATACTTTTCTTAAAGCACTAGTCTGTGTCATTCCCTGGTCAATAAACTCTGTTTTTTTTTTTATCATCACTAGGATCAAATATAAAATCTTATACTTACCATTCCAATCTTCTTATACATTTCTCCCTTGTATACACTTTATTGTCTACCTATATTGGCCTACTTGCCATTCCTCTCTCCATGCCTTTTTCCTGGCTGGCCCCCATACATGGAATATGTTCTGTCTTGTACTCTGCTTCTTGGAAACCCCTAACTCAGTGTCCTTGAGGCCTCATGTGGCCCTCTAGGTCCTCAAGTGCAGCCCTTTGACTGAATCCAAACTTCACAGAACAAATCTCCTTAATAAACTTGGACTCAGTCAAAAGGCTGCATTCAACAATCTAGAAGGCTACCTATGGTTTTGAGGCCAAGTTTTTCCACCCCTGCCTTAGGTCCATTACTACTTTCCACATAAAATCTTTCTTGATTCTCCCCCTCCAACTTCAGCTGCTAATGTATTGCCTCCCCCCAAAGTACTGGGTATTTATCTCACGTGTGTGTATGTGTATATGTATATAGTAATCTTAGGATGTGTCTCCTCTATTAGATTGCAAGCTCCTTAAGGGCAGGCATGTCTTTGTATCCCCAGCACTACACACACACACAGTACTTGACCTTATTATTAAGTAGGTATTAAATAGATACTTTTTGATTGATGGTTTAGATATCAATTCTCTATTAATGTTTTTTTTTAAAGTCTATCCTATCCTGTCCAAAGATTATTCTCTCTGCTATGAAAAAAATAGTAAAATAACAGTTGAATAGCACTGCACTTTTCTCATCATCTGTTTTCAATGTCAAATCTAGCTTGGTTACTGGTCCTTTTCCATTTTTTATCCTTTTCTTTTCCCTATCTACCATGCCGTACTTTATTTCTATCACTAAGCCATAAATGTGCACATACATATGTATACATATGTCTAAGTATATATATATATATATATAATGTTTATGAATATATGTCATATGCGTCTTCTCTTCTACAGGTCAAACATTCAAATTCCTCCTTAACCAACAGAGCCTAATACTATCATCATGAATAATTTGATCTCTATGTGCTATTGTCTTGAGACCTTCATCATTCTGATTCAACTTCCATTAGACATTTTCCAGCTTGTCCATGATACTTCTTAAAATGTAGTACACAGAAATTATAGTACTTCAGATGTAATCTGAACAAGGTAGTAGTATAATTACCTCCTGTGTTTTGGACTCTTATTGATGCAGCCTAACAACCCATGAGTTTGTTTGTTTGTTTGTTTGTTTTAGTAGCTTTGTTGTAGTTTTGATTTTATTGAGTTTGTAATCCAACAAAATTACCAGATTTTTTTTTACCTGAATTACTACCCAGGCCATATCTCTTTTGTCCATCCTGTAATAAGTTTTTGTGGGTTTTTTTTGTACCCAAGACTAGGACCCTATATTTCTTTCTGTCAAATTTCATCTTAGGATTGACACATCATTCTAACTAACCTGTTTAGCATTTCTTGGATACTGATTGTATGGTCTAATGTACCAGCTATTCTTCCTGACTTGAGAGTCATCTGAAAATCTGCTAATTATGCTATATATTTCTTCACTCATTTCAATGAAAAAAATGTTTCATAGCACAGGGCCAAAAGGAGATCAAGCATGAAGTGTAGCAAGCACCAGAGTTAGCATTTGAACACATGGTCTGTGACTCAAGAACCAATGGTCCTTCCACTGTGTCATTCTGCCTCTCTCATTCTACGTCACTATCAAGTCACTTAAGTTATCTGAACCTTATTTTCTTCATCTTTACAATGGAGATAAGCATAGTAGCTATCTGAAAATATTGTAAAAGTCAATTCAGAATGAATACAAAATGTTTCTAAACTATGAAGTGCTATATAAATGAACTATTATTGCTACATTTAAAAGAATACATTATATAAGGTTACTATTTTTGCAAGCCATTACCAGTCTGGGGTCAATAAAATAACAGGGAAGAATCTGGGAGGGAGTAAAGTTCCAATCCATTTTCTTGTTAGGGTGGCTTTTATTTTTTCCTTTGTCCTATCAGGATCTTAAATATCAAGGTCCTGAGCCAAATCCAAACAGATGGTATTTTGGAAAAAAAAAAGTTAATCCAATAAAACTAAATTCATGTAGTTTATAACCCACTTCAAAAGCATGAAGCATAAACCATTTTATTTTTACTCAGTGGTATCCGATCACTGTTCTGCCATAAAGGTCAGTCCAGAAGGTTAGCTAACTTCACAGCCTCTTCACAAAATGACTTTGCCTTGAGTCAATACCTTTCACTTACTGGATAAAAAGGTGAGTAGAAAAATAAAGAGTGTTGAATTATCATTTTGATGCTTAAAGTCAAATGGTCCAAAGTGACTCTAAGAATTAAAAATGCTTGAAATAGAAGAACGAAGAGCATTTAAGGGATCCAGAGGTTATCAGACTCCTCAAATTTTAGAGCTATTTTTACCTTGTCCTCTGTTTCTCTCCATTCTTTGCTCTAACAATGATTTGTTTCTCATTTCTCTTCCACTCCATTCAATTTCTGTCAATTAAGGAGTCAGTGCATCGCTTGGGTTGGATAGCTGTGGTCTTCAATCAGTGACTGCATTGACTTTCAGCACATTCCCTTGTTCCTTCAGGAAATACAGATTCCCCAGGTGCTAGCAGGTGGTGCTGAATCCTGCAATGGCAATGAAAAGCAGGATGGATGATTGGATAGGGAGCAAGACAGTGCAGCTAAGTCACTTTGGAGGAGGCACATGGTTGCAGTAAGCAAAAGTTTGCTTCTATTTTTTAAAGAAAAAAAATAATACAATGTCCTTGAAAGATCAAATCCTGACTGAGGAAAACTCCAAGGACAGCAGTTTTTTTTTTTTCTTTTCTTTTAGTGCTTTTAGTAAAGGGGCAACTTCTTCAACTTTTGTTGAGGTGGGTGCATTTTAGAAAGTAAGATGTTCTGAGTGATCTCAACACATGGGGATTTGAATGGCTACATTTCCTAAGACCCATTTCTGAGCAGGAAGAAACAGCAACTGATGTATTTTTTATTTCCTCAGATTAGCCCAAAGACATTTGACTTATTGCAGACATGAGATGGGGCTGTTAAACTCTGATCTCTCTGTTTGTTGTTTTTGGTTTTCCCTTTTCACATCCCCAAATTCTTAGACTAGGGTTAACCCTCATTGCTTCATGAAGCACTAGAATTAATCACAACTAGGAGATATTGATGAATGGAGATAGATTTGTATAAGGAAAAAAAGAGGTACAAGAAGTCACAAAGTTCATACATTTACTGACTTTCAAAATCCGATTTACACTTTGTTATTTATTATGTATATACTGATGTCAGTTAATCAAATCTTTTGTTGTTCTTGTTAAGGGTTAGTAACAGCAATGTGAACATTGGTTGACATTGGGGGTGGGCGAGAGGAAACATTACTAACATATGCAGTATCATCAGCAGGCTATTTTTGAAACAAATAGTCTCTTCCATGTTCCCCTTTCATATGAGAGCAAATCAAAGCCAATGCAATGGTTTTTCACAGGGGAAACCATAATATTATTGATGTGCTTCAAGGTGGCTTTTGTTTTCAATTCTGTAAGAACAGATCGATAGACCTAATGCCAGTTATCTCATAAGATTTTTCTTTCCATGTTCATAGTTAGGAGACTTGATACCAATTTAACTGATTCAGTGCTGTGTGAATGTAGTTGATAGAGGTTCTTTATTCCCTATAGGGAAGGAAGAGTGCAGAAGCAGGGCTGAAGAGAAAAGAAAAAGGAATGCCATGATGATATTCTACTGTTCTTTTGAAACTTTATCCTTATATGGTGAAAAAACAGCATCAAAGGAAAAGAAGAAATGAAGGAGACAGTAAAAAGAACAAGAAAGGATGGACAGTAATTTGAAAGCTAATTATTCCATTGTGGTATCGATATGAGAAAATGATGGAATCCTGGGGAGAAAATAGACTTTTGTTAAAATGTGGAGGAAGAATGCTGTTTGCTGTAATTACTTATAGGCTTCTGGAAATGTCTGTCTCTATTCTTGGCAGGGGAGGGGTATAAAGAATAAAATTCAGACTGTGTATGCATGTGTGCATGCATGTGTCTGTGTGTGTGTGTGTGTGTTTACAGAAATACAGCAAAAAGACAACAAATAACTCAGGATAGTTAAGTCTACAAAATTAAAGAGAGAACGGTTAATATTTTCTAGTCTTCACTCTTTCAAAGTGTTTACCACCATCACTTTAAGAAAATTCCAGTGTAGTACAATAGAATCAAATTTGAAATCCTGAACTTGGCATCATTAGACCTGAGTTTAACTCATGCTTTTGCTACTTGGTGCTTATGTGAAATTGACCAAATTACTTCACTTCTCTGGCCTCAGTTTCCTCATCTATAAAGTAAGGGGATTACAGCATGAAGAACTTTATGAAGTCCTAAACTTGGAGTCAAAAAGATGTGGGTTCAAATCCTGATTTGGATATTTATCAGTATTACCCTGAGCAAATTCCTTTACATCCCATTCAATTCATCTGTAAACGTAGAGGCTTTGGTTTCAATGACCTCCAAGACCCCTTTCAGACTTATAATCTATGACTCAGTGATAGGATGAGTAGATGAACTGTAAGACCCCTTCCAATTCTAGATCTATCATCCTCGTTATTCTCCCATTCTTCTCTAACATGAATCCTCTGATGTCACCAAACCAATCTCCTCAACACGCATCATGTTCATTCTTGGCTTAGCTCACACAGTTTCTGGAATACATATCTTCCTTTCTTTTACTTTCTCATATCTTGCCTCCTCAGCTGTATCACAATTACATTATGAATAGGGTTTTGGATAACCTGCATCTCTCACCTGGTTATACTACTTTGGAACATCCCCAGGAAGCTCAAACCAACAAACCAAAAAATAAAAACATTAGACAGCAATATCCCATGAGCCTTGGTACTCCACCTCATCAGTACCCTCTTTTCCTTTGAATGGAGGGTGGGGTCATGAATGCCAAATCTAAGAGAGCTTAGCTCAGATATCTCATTGGGAGGGAGGAGGGGAAGGAGATGGAGAAAATTTAAAACTCAGAAGCTTATAGAAGTGAATGTGAAAACTAAAAGTAAATAAATTAATTTAAAAAATAAAATAAAACAGAAAAAAAGCAGCTTCTTGACATCTGCCTCCGTGTTAGGTGATTTGGACATGTGAAAAAACTTTATTACATATGTATTTTTGCAGACAAAACAACTTACAAACATCATCTAACTAAGGAAAGTGGGATGGAATTCTGTTTTGGCAGACCAATGAAATCACAAGTCCTTGAAATATCAATGTGAAGCAAAATAAGTAATACATGCTCTCAAAATTAAAGAAAAAGTTCCTTGACTATTGACTTTTAACTAACCTCAGACAGAAAGTTCTTTCCCACTTTCTGTATACCGTACAATTAAGCTCTGAAATTATTCTTAAAGACATATATGTTGATAGATAGATAGTATGTGTGTATATATGTATGCATATATTTAAACTATCTCTTTTCCCCCTCATGAATACATAATATTTCCATTGATAAAGCACTTTAAGGTTTTTTAAAGCACAGTCTCCACAATTCCCTGAGAAAGTAGTATAATTTGGATTTTACAAATGAGGAAATTGAGCCTAACAAAAGTTAAGTCACATGGCCACTGCCATATAGTCAGCATCAGAGCCAAAGATCAAACCCAAGTTCATTCATATCAATACTAAAATTCTTTTCATCGTACCACCTTGCTTCTCCATAAAATATTCCCCTTTCTACCAGTCACTGTCATCTTTATAACTGAGTGAAGTTCCTATGTTTCAAGGGCCCTTTCATTTTATCTTAATTTTCCACACTGGCATGTACAAGTTTGCTATTGGGGATATTTTATAGGAAAATAAGTTCTGACACATTTTAATTAAAATCTATTGGTGAGAAGGGTTACTGATTTGAAGGTACATGAGCTTCAAAAGGAGATTATCAGCAATACTGATTATTTGTGAAAACTATTTTCATCAAGATGATAATATTCATCACAAATAGAAATAGTAATGACACACACTTATAGTTAATGTAATTTAATACACACATTAACCATTATTATTTGCAAAGCACTCTGCTAGGAATTAAGAATTCGAAGAAAGAAAATAATGCAGTCCCTAATTTTAATGAGTTTGTACTCCACTGGTGGGTGTATGTGTATAGAGTGGGAGGAGATTGAAAATCACGTATACAGATAAGTGCAATACAAGGCAGGCAAGGTTGAGGCGAAGGAGTGAACCAAGCTAAGTTCTCAGGAAAAAAAAAGAGAAGAGGGAGAGAAATGTTTTAGTGGAGGGAAGATCAAGAAAGGATTCACAGAGAAGGTTAAACATCTGTGAGGGAAGAGAAAAACTCTAAAAGGTGAGGAGAAAATAATTCATTCCAGTCATGGGTGACAACTTGTGCTTACTATTACTATTCAAGCAGAAGGTATAAGTAGTTCAAAGCAAAAACATGTAATTAAATAGCGTAACTATAAAACTAACCAAAGAATATTCCTACACATCCAGAAACATGGAACCTACTGTTCCACAAATATTCAGGCCTTCAATGGGTAGAGTAAGCATTGATAAGGATTACCTGTAAAATATGAACACATGTAAAATACATGTGATCAGGGCATGCACTATAGTAGGATAGGAGTTCAGGTGGGGGATGTTTTAGTTGGTAATCTTTTTTCTTAGAGGGTCATAGCTGTTGTTGTTATTCAGTCATTTACTCATGTCCAACTCTTCAAGACCCCATGGATCATGTTATCCATGGGGTTTTCTTGGCAAAGATACTAGAGTGGTTTGCTCTTTCTTTCTCCAATGGATTAAGGAAAGCATAGGCTAAGTAACTTACCCTGTGTCACATAGCAAGTAAGTGTATCAGTCCAGATTTGAATTCAAGTTCCCTGACTCCAGGCCTAGGACTTCATCCACTGAGCTAGCTAGCTGCCTCCTATAGCACTTTTCAAACAATTCACGAAGCCTCCTCCTAGATTCTCAGCTAATATTCTGTCCACCACTGACTGGAATGGGGTCTGATTGTTAGAGGTGGAAGGCTGTGTTTAGTAAGTATCTCGCCTTCAGTGGAGAACCACAGCTCATTGCCAATAACTATGCCAACAATTTCCTCTCAGAAACACTGCATGAAAACTTTATGGATGCCCAGGATACACTTCCATATGCTCTTAGATTTTACTTTCCTCCAGTATCTCCTTTGATTCTTTCATTTTAACTATCATCTGACTTAGTCAGATTTTTAACACACAATAATGAACAACTATTCTCACTCAGTAGTACAGCTTATCAAATGGAAAAGGAACTCAGTGAAACTGCGATGAGAGCACTGATTTTACTACCTCCACCATAATGTCCCCCAGTTCTATGCAAATTGAAAGGGTTGGGCTAGTCAGTCAAGATCAGAAAAGCTGGAAATCTTTATCACTGACCCTAGAATCAAATTCCATTCTGGTTTCTCTACAGAAAAATAATAAAACAGCACAGAATAGTAAAGATTCTATTAAAATAAATTCTTAATCAAGGTAAACATTATCATAAGCAAAGCAATTGAGTTTATATTATTTTAAATATTGTAGGATCATATGGAACAGTGGACTTAGGATTTGATACAATTAAAAAAACTATTGAATAAATGTTTTAGCTTATTTTGTGTTAAAAATTGCCCCTAACTACTTCTGATATATTCTTTTTTTTTAAGTCTCACACTCTTTTTTCTTCAGGAAGTTTCAATGCAACCCATTTCTGAAGAAAATTTTGATCTTGATTTTTACATGTCTTATTTATTAGGTCAACAAAGAGTAAGGTTTTTTTATTCTAAATAGGAATTTTTTTTTTTAATTTATGTGACCAAACTTTCTTGTATGTAGGTAGGTAATGTCTGAAGCAAAAAGTGAATGTATTTTAAAGCTTTATCAGAGGTCCTGCATAACTGTGTCCATTACAACACTACAGGCACTCAGAATTTTTCATCCGATGTCACAGGTTAGTCACTTATATTTTCTCTACCCATTTTTTCCTTAAGTTGTGTATGTATTTCAGGTTGGAAATTTTCTAGCATGTCATCAATTTCCTTGCTATTTAGTTCTTGATTTGTCCATGAAATAAAGGTCTGCACTCCCCAAGAAAATCTTTCTATTTTCTTGATGTCACATGTAACGCTTTGATTGTTTCTGAAATCATTCTCTGGGCCTCTGATATGTCTGTGCCACTTCTTGGCAGTCACTTTGAAAGTATTCTAGTTGAGCTAAATGTTTTCAAAAATAAATGGACAGTAAATGTGATTTCAAACTGGTCAAGCAATCACTTAGTGGCTCATAGGATCATGGATTTAGAGCAAGATGCTCTAGAGGCTACTGAGTTCATTGAACCCTTTCATTTTATGGAAGGAAACTGAGGAAACTGGAAAGTAAGGAACTTATTCAGAGTGAAAGAGTCAGTGAGTGTCTGAGGCAGGATTTCAATTCATGTCCTCCTGGCTCTAAATTCCATGAATTATTTATTTTCTCATTCTATTTTCACAATCCTAACTTTTAATAAATACCTGTATCTCTCCTCTCACATTTTACTTAAGATTGTTATTATTTTCACAAATGGACTAGATAGATCTTTTAAGAATCTTTTCTCTAAGTTTTATTCTTGTCAAGTTTGTTTCTCTCATGAGAGAAAAATATTCATTCAGTCTCCATACCAAAATATACATTTTGTATGAGTTGAGCACATAAATTTTCATTGAAAGTGTTGTAAAAAATATCTTCTTAGAGTTATAGTAATCAGCTATTATCACATTAAACTATTTTTGTTAGCTTCATATATAAATTTAACTAAATAATTTTTTAAACTACCCACTAACTGTTCTGCCTTTTATTATTAAACAATAGCCATACATTCTACATATTTAAATACAAAGATTATATTTCCACATAGGCAAAAATCTGAAAGGTACTGGCACATGCCTATATTCCCCACTACTGGGGAGACTTAGGCTGGGTGGATCACTTGAGCTCATAATTTTATAATTGAAAAAAAAAACAGGCCCAAGACCTGAGTTTGAATTCCCTCTCTGCCACTTAATACCCATTGGACTTTGGGCAAGTCATTTGTATGAAACTTAATTTCCTCTTCTGAAAAGTGACTGTTAAACTAGATGACTCCTAGTACTCTTTCTGTGATTTGAGTGGTGTCAAATTAAATGGAAAATATGAACACTTTATTAACATCATAATCAAATCTCAACCTTCTTCTTTAGATGTAATAAAACATTATTTTCCCTTTAAAATTACTAAGTTCTATTTTATATTGTGTGTATAGAGACACACACAGAGAGAGAGAGAGAGAGAGAGAGAAGAGAGAGAGAGAGAGAGACAGAGAGACAGAGAGAGACTGAGAGAGAGACAGAGAGATATCTCTTGCTTCTGGTTCTAGTTCTGTGATTTGAGTGGTGTCAAATTAAATGGAAAATATGAACACTTTATTAACATCATAATCAAATCTCAACCTTCTTCTTTAGATGTAATAAAACATTATTTTCCCTTTAAAATTACTAAGTTCTATTTTATATTGTGTGTATGAGAGAGAGAGAGACACAGAGAGACAGAGAGACAGAGAGAGAGAGACTGAGAGAGAGACAGAGAGATATCTCTTGCTTCTTAAGGAAAAAATCCAGTGCTTGCTGATCTATGTTCCTCATGGTCCAATATGCTCCATACACACAGTGGTGCCTAAGAAATATTTCTTGAGTTTTCAAAATTCATTGATACAACACTAATAATATTTTGTGATATATAAATATGTTCACTGAAATTTTAGGGGTGAGTTCTGTTTTTGTTTTTTTTAAAAGTCCCAACCCAACTATTCTGAGTTTCATGATATTCTTAAGTATAAAGTGTTAAATTGTTATCAAGGTAAATTGCTTTTTATCATATATACATATACACACATATGTTAAACAGTGTCATTTTTACTTAATATGTTATCTATAACTTTGTTATTGTTAAATCAGAAGAGAGATCAGAAGGACTAAAATAATTCTTTGGAAGGGGATAATGTTTTAAAAATACCAAAGGAATCTGAGATCTGCAAGGTAGAAACCTGACTGAGACACATAGCAATTGATTCTTGGAAGTTTCAATAAATGACCTTTATTGATTTAAAGAAATAGAATTTTCCTGGGGAAATCCCTAGTAAGGAAGTCAATTATAAAGACTATAAGAGCAGAACTCAAGGTTGGAATCTACTTATCAAGTCATTCATAGGGACCAAGAAGGTCTGACATCTAAGAAGTTATGTCAGCAAAAATGTTAAGTGCGTACAGTGTGCTAAGCACTGTGCTAAGTACTGGGAAGTGAAAAGAGCAGCTGGGATTCCAATGCTGAGAGACACAGAGAAAAAAGAAAAGCTAAGGTCTTATCCCAGGTTACACAGAATTAAGAAACAAGAAGGGCAAAAGGGTAGGACAGCCAGATGTGAAGGGTTATGTAGAAAACAAGTGTCTTCAGTGAAACACTTTTGGGTATGGTCATGTTTAGTAGGAATTCTTCTTGGTTCCTTGGTCCCAACCCTACTTAGTAGGATGTCAGTTCCTCAAAAACTGGGACTATTTCATTTTTTTGCCTTTGTGTTACCATCCCTTTAACAATACCTTGTCCAGAGCATGTGCTTAATAAATAATTGTTGAATGGGATCAAATGGGGCTCTGCTGGATGTGACTCTCACACTCAAGTTCTGAAAAACTGGATTGTAATTTTCTTCAATGCTTCCCATAAAAAACATCTTTCTGTAATGATTATACTACTTCCTTTTTTCTCTAGCTTTCTAGAGCTAAATCTACATAATCCTCATTTTAAGGGCCTGGTGCTGCTCCCAATTAGCCTACACAACCAAGCAAAGGAAATGTGATGGGCATAGACTTGTTTCAAGGGTGTGGCAGTTAACCTCAGCAGTTTACTTCCTCTGAAGAGAAAGATAAGAAATGATAATGCATGTTGCAGGGTATGTAGACATGCCTAGCAAACCCTGTCTACATGCTTATATATTGCATGGCCTGTTTTGACCATATAGACCAAATCTAATCTGTTGATCATGGTGCAGTGGGAAGAGGGATGGAGTTGGGGTCAGAGGATCTCAGTTTGTATTCCAGCCCTACCATTTGATTCCTTGGTCAAGTTGTTTTATCCCTCTGGGTTTCAATGAAGATGGCCTCTAAGTTGTCTTTCAGTTATAAAGCTGTGACTCTATGATCCTCCTAAAGAAGCCCATTCCTTAGGCTCTTGCACTGGTTCTCTGCCCTGTTCCTATAGGTATGAGATGTTGCTTCATTCTCACCAGTCCTCTTGAGTACTGCAGTCTTGTCCCCAACCCAAGTGCCTGTGATTGGGTCCCTGCAACCTTTGGATGCTGCCTGTCTGTGTGGACCTCTGTCTACTGGCAAAGTGGGTCAGATACCCCACCTCTCTATCCAGATTACTGTTCTTCCCTTGAATGGGGCCTTCCTATTCAATCCCTGTAGGTCTGTTGGCTCTCCAGACTGCTCTGCACATCACTATCTTCCACCATCACTAATTTTCCACCAAAGGAACAGCTCTACGAGTATTCCTAATATTGTGGAGAAGGTGCCAGAGAAACAGAAATTGAATTCCCTATGGTTGATGAGCTCACAATCTAGTTGGGAAAATAGTATTAAAGATAGTCTAAGTGCAACTTACAAATCCATGCAAGTTAAAATTGTGCAAATGTAATAATTAGTTTTATCAGAATATTGAGGGGATTGGAAACAAAAGGAGGTCACAACAAGATCATGCAGCTATATGGTTGCATACTGGATAAAGCATTGGATTTGGGGAAAGGAAGACCTGGATTTGAAACTTAAATCAGACACACCATTAGAGGCATCTTAGTTAGGATCAGTCATTTGACAGTTTTTTAATGTGTAAAATAAGAATAATAATAGAACCTATCTCACAAGTTTGTTATGAGGATTCAGTGGAATAACACATTTAAAGTGTTTTGAGAAGTTTAAATCACTTTATCAATACTAGCCATTATTTTGAAGTAACTGGCATGTTCAGACTGAAGAAGATAAGATGTAGTGGGGTTGTTACATTTATTTTCAGGCATTTATTGGACTGTAGAAAAGACATTATACTTGTCCTTCTTGGTTTCAGAAGGCAGAACTTTTAGAAGTTGGTAAAAATTACAGATGGAAAAATTTTGTTTGATATGAATCAAGGGAAAAAAATAATTAAAACCATCCAAATGTAGAATGAATTGGGATGCCAAGATATTGAGTTCTCCATCATTGGGCCTTTCCAAAGGGAAGGCAGGTGACCACTTACTAGAATTATAGGGGAAAAAAAATATATGTGCCCAGGAATGACTTGTCCTAGATATCCTATGACAATCTTTAAAATTATGATATTCTATTGTTCTAGATAAGCACATAAGTGACTTCAAGTGAAGAAAGAACAAGAAGTAGATGGCTTTAATTTGTAATTCAATTTAATAAATATATATGAAGCACTTACTATAAGCAAATCCCTTAGGAACAGTAGTGGGAATACAAAGACAAAATTAAAAACAACCCAGCCCTCAAGGAACTTACAATCTGTTTTTTTTCCTGTATACCTACTTCACTCCCATCTAGTCTGGAACTCCCTGATATCCTTTCTAGATGCTACCACATAGTACCTGAATACTTTTTCTTACCAAAAACTGTAGCCACTCCCTCTTCCCTTCCCCTCCCTTCATCATGCTTCTCCTGCTGCCACCGGTAAAAAGTGAAAAAGAGAGCCATTTCACTCACACGGGAAGTCTAGATTATATATTTTTTTCAGTTCTTTATAGAAAAATGTCTTCTATAATGGTTATACTGCTTCCTTTTTTCCTCTAGCTTTCTAGGGCTGAATCCACTTAATCCTCACTTTTAAGGGCATAGTGCTACCCCCAGTTGGCCTACCAATTTATGCAAGGGAAATGCAATGGTCACAGGCTTGTGCCAAGGGTGTGGTAGTTAACCTCTGCAGCTTACTTCCTCTGAAGAGAAAGAGACAACAAATGATAATGCATGTTGCAGGCTATGTAGACATACTTAGCAAACCCTTCTCTACATGCCTATATACTACATGGCCTGTAGTACCAAATACAGTTTATTGATCATGGTGGGGTTGGGTATAGTCCATTCTATATGCACTGCTTCCCTTTCTGCTCTCACCTCTTCTAGCCCTTCCACCTTGCTTTGTACAGTCATATGAAGTGACAAATTAAGAGCATAAGATGTGCTGTTTCTATTTTTAGGTTGGCAAAGACAGGATCCACATAGGTAGAATATATAATACTTATTTGAGGACTCTCAAAATCCTTATGTACCCTTAAAATATACCATCCTCACCTTATATGAAACTTCTACCATAACTACTAACATATTTGTTGCCTCTTGACTTATAGAACATACCTAATCATAGCATACTATAGCATGCTATGCTATGCCATATCATTCTTTACCATTATATGCTATACTATGCCATACCTTGCTAGACAAAACTGAGCAAAGCTAGAGTAAACTCAAAAGGAGTTCATACTATCATGTATGGCATTTTCTCAAGAAGGCCAGTGTTAAAATATGCATGTGTTCTCTTTGAGTGAAGTGTGGCCCAGTCCCACTGGCATATTATCATAAAGTAGAATATTTTAACAGATTAGGGACTTGAATGAACCAAAACATTATGTTTTAAAGCTAAGGATAGAATGCTCAGCATTCCAAGTTATGTGGCTTAATAGACACTAAAGCAAATGTCTCTTCCCCCTCAACTTGATACATCAAAGTATATTACCTCTAATTAGGTTCAACTACACAAAAGAACAGCTCCACAAGAGGTTAGAGATTTTGCCAGTGTTTGTGCAGTATTCTTGAAACAGAACAAAAAAGTCTTGGAGCATAGCAATGATCCATTACTTATAATTACTTTCTGACACTCTCTATTCAAGCACCTGTCATTTTAAGGGAAATTTTTTTCTGAAGAGTCTCTTGACATATCTACTGTCCTTAAATGTCCTTCCTATCCCATGCAGGAAACAGCAGCATGACATCTAAGAATCATAAGACATTTATTTGAGTAATGATTTTTGATCTGGATCACCCTCTCTGAACTGCTAATGGATTCCCTCCCATCAGAACATAAATTCCTTGAGGGCAGGAACAATTTCACTCTTATCCTTTTATTTCCATTGCTTAGCACACTGTCTGGCACAGAGTAATTGATACTTGTTGTTTGAGTGATTGATTGTCCAGGGACAAACTTTGTCTTTTGAATCACAAATAATTAATTTTTTTTGAACTTTCCTTTTGTTTAACTATGGTCATTGTGTACATTATTTCCTTAGATCCTATTTTTTGTAACTGAGCCTTAGTTCGTATAATTCGTTGTATAGGATGACAGAGCTTTAACTTCATAATTTAAGTTGTTTTCTTAATTAAGGGGAAGGATCTCCTGGTACTAGAGTTTGTGAGCTGCTGGCAAAAAAAAAATATAGATGCCCTTCTCTGGAGATTTTCAAGACAACATGCCATAAAAAAGCTTCTCAGAATTATTTTAAGCACAAAACTTTCTGGAGACAAGGAGATAAACTGCTATGGTCACTTGAAGTCCTTTCCAAACCCTCTACCTTCATGAAAACAGACTGTACTATATCAGTGGTCTATGAACCACTTTGAAAATGACAAACTCAATAAAATGCCTACCAACTCAACTTTAAGGAATGAATAGTAGGTACACAGGAAACCCTTTTCAGATTTCCCTGGACAGAAGAAAACTTTACTACCCTTCCAAATGCCTCCATTTTGTATACATTAGCACAGATCTACCTTTGTTCCTTTAGAAGCATGACTCGGTGTGGACGTAACAAAGGACCTATAGCATGGAAGATAGTTAGCATGCTTGAAGCCTGGATGCATTCAAATATATATGTTCATAGGATGATGGGAATCATATAGCTAGAAGAGACTTAATTGGCTATCAAAACCATCTTTCTAATTTTATAGATAAATAACCTGAGACCCAAGGAGGTTAACTAACTTGCCTAAGGTTATAGAAGTATCAAAGGTAGAATTACAATTACAAACACTAGTCTGTAAACTTCTCCAGGTTCCCAGAGACATACTCGCCCCAACATTAAAAGGAATTTGTTGTCTGTCTCAGTACTTAAAAGATGTCTTCAGGGGCAGTCCAGCATAAATTTAGATGCCCCTGGGTGGGAGGGTATATGGAGTGAAGGGTGAAAGTGGGATGAGGTGAATAGATACTCTTTTTTCTACTGCTTTGTGGGAGAGTACACATTGTATATCAGTTGCATTGCCTGGTCCCAAACAATGGTAACAAATCAGGGGGAAAACAAAAACATTCTTATTTTCCTTTAATGTCTGAGACAAGATTCCATTATAAGTGGAAACTGTTATAGAAAGACTTGTATTTTCAATTTATTTTTTATGTTCTTCTTTGGCTGCAAGTGGAGAGATAAATTTGAGCCAGCAGCAAGGGTAATAAGAATATTTGAAGCGTATGGCAAAAATCTCATATGCGGAAGCTTGATTTATCCAGAAGCGCAAAGCCTGCATTATACACCTCCCACTTACTCCAAATTGAACTGCCCACATCTTTGTGGGGCTGCCCACAAGGTGTCTAATGAGTTATATGCCAGTGCTTATTTAACAAGAAAAGAAACTAAATAGAGCATAAATGAAACCTGGGTACATTTTGTTTTTGTTTTGTTTCGCAGAGCTGTCAGATATCTTGGCCCAATCTCCAAGTTGTTGTTTCCCTTTATTGCAGGCAGACTTCAGAATTTTAGTTACCTTTTGCTACAAAAGGTTTTAGCTTACAGGGTGGCAGAGAGAATGAAGATCGATGGTTGCTGGGGCTGGTTGGTCATACCAATTTGTACTGCAATCTAAGGGCTGCAATCTCTGAGATTTGAGTTTAAATGTGTGCTCGGCAGCTTTAGAGAAGAAGGATGTGGGGTGCATGCAGCTGTACATCAACTGTGCCACTTCATCTGTAGGATATTGCATCCATTTTCAGAGAACTGCTCACACACATGGGATACAACACACATTCTTGGGAAGGGAAAGCATTATTAAGAAAGGAAAGGGAGGAAGGGAATATGAGAAAAGGGAAAAGGAGGAAAGTAAGAAAGAGAGGGAGAGTTACAATTAAAACTTGATAAAGAATTATAGTATAGAAATAGATTAGAAATAGAAATAGCTAAATGTTGTACACAATGAACAAAAAAAAATGATTTAATAAATGAAAATTTTAAAAGCTGTCATTTAGAACTGGGCTCCACTGAGCATATGGAATCATGGCTTTTTTTTTTATTTCCAACATGGTCCCAGGAAACTATCTGCTCTTAACTCTTAATTCAAAAATAGTTGTTTTTCCCCACCACCACTTTGATAACTCAAATAGATCATTCAGGATTATACATATTGTATATTATTATAGTAATATTTGGTTAATAATATGCAAATATTCCCCTAAAACAAAAAGAGAGATAGCATGCTAGAGTGATTACAGCTCTGTCCTTGGAGTTAGGAAGGCCTGGGTTTTAGTCTCACCTCTGACACATGCTCATATCTTCATAAGCTAGTCAAAACTTTCCAGTGTTCCAGATTAATTCTCCAAGACGACAATTTGCAGATGAGTTTTTGAACTATATTAATGGTAGGAGTTTTCTTCTCAGAAAATGAAATCATAGCTTTCCCCCAAATACAATATTAGAACTGTGTGTATGTATATAAAATATAAATTTATTTTATTTATAATTAAACAGCACTCTAAGGTAGGCTAATATGTCCATCTTTGTTTTTCTTTTATTTCTTTGTTTTTAATGAGGAACCTAAGGAACTGAAAGATTAAATAAAATGTCTTAGTTCCCACAAATGTTAACATACACCACTTCAGTTCTCAGATGTCTGTTTTTTGGGGTTCTGTCCCTTAATGCATGACATGTCTACTTTCAAACAACCACTGCTGATAGAATCACTAGATTTTTAGAGTTACAAGTGGAAATCTAGTCTAACTCTCATTTGAAGAAGAATGACTTCTTCAACATACCCCCAAAATGGTCATCTATCCTCTTCTTGAAGACCTCCAATGAAAGGAAAACCACTACATCCTGAGTTAGCTCAAGCTATGACTTCAACAGGTAGAAAGTTATTTATTTGTTTTCTGAAATCCAGTTTCAATTTACTTCTTTGTAATATCCACTGATTGTCCAAAGATCTGCCTTCTGGGGCTAAACAAAATGAGTCTTAATCCCTTTCCAAATTTCCTCCCTTCAAATGCTTGGATGCAGTTATCATGCTGAACCTTCTCTAGGCTAGACATCTTCAATTCTTCAGTTAATCTCCACATGGCATGCACCTCCACTATGATGGATTGTCCAAGCAAAATACCTAGAACTGAATACACTATTCTCGATGTATTCTGTCTATGGCATAGTATAGCAGGAAGTCACCTCTCATAATGCAGGTGATGACCAAGTTAATTTGCTTTGCTGCCATATCACACTGTTGACTCATATGAAGTTTTTAGTCAACCCAAACTCTTGGATCTTTTATAAACTTCTTTCTAACTATGCCTGCCTCACTGTGTGCACCAACTTGATTTAAAGTCTAAGTTTTTTGTTTACTTGTATTCAGTTTCATCCTGTTAGATTTAGCTCAAGAAGCTAAGTGGTACAGTAGATGGAGTGCTGGACTTAGAATCAGGAAGACTCATCTTCATGAGTTTAAATTTGGTCTCATATACTTACTTGCTTATACGACCTTATAAGTCACTTGACCCCGTTTGCCTCAATTCCTTATCTGTTAAATGAGGTGGCGGAAGAAATGACGAACCCACTCTAGTATTTTGCCAAGAAAACTGTGGAACAGGATCACAAAAGGGTTAGACATGACTGCAATGACCAAAAAACAACATATTTGACCTAGTACTCTCATCTGATTGAACACATTGTATTAATATGATTTAGTGAGGTTCGGATTCGCTCCTATAAATGACACTCTCCAATGCACCAGAAAATAATAGGAAATAGATAATTTATTTAGAAGAAGCAAAGCACAGATAGTTTGAATTTGCATAGAAAGCATAAATAATAAGAACAATCAATAATATAGCACCGATCAAGAGAGTCGGTAATGGAAGAGAATACATCACCAATTCAAGGGAACCTCCAAAGTCAATCAACGGCTGGGAGCCCCGTTGCAGCCAGTACAAACTTGAATTGTGTAAAGATTTTCCCGGGCGAAGCGTCCTTCCCGCGGGTGAGGCTCAGCGGGCTTACAGGACGCAGTGTTTTTATATTGTTCTAAACAAAGAAGGCTTGGGGCCAAGAAGCCCCTTTTTGATGCTTGCGCTATTCATGGTTTGTCCAATACACATCTGACCTTAGCCACGCTCCCATCCGCCTGAGGCTTGGTATTTTGTTTTTTAATAACATCACGTCTCACAAGGAGAGGAGCCAACCCTCCATGTCAACGTGACCTAGGAATGGCTAGTTCCTGGAATGCTAGGCCAAGAACACTCAGGAGATATGGAACGGTCATGACCGAGATTTGAACTGAACCTATTTATTTGAGTGATCTTATTAATTTAAAGGGGAATTTCCAATTTCCATTTCACTTGGCCTTAAGATCATGAGAATAATAGGTGAGGGGCAAAGGTGTGACATGAGTGTATATAGTGCGTATTTTGGTATACATACAACAATTGCATATACAAAGACATAAAAAGAACAAAGCAAGTAGTAGTATGGGGGTAGCTAAGGAATTAAAATACATAGTAGCAGTAGGAGATTTAAAAAGAAAATCATACCAATGATGATTAGTATCTGAGATCACTAAATGAGAAGCTTCGACTAGTCTTCCTGCAGCTATAAGAGTCTGTATTCGATGTTCATTTAACGCGCGTTGGTTGGACTCTAATAACTTTTTGATTTCAGTCGACTGATTCAAGATGTTCATAAGGGGATATAGAGATAGAGACACATGAGGTAGAGGCAAAGATTGGGGTACCCAAGCAAAATTTTTAACTAGGTTAGTGTCTGGTGGAAAGTAAAAATCATTTCCTTGCCAGCGTAGGAAAGATACATTAGATGTAAGCAACCAGAAAATGGGACAGTAGTAATATCTACAGATAGAAGGTCAGAGTGATTATTAGAGGCTATACAAACATATTGAGTAGATACTTCATATATCATAGAAAAGTTACTCACTGGGTATAAAGTTAGATCACACAAATTGGATGAATGTGAGAGAAGGCAGGGTTCCATCTGCCGAGTCATCATCCCACAAACAATCCCTCCATTAGTTACAACACAATCAGACAGAGTATGAGTTACATTATACCAATCTATATAGTTTCCATAGATATAAGGTAAAGCAAAGTATTTATGTAAGACAAAAGGTATTACATGAAATTGACACATAACAGTCCAAGTTTTAACTTGGTAGAGTATAATAGTTCCAGCGCACCAAAGTGGAGTGCATCTAGCATTCTCAGGTTTTTGCTTTTTCCATACATCTGACAAGTCAAGTATATCGTTCCATATGTGAGAGTTACCTTCCTGTAGTAATCTTTGGGCATTTTCCTTCTGTATGAGGGTATATAAGTTTTGCAAGGAACATTTAGTCCAATTAAATAAAACACCAATGTTTTTCATAAGGTGTAAATTAACGAGGATGCTATTATTAAAGACTTGTAAAAATTGGCCTTGATATTGTAATGTATTTTGGTGTGGCAGGATCGTTGTGGGTAACCATTGGGCATTCACAGTCAAAGCTTGAGAAACATCTTGTCCAGCACTGCGCAGTCTGCTAGCCAAGGTCTCAAGGTCTATAGAATTAACTATACCCAAACCAGTTCCTGCACCACCAAGTAATGTATCATACCAAGCTCTTTTTTTCCTGACACAACTTTCTAAAGAGGGAAAAGTTACATTATAATGAAACACTATTTTGTGTTGCAAGATAGAGGTGTTAGTACATGAGCGGGGACACGAATTATTCCAGGAGGTTTGGAGTCACAGGTACAACCCATACTAATTGGTTTAGATATTCTTCATACAGCCCATTGGAGGTGTTACGACAATAAAAATAATTGTTATTTCAGTGTTACTTTCATTTGATGTAGAATAGTAAAAGTCCGTGTTAAGTTTACAAGAGTCCAATTATATGAATGTGCTCTTAGGAAAATAAGGACTAGGTGGCCAGTCTGTAAGGTACAGAATATTAGTGCCATTTGCTGCGGTTACAGTTAGGTTAAAACTAGTTAAATTGATTCTCATTAGGGGAAATAAAGGGGCGTCCCAAACTTCTACGTTGAATGGGTATGACCAATTCATGATGTGGGTGTTGTTTTCACCAGCGTAGATGGAATCAGTACGGTCCTTGCTGAGGATTCCCCACTGGAATACCTGGAGTTCATGCCATAGTTAGCGTATAGCAGGCAAACACTGTAAAACACTTAATATCGTAAAAACATTTGGGTTAGTGGGACATGATACCATTTATCATCACCAGGGTATACTACTATGGCAGTATTAGTGTTTCCTTGTGCTATGAGCTCAGCTGGCCTTGGTCTATCAGATTGATGCTTCTTTATCCAAACTTTAGTACCATTATCACTCTGTATTTGTAGGGGGGTCCCATAATAAAGAGAAATAATATCTAGGGTTTTACAAGTGTTTTTCTGGGTAGCCCGTTTATAGGGGCAGGCAACTAATACCCCAGAGTAGGTGTCCACACAAGTGCAGGCATATTGACACCCCTGACTAACAGGTAATGGTCCAATATAGTCTATTTGCCAAATTTGAGCAGGTAAAGACCCTCTAGCCAATTCTCCAGTGATTTTCTTCGGCACAGGCCGATGAGCAAATAATTGACATTGTATGCAGTTTTGTACTATTTGCTTAAATAGATCCAGAGGTATGTTAGTCCCTCTGTCTAATGCCCACCTGTAAGATGCAAGAGCGCCAAGATGTCCTGCGGTGATATGGACCCATTTTCCTAATTGTGTTTCATTTTCCTCTCTGGGGGTGACCTTTAAAGCTTTTCCTTGAAGTTTGGATAATTCATCAGCACGGGCATTATACTCACGTTCCACAGAATCTTGATTCACATGGGCATCTACATGAAATACAGATACATTAGTACATTGACACCATTCCCATATTTGTTCCCATAATTCTTTTCCCCACACATCTTTGTCTCTAATTTTCCATTCGTGTTTCTTCCAAATTGGCATCCAAACTGCTAGGCCATTGGCTACGGCCCAGGAATCAGTATATATATATAACATTGGCCACCTTGTTCCTTTTGAATTACTTGATAGACAGCCACTAATTCGGCCCATTGGCTACTCTGGCCTTCACCAGAGCTTTCCAAAATAGTATTGCATGAAGGGTTATAGGCTACAGCTTTCCAACATCGCTTAGATCCTATATATTTAGCCGAGCCATCAGTAAACCAAGCATGCTTCTTCTGCTCGGGGGTTAGAGAATCATATCCATTATTCCAAGAAACAGGTGATTGATCATAAGACTTTGGTGGTATATCAATATCATTTGAATGTTTTGGTAATTCTAATACCTTTTCATGCAAGGTGGAAATACCCGATCTGCCTGTCTTGACTCTATTTTGCAAATACCATTTCCATTTAATAATTGATGATTCTTGGGCA
Organism: Phascolarctos cinereus; assembly: GCF_003287225.1. Taxonomy (NCBI): domain Eukaryota; kingdom Metazoa; phylum Chordata; class Mammalia; order Diprotodontia; family Phascolarctidae; genus Phascolarctos; species Phascolarctos cinereus. Next base: position 199,577,893 of record NW_027555736.1, read on the forward strand.
TGTCCTATTTTATGTGAGGCGGGGGTCCCCATAATCCAACTCATAATGGGTATGGCTGGCCTCAATACAACTTCATGGTTTAAAGTTAAATGTTCTGTCTCTACCAGGGCCCAATATGCAGCCAATAATTGTTGTTCAAAAGGAGTATAATTTTGGCCAGCAGGTGGCAGTTTCCGCGACCAAAATCCTAAAGGAACATTCCTGCCCTGTTGTTTTTGCCATAAACTCCAATCAGCATATCCATGCAAAACTGTAACTTGCAATTCCATCGGCCCTGGCTGTACAGGCCAAAGATCCAGGGCAGTTTGAATAGCTATTTTGGCTTCCTCAAAGGCTTTCGATTCTGTTTCCCCCCATTCAAATGCATACTTTTTCCGGGTAACTTTATACAATGGCTTCAAAATCTGACCTAAATGAGGAATGTGATTCCTCCAGAAACCAAACAACCCAACGAACTTTTGAGCTTCTCTTTTGTCCCTAGGAGGTGAAAAATCTAATATTTTTTGCTTGGCCTTGGGGAGGATTTCTCTATGACCCTTATTCCAAATTATTCCTAAAAACTTCACACTTTGAGCTGGACCTTGAATTTTATCAGGATTAATCTCCCATCCCTTCTCCTTCATATGTTCTATTAGTTGAGTTAATCTTTTCTCTACCACCTCTTTATTCTCTGCCTGTATTAAAATATAGAGGTCAAACTCAAAAATTTTAGACAATCCTTGGGGTCTAGCCACACTCCTCCAGCTCCCCCATCACTTAATCTTACAAGCCAGGAGATTGCAGGCTCTCCTGATCGCTGTGAAAACCTACTAAGCAAATCAGTAATTTCTCTTTGGGAGTAATCTTCCGTGATTTCAGTCACCCGGGGTGGGTTAGTTCCCTCCTTTTCGGCTTTTCTCCTATCTATCGGCCGAGCTTCCCCGTCTACAACATCCGGAACATCTTCCTCTATTACTTCCCCCCACCTATCATCATCTTCATCCCAAATATCACCTTCCCAAGTATCAGGGTCCCAATTCATATTTGCTACAGCTATTACAGCATGCACTTTCCTTTTACTCACCCTTCAAATTTTCTACACACACTCCTCTCTCCTACATGCTTAAACTTCCTTGCCTTTCTTTCTAATGATTTAAAATCCCCTTAAAACCTGTACATATCTCATTCCTTTCTAATTCTGACCTAACACTTCAACAATCCTTCCCAACTTGCCCTCTACCAACCATATAACCTAAGTAATAAAGTATTCTTCTCTCTTTCCCTCTCCCATCCACGCACTGCTTTGAAGCTGCTGTTACCTGGGGAGGGAGAGGGGGAGAATGAAGGCAACTTTTCAGAGTCCTGCTGCAGCCTTTGGCTGTCTGGCTGCAAACAACCCAAAAGGGAGGGAAATGATGTACTGGTCGTATCCCCCCATTATCCCTGCTGGCAACCAGCCCATCCGTCGCACCCCAAACGAGAACCCCCAACACCCCAATCCTCACTAGGTCCTGTACACTGTGACCAGGTTTTTGCGAGCGAGGAAAACGGAGGGTCCTCCCAACCGGGGACCTCTACCGGAGCCCGGGGCTCAACATTTCTCTTAAAGAAAGGCATTTATACAGCGAATCCTGTTCGTGACGCCAATTTTGTATTAATAGGATTTAGTGAGGTTCGGATTCGCTCCTATAAATGACACTCTCCAATGCACCAGAAAATAATAGGAAATAGATAATTTATTTAGAAGAAGCAAAGCACAGATAGTTTGAATTTGCATAGAAAGCATAAATAATAAGAACAATCAATAATATAGCACCGATCAAGAGAGTCGGTAATGGAAGAGAATACATCACCAATTCAAGGGAACCTCCAAAGTCAATCAACGGCTGGGAGCCCCGTTGCAGCCAGTACAAACTTGAATTGTGTAAAGATTTTCCCGGGCGAAGCGTCCTTCCCGCGGGTGAGGCTCAGCGGGCTTACAGGACGCAGTGTTTTTATATTGTTCTAAACAAAGAAGGCTTGGGGCCAAGAAGCCCCTTTTTGATGCTTGCGCTATTCATGGTTTGTCCAATACACATCTGACCTTAGCCACGCTCCCATCCGCCTGAGGCTTGGTATTTTGTTTTTTAATAACATCACGTCTCACAAGGAGAGGAGCCAACCCTCCATGTCAACGTGACCTAGGAATGGCTAGTTCCTGGAATGCTAGGCCAAGAACACTCAGGAGATATGGAACGGTCATGACCGAGATTTGAACTGAACCTATTTATTTGAGTGATCTTATTAATTTAAAGGGGAATTTCCAATTTCCATTTCACATGCACACACACACACACGCGCACACACACACACTCCCACGTGTGCAAACATGCATGCACAAATAAATATACTTGTTTCTAAATTATGTAAACTAGTAAGCTTGCATTATATGAAAATTTGATGAATTTGTATCATATACAATTTGTGTAGTATGCAATATATTCTTTTATTTAATTTATTGATAAAATTATTAAACATAGAGCCAAACACAAATCCCTGCGACGATCCACTGAACACCTCTTTTCAAGTTGATTTGAAACTTTAATGACTATTTGGATGCATAGAAAGCAAATCTAAATCCACCCAACTGTGCCATCATCTAATCCATGTCTCTACATCTTTTTTTTGCAAGAATAGAATGAGGGAATTTGCAATATGTTTTGCTGAAAAACAATAGTCAAAGTATATTTTGTTGTATATTTGTTTTTCCGACATGATCTATTCTTAACTAAGACATCCAGACTTTTTATGATCAAGGCTTCATTTTTCAGATATTCATTAATTATTTCTTTAACATTATATTCTAGAATTGTCCCAATAATTCAAGTAAAAATTTTTGGCTTGTGATTTGCAGATTCCATTTTCTTTTTTCTAAAAATTGAAACATTTTCTTTTCTATAGTCAAGAGTTATCTCTCCAATGCGACAATGGTATACCAGTCATACATGCAAGCTCTTTTTACATTTCTCTGATTATTACTTATTTTAACTTTTTTCAGATGGTTGCTGATAATTTCTTTCTTCTTTTTAAAACTGTTGCCAACCTGTCTCAGCTGCCTTTTCACCCTGAAAGATCACTCCACTCCTGAATTTCCCTTTTTCCCTTTGGTGACTTACAACCAGAACCTCCATTTTGAGAAATTCCCCAATCCAGTCATCTTTCACTCTTCTCTCAAATTCCCTTCTGACTCTCCAGACTTCACCGCCATGCCTCCATGCAGGTATCTTCTTCCCCAACTCTGATTTTTTAGATTGAATTTTTGTGTTGTTTTCCCTCATCAGAACATAAGCTCCTTGAAGGAAGGTGCTAACTTTCTTTTTTATTTGTATTTGTATTCTTAATAGATGGTAGAGTGACCACTGCCACATAGTAAGTGCTTAATAATGCTTGATGACTTGAAAAAAATTAACTGAATTTCTTTCTTTTTTTTGAATTTTTATTGGTTCTTAATCTTATAGATTTATTTGGTTCCCAAGAGACAAATTCTCATCTCCCACATCTCTGTAGAAGATAAGGTCACTGAGGACAAGGACCAATTCATTTGTATTTGTATATTCTCTGAATCTAGAACAGTTCATGGCACATAGTGAGTCATAGGGGCATAGACAAGAATTGAAGGAGATATTATAGACAATCTAGTCTGACCTCATAATTTTACAAGAGAAAAAGTTGAGTAACAGGAGCAAGTAACTTGTCCATGGTCATAATGTGACAGAGTCAGGGTTCAAAAGGAGACTGATTCAAAATTCTGTAGTTAGTTTCTGCTTCCAGGAGCCAAGATGGCGGAGTGAAAAGGTAGTCGCTCTCACTCTCCCCTATCAACCTCTGAAAACCCAGAAAATATTACCCCAGAAAACAAAAAAAACACTGGAACACCTGAACTAGAAGAAAGACAAGGAGCAGCAGTGCAGTAGCCCAGAAAACGGGTCTCGCAGTGCCTCAGCAAAAACAAGGGGCCCCAGGCAGAGAAGTACCCTGTGGCATTCATCTGAAAGGAGGTGAAGAAAACAACCTAAAGGCTTTCTAAAGCCCCGGCCTTCCTGATTCCAACCCAACACCAGGTGAATTTTAGGAGCCCCGAAGCCTCCAATTGTGAAAAAATCCTGAAGCCCAGGTGGTAGAGCAGGCAAACACCAACACCTGGACCTCCGAGTGCCTCAGTGAGGGCAGGGGGAACCGGTGGAAATCAACTCGGGAAAACCGTCAGGAGCCTCGGCACTCCACCACAAAGGAATCTCCTGGGGCATTAGCAGAACCGAGGGAGACAACACTGCAGGGGGCCCCAGGCAGATAAACACCCTGCAGCAGCCATCTAAAAGAATCAGAAGAAAGCTAAAGGAAAGGAAAAGCAGGCAACCTAGAATTGCCTGAAAGTTCCAGCCTTCCTGATTCCAGCCCAACACAAGGTAAGCTGCCAGGAACCTACAGCCTCCAATTCCCAGCAAAAGAGGCCCCAGAACGCAAAGCCAGTGACCAAGACCTAGGCTCCCAACACAAGAAGCTTGGGTCAGTGCCCTCTGTTCCCCAGCAGGAGAGCTCAATCTCTTTAAAGGCCAGGGAATAAAGAAACACCATGAATAAAAAGAAACGTACCATAGATTCATATTACGAGAAGAGTGAAGATCAAGACAGAAATTCTGAAGAGGACAGGATTGTCAACAAACCCACATCTGCAACACCAAAAGGGAATATGAACTGGTCTGGTGCCCAAAAAGCCTTCTTAGAAGAGCTCAAGAAGGATTTTAATAGTCAAATGAGAGAGGTAAAAGGGTCCTTCAAAAATACAATTGGCCAGTTGGAAAAAAAAATACACTGAAGAAAACAAGTCCCTAAAAAACACAATTGGCCAATTGAAGAAGGAAGGACAAAAACTAACAGAAGGGTACACTGAAGAAAACAAGTCCATAAAAAACACAATTGGCCAGTTGAAGAAGGAAGTACAAAAACTAACAGAAGAAAACAATCTGTTAAAAACTAGAATTGGACAAATGGAAACTAATGTCTCTATGAGACAGCAAGAATCAAACAGAAATAAAAAAACGAAAAAATCGATGAAAATGTAAAATACCTCATCAGTAAAACAACCGACCTGGAAAATCAAGTCAGTAGAGACAATTTAAAAATTACTGGACTACGTGAAAATCATGATGAAAAAAAGAGACTGGACAGCATCTTTCAGGAAATCATAAAGGAAAACTGCCCTGAAGTCCTAGAACCAGAAGGGAAAATAACCATAGAAAGAATCCACTGATCACCACCTGAAAGAGATCCCAAATTGACAACGCCAAGAAATATAATAGCAGAACTCAAAAATTACCAGATGAAAGAGAAGGTGCTGCAAGCAGCCAGAAAGAAAGAATTTCAATATCATGGAACCACAGTCAGGATTACACAGGACCTTGCAGCTTCTACATTAAAAGTCCGCAGGGCGTGGAACATGATATTCTGTAAGGCAAAGGAGCTTGGAATGCAGCCAAGGATCAATTACCCAGCAAAAATGAGCATCATTTTTCAAGGGAGCAGGTGGAAATTCAATGAAATAGGAGACTTCCAAACTTCCCTGATAAAAAGACCAGAGCTTAACAAGAAATTTGATCTTCAAGTACAGGACTCAAGAAGGACCTAAAAAGGTAAATGGGACAGAAAGATACAATACATTGTTAATAAGGGGGAGGGGCTGTTTAAACCCTTACAAGGGAATATGAGACTTGCAACCCTTGACAACTATATTGTTCTTACACCTTGTTAAAGGAGTATACATAAAGAGGTTGGATATTAGTTGACTTTGATGTAATGATAAAAAAAAAATCTAATCAGGTGGGTTAAATGGATCCAAATAAGTGGATCAATCTGATCATAGAAAAGGTACTGAGACAGGAGGCAGACAAGGGTAAATTACATTATAGGAAAAGCCACAAAATCCGATTACAGCAGAGGGAAAGAAGGGTGGGGAGAGCATTGTTTGAACCTTACTCTCATCAGATTAGGCTCAAGAAGGGCATAATATAATCAGTTAGGTATAGAAATCTAACTTGCCCTATAGGCAGTAGGAGGGAAAAGGGGAAAGAAAAGGGAGGGGGGAAAGAAAAGGGAGGGGGGGAAAGAAGGGAGGGAAGCAGCAGTAAGCCTAAAGGTGAAGAAAAGGGAAAGGGATAATAAAAGGCGCAAGGTACTGAAGGAGGCGGTGGTGAAAAGCAAAACACTAGTGAAGGGGAGAAAGGAAAAAGGAGAAAGAAAATCATAAATGGGGGGAAAAATACGCAGATAGTAATCATAACTGTGAGTGTGAATGGGATGAACTCTACCATAAAATGGAAATGGATTGCAGAATGGATTAAAAACCATAATCCTACAATATGTTGTTTACAGGAAACATATTTGAAAAAGAGTGCAGAAATTGGGCATAGACCCAAATCTCATGCCATATACCAAAATAAAGCCAAAATGGGTTCAGGATTTAGATAAAAAGACTCATACCATAAGTAAACTGGGAGAACAAAGAATAGTTTACCTATCAGATCTATGGAGAACAGAAGAATTCATGACCAAACAGGAGATAGAGAACATTATGAAAAGCAAAATGGATAATTTTGATTACATTAAATTGACAAGTTTTTGCACAAACAAAGCCAATGCAACTAAGATTAGAAGGAAGGTAGAATATTTGGGAAGAATTTTTAAAACGGATCTCTCTCATAAGGACCTCATTTTTCTAAAATATATAGAGAATTAAGTCAAATGTATAAGAATACCAGCCATTCCCCAATTGATAAATGGTCAAAGGATATGAACAGGCAGTTCTCAGATGAAGAAATTAAAGCCATCTATAATCATACAAAAAAATGCTCTAAATCGTTATTGATTGGAGAAATGCAAATCAAAACAACTCTGAGGTACCATATCACACCTATCAGATTGGCCAACATGACAAAACAGGAAAATGATAAATGTTGGAGAGGATGTGGGAAAATTGGAGCTCTAAAACATTGTTGGTGGAGTTGTGAAATGATCCAACCATTTTGAAGAACAATTTGGAACTATGCCCAAAGGGCTACAAAAATGTGCATACCCTTTGTTCCAGCAATAGCACTTCTAGGGCTATATCCCAAAGAGATCAAACAAATGGGAAAAGGACCCACATGTACAAAAATATACGTAGCAGCTCTTTTTGTGGTGGCAAAGAATTGGAAATTGAGAGGATGCCCATCAATTGGGGAATGGCTGAGCAAGTTGTAGTATATGAATGCAGTGGAATACTATTGTGCTATAAGAAATGATGAACAACAGGTTGACTTCAGAAACACCTGGAAAGACTTATATGGTGTGATGCTGAGTGAAGTGAGCAGAACCAAGAGGACTTTGTACACAATAGCAGCCACGTTATGCAATGACTAAGATTGTCAAACTGAACCCTTATCAGCATTATGAGGATCTAAGACAACTGCAGAGGCCTCAGGATGAAAAATGCTGTCCACATCCAAAAAAAAAACTATGGAAGTCGAATCACTCTCACTTATTTTTACCTTCTGTTGAGTTTTGTTTCACCTTTATGATGGTTCCTCCTATTGGTTTTAATTTTTACTTACAACTTCACTAACATGAAAATATGTTTAATGGGTATGTAAATGTAAAGTCTATGTCAGATTTTGGGCCATCTTGGGGAGGGTAGGGGGTGGAAAGGGGGAAACATTTTCAACTCAAAAGCATATGGAAAAAAAAATTTAAAAAATAAAAATTAAAAAAAAATTCTGTAGTTAGTGCATAATAAAAATGTTTGATGAATCATATCAAATACCTGCAGAGTATTTAGAATGGGACAGTCAGGTGACTTGAACTCATTCATGGTAGTGAGATACTCTCTTTCCATTTCCTGACTTTTCTTAGGTATGCATGCCTTATTAGTCATTTCTTCTTCTTCTCCAGTATAAAGATTGTGTTTTGTTCCTTTTTTCCCAAGAAAAATCAGTGAGAAAACATATAGAATTTGTACTTAAAGTAAGGGTGGAGTGGGATAAAGGGTGAAAAGAATCACAAAGTGATGATAAAAAATTATGAAAGTGGGGTAGAAAATAAAATCAGATAAATTATCAGTGTTTCTAAGAAGAAGAAAAAATAATAATAGATATCCCAAAATACACTTGGAAATTATTTATCAAGTCACATTCATACTGTACATTAACATGGTTACATAATCCTCTTGAAAGAAATAAGGAAGGACATAGATAAAAGGAAGAATAATCATTGTTTATGGTTAGGTCTCACTAATACGATTAAGCTGATGGTACCGCCTGAATTAATGAAGAAATTTAGCTCTGTTATGTTAAATTAGAAAGGGAGTGTTTTATAGAACTAGACAAAATAATAGGTAAATTCATTTAGAGAAGCAAAAGGTCTAGACTTTCAAATGAAACGGTAAAAAAAAAGGAGAAATAAAGTCAGAACAGAATTTCTAGGCTATAAACTATACCATAAAGCAGTGATCATTAGAGTGATTTGTTAGAAGAGCAGATGAACAGAAAATACTAGAAAAACAAAATTAACAACAACTTAAGCCAATAACCCTGTGTTCAGAAACTCAAGAACATACACTACTTGAAGAAGGATTTTCTATTCTTCAAAAACTACTCTAAAACTTAGAAAGCCATTTGAAGGAAAAAAAGTTTAGACTGGAAGCTTGCACCATATATAACAGCAGGTTTTAAATAGATTCTCTCTCTCTCTCTCTCTCTCTCTCTCTCTCTCTCTCTCTCTCTCTCCATATATATATATATATATATATATATATATATATATATATATATATGTACATATATATATATGTACATATATATATGTACATATATATACACATGCATATATATATAATACACACACGTATATACATATACATAGATACACACTACATATGCACGCATATGTGCACACATACATGTATACCTACATAGGTATATAAACACAGGTATGTATGTATATATAGGTGCATATATAAATATATGCACATATGTGCATGAGTGTGTGGTGTGTGGTATAATGGAGGAAAATATATGGAAGTATTCACAATTGCAGAAAAGGGAAGAATTCTTAATCAGCTGAGGAATGAATAATTTATGTGTCTTCCTCTTTTAGAAAATAAGTTCCTCAAGTTTAGTTACAGTCTTTATTTCTGCTTCTACTTGTATTCTCAGTGCTTAACACAGTGCCTAGAACCTGGTAAGTGCAAAATAAATGCTTGTTAACTTGATGACAAACTATGTTAAATTAAACAAAGTCAATTCAGCTGGGATAAAAAGAAAAACTGCGTACAGTAGGACACACACCTTTTGATGTACAGATTGCACTGTTAGTAATAAACCCTAGTAATATAACAGAAAGAAAAGTCCCATATATACCAAAATATCCATAGAAGGATTTTTGTACTATTTTTTAATTACACCATAAGAAGACCCTATGAAGAATTCATAGAAATAGGAAAAGACTTCTATTAACTGCTGCATGGTAAATGAGGAAAAGTCAGAAAAGTAATATATCCAATGGGTAGAAAAATATAAACGGAAGAACTAAAAACTGAGTATGTATCATGACCAAGCCTGGCCTCATAAAATAATTGTTTCATTCTTTTGTTGCAGAAGTGGAAAATTACTGAAATAGAATTTCACACATGCTTCCAGGCATGGTAGATGCATTGAATGATTTTGCTAGCTTTTTCCTTTCTTTTTTTAATCTTTATTACAAAAGAAGATATGATAAGTAGTGAAATAGGGAGAGATACATTCAAAATAATTATGATTTAGAAACAAAGGAAACCAATAAAACAAGTAAATAAAAAGTAATGGGGAATTCAAAACCTTTTTTTGTAAAAATGTCATGTAGATAAGGCTCTTGGAAATCATAATATTTATTCCTGAAAGCTGGGAGAAGGGATGGCCATCGGCAGTAGAGACTTTTAACTGCTTGATAAAATTCAGATTTGGATTGATGTTGCCAAACTAAGCTGACTATTTTGAAAGGAAGGAATTTCTCTAGTAGCACTGGGGCAGGGTTTTAAGTTTAGTTAATGAAACTGATTGTAAATATGACCAATGAAAGCAGAAAGTTTAGAAAGGTATAGGTAAGAACTGGACCTATAATTTCACTAGCATAGGAAATTCACAGATAAGAAAACTCTCTTAATCTGATCAGGTTGGCATCTCCTCTGGAATTTATAGTTTTAGTTATCTGGGAACATTGAGAGATTAAGTGAATTGCCCAGGTTCCCAACTTGAAAGTGAATCCTCCAGCCTCCAAGGCCAGTTCTTTATCCATTATACCATTACGCCACTCTGACTTTCATGTATGAAAGCAAAAATAGCAGAAGATTATCTATTCTGGGATTGATAAAATGTCTCATTATCTACTGACTAGGAAAATCTCCTTTATATATATATATATATATATATATATATATATATATATATATATATATATATATATACACACACATATATATCTACATATATACATATATATCTACATATATCTATATCTACATATATATGTCTACATATATCTACATTATATATCTACATATATCTATATCTACATATATATGTCTACATATATGTCTACATATATATCTACATATATCTATATCTATATCTATATATCTATATCTATATCTATATCTATATATCTATATCTATATCTATATCTATATCTATATCTATATCTATATCTATATCTATATCTATATCTATATCTATATCTATATCTATATCTATATATTTCAAACCATAGGTTAAATAAAACTGCTAGGTTGTGCAGTCGATAGAGCACTGTGCATGAAATCAGGAAGACTCATCTTTGTGACTTCAGATCTGGCCTCAAACTAGCTGTGTGATCCTGAGCAAGTCACTTAAGCCTGTTTGCTTCAGTCCCTCAAGTGAAAAATGAGTTGAAAGGAAATGGCAAACCACTGCAGTATCTTTGTCAAGAAAACCTCAAATAGGGTCACAAAGAGTCAGACATAGTTAAATCAACACAACAACAACACAAAAAAATGGGTTAAATATACATATTAAAATAAGTACCTAGGCAAAGTACTTAGACTGACTGCCAAATAGTTCCACCCTATGTATAACCTACATCTTTTCTACTGTGTGACTGAAGACTATTCTCTCTCTTTTTTATTTTGTCCTTACAGAGTATGGAAATCAAATGGTTGTCCTCTTTTTTTTTGGTATGTTTCAATAGCATCTTAAAATTCCATGAGTGTATTTTCTCCTTCCATCTGAATTGCAAAGTTGACATCACAGAATTGACTTTATTTCTTAAAAATCATAAAATCATAATGATCCTTAAGATTTTTAAAAATTTTTAATTAATTTATTTACTTTTTGTTTTCAATATTCACTTCCACAAAGATTTGAGTTCCAAATTTTCTCTCCATCTCATCCCTCCCCCCACCACAAGATGGTGTGCATTCTGAATTCCCCTTCCCCCAATTTGGCCTCCCTTCTATCCCCTCCCCTTCTCTTAACTCCTTCCCCTTCAATTTTCCTGTAGGCAGGATAGATTTCTATACCTCATTTCCTGTATATCTTATTTCCCAGTTGCATGTGTAAACAATTTTTTTAACTTTTGTTTTTAAAAAAACTTTGGGTTCAAATTTTCCTCCCTTTCTCCATCTCCACCCACCTTCATTGAGAAAGCAAGCAATTTGATACAGGTTATACATGAGTCATGCAAAACACTTCCATAGCAGTCATGTTGTGAAAAACTAAGTATATTTCCCTTAATCCTATCCTGCCCCTCATTTATTCTATTTTCTCATTTGATCATATCCTTCCTTAGAAGTATTTGCTTCTGATTAACCCCTCCCCAATTTGCCCTCCCCTCTATCATCCTCCTGCTCTCTTATCCCCTTCCCCCTTATTTTTCTGTAGGGTAAGATAGATTTCCATACACAATTGAGTGTGTACGTTATTCTGTCCTGAAGCCAAATCTGATGAGAATAAGATTCAGCCATTTCCTCTCACCTTCCCCCATTTTCCCCTCCACTGTAAAAGTCTTTTCTTCTCTGTTTTATGTGAGATAATTCACCCATTCTACCTCTCCCTTTCTCCTTTTCCCAGTAAAATCCTCTTACCCCTTAATGTTATTCTCCAGATATCACCCCTTCATCTTCAACTCATCCTATGCCCTCTTTCTTTCTTTCTTTCTTTCTTTCTTTCTTTCTTTTTTCTTTCTTTCTTTCTTTCTTTCTTCCTTCCTTCCTTTCTTTCTATCTATCTAAATATATATCTATCTATACGCATACATATAATTTTTTTCCCTCCAACTACCCTAACACTGACAAAGGTCTCATGAGTCACAGATATCATCTTTCCACGCAGGAATATAAACAGGTCAACATTAATAAGTCCCTTGTGATTTCTCTTTCCTGCTTACTTCCTCATGATTCTCTTGAGTCTTGTATTTGAAAGTCAAATTTTTCTATTCAGCTCTGGTCTTTTAATCAAAAATGCTTTAAAATCCTCTATTTCATGGAATGTCCATGTTTTCCCCTGAAGGATTATACTCAGTTTTGCAGAGTAGGTGATTCTTGGTTGTAATCCTAACTCCTTTGCCCTCCAGAATATTATATTCCAAGCCCTCTAGTCCCTTAATGTAGAAGCTGCTAAATTTTGTGTTATCCTGATTGTGTTTCCACAATGCTTGAATTGTTTCTTTCTGGCTGCTTGTAATATTTGCTTCTTGACCTGGGAACTATGGAATTTGGCTATAATAGTCTTAGGAGTTTTCCTTTGGGGATCTCTTTCAAGAGGTGATCGGTGGATTCTTTCAATTTCTATTTTGCCCTCTCATTCTAAAATATCAGGGCAGTTTTACTTGATAATTTCTTGAAAGATGATGTCTAGGCTCTTTTTTTGATTATGGCTTTCAGATGGTCCAATAATTTTTAAAGTCTCTCTCTTGGGTCTATTTTCCAGGTCAGTCATTTTTCCAATGAGATATTTCACATTCTCTTCTATTTTTTTCATTCTTTCGGATTAGTGTTACAGTGCCTTGATTTCTCAAATTGTCACTAGCTTCCAATTGCTCCATTCTAATTTTTAAGAAAGTATTTTCTTAAGTAAGCTTTTGGAGTTCATTTTCCATTTGTCCAATTTTGCTTTTTAGGGCATTCTTTTCTTCGTTGGAGTTTTGGACCTCTTTTGCCATTTGGGTTATGCTATTTTTTTAAGGTGTTATTTTCTTCAGTATTTTTTTGGGCTCTCCTTTAGCAAGATGTTGACTTGTTTTTTCATGATTTTCTTGCATCTCTTTCATTTCTCTTGCCAAGTTTTTCTCTACTTCTCTTACTTGCTTCTCAAAATTCTTTTTGAGCTCTTCTGTGTCCTGGGACCAATTCATATTTTTCTTGGAGGCTTTGGATGGAGGAACTTTCACTTTGTTGTCTTCTTCTGGTTGTATGCTTTGATCTTCTTTGTTACCAAAGAAGGATTCTATGGTCTGCCTTTTTTTGCTCAGTTTGCTCATGATCCCAGCCAATTACTTCAGTTGTAAACTCTTTGTTAAGGCGGGGGAGTCTGATTCCAGTGTGGAGAATGTACTGTCCCAAGCTTTGGCGGTTTTGTGTAGCTGTTTTCAGAGATACTTCTAGGGACCTGTAAATTTTCATTTCTTCCAAGGTGGTATGATAAGGAGTGAGGTGTTTATTCCTTTTCCGGCCTGTGCTCTGGTCTAGGAGTGACCACAAGCACAATTTTCAGCCTTGGAACTATGAGAAGGATTTCCTCTGCACTACCACTACAAGCTACACCATGCCAGCACTCCTCCTCACCTCAGGACTGCCACGCAGAATCGTGACCCAGATCCAAGCACTGGCAAAGCAAGAGAATCCTGTACCAGCAAAGAGATTCCTGCAATCCCCTTCTTATCAGCCACTGTATTCCCCCTCAGTCTGTGGGCTGGAAACTCTGAAGCAGCCGCTTTCCCAGGGCTATGCATGGGGCCTAGGGCTGAGACTGAGCTTTTCTCTCACTATGGTCACCAACTTTTCCTACTAACCTTTAAGTTGTCCTTGGCATTAGTGGGTTTAGAAGTCAGGAAACTGCCACAGCTGCCTGTGATTCAGTCTTCTGAGGGCTGCTCCAGGTTTGCTGAGGCCGGTTTTGCCTGTGTGGCCATGCAGAACTGCATTCCTCCCCCTGCCCAGCGCAATGTACCTTTTCAGTCAACCATCCAGGTTGTCTTGGGCTAGAAATTTGTTTCTCTCTGTCTTTTTGTGGTTTCTGCTTCTTAAGAATTTGTTTAGAGCCATTTTTCTGGGTGTTTGGAGGGTTTTTGGGGGGAGCTCAAGCAGTCGCTGCTTTTATTCTGCCATCTTGGCTGTGCTCCCAGCAACAGCAAGAATTTTTTTTTACTAGTCTAAACTCAAACTAAAATATGGATTCTTCTATAACACCACTGTCAGGTGATCTTAGACTTCCTTCTGTAAGAATTCTAGTTACAGGAAATGAAAAGGACTTCAAGGCAATGCATTCCATTTTGAGAGAGTGTTAATTTTTAGGAAGTTCTTTTGTAGATTGTACTGCCTCCTTTTACTTCCTTTCTCAGTTTTTAATCTTTATTATCTTTCCAGTGCCTCTGACATCAAACAGACCCATCCTACTAAAACTTCTTCAACTATTTACTTCCAGGTCCTTCCTCTCTATCTTATTCATTTACACCTCATGACATTCTCAGTAATCATTTGACAAATGTGGATGACTAGGTAAGCTTTTATAAAATTAAAGTTTGCTTTACCTAATCTCATTTCATTCATTTATTCATTCAATCACTCAATATGTATTAGCATCTACCTGGTTTATTCAAGTTATTTTTTTTGGACTAAGTGTCATAAAGCACACAAAATTCAGAAGACATGTTTTGTATCTTCAAGAATCTTACATTCTAATATATAGTATAGGCTTCATTACTAACCACACAAAGCATAATGCAAAGTATTTTATAATGAACCCAATACAAAGCTGAAAGGCTACAGAGTAAATATTATAGCTCCCTAAATTCCTTTCTAAGTATGTGACTTCCTTCTGCTCACAATTAAAATCCTACCTTCTGTAAGAAACCTTTCCCAATCTCCCTTAATGGTAGGACCTTCCTTCTAATGATTATCTACAATTTATCCTTTCCAAATCTTGTTTGTAAATAGTTGTTCAAATATTGTCTTTCTTATTAGCCTGTGAATTCCTTGAGAACAGAGATAATCTTCTTTTCATCTTTGGAGCCTCAGGAACTTGCACAGAGTAGACAGTTAATAGAAGTATTACATTGAATTAATTAAAAAGTTTTTTGGGGAAGAAGACATGTAGCCAAAACAAAAGATGACAGTTGGAGAGTTTAAGTACAACACTGGTAGCCTTCCTACCCCCGACCCTCCCACCCCCAGAAAGGAGGTCTCTGGTCCATTCAACATTCCTTGTGCAGAGAATGTATAAAGAATTCTTGAGAAGCTTTTTGCACAGGATATACAAGCATGTTCTGTAGGCTATAATCTGTGCCACTGGAAAAGACTACCTGTGCTAATGAGATCAAGGATCTGTTAAAATATCAATATATGAATCTAGTGTGAAATAAAGGAATTAAAAGCATTGGAGCTTAGTGCAATTATTAGCACAATATCAATTTAATATTCTGCCAAATTAATCCTTCATCGTTAGGGAATGCAAGCCAGTGAAGATGAAACAGCAAAGCACCCTGCGGAAGAGACAGGAAACAGCACATATCAGTCAAGTCAAACACTGCTCCTCCCCAACACCACCACTACTGTCTCCTTTCAGACCATGCTGGACTAGGACTCTGCACTCAAGAGCTTTAGCAATACCAGTGCTTCCACCCATATATCCAGAGGCACCATCTAGGGAAGCAACAAATGTGAAAAGGCAACCTGGAAACTTATGGAAGATCCAGAAAAGAACATTCTTGCCAACAAAATCTTTGGCAATGTTAAATAGTTCAATATCCAAAACTGGTATTATTATATCAGTGGAAATGACATTAAAGAAGAGACATTACCATCTGTATTGTCACTACACCCTAAGGACCATGAAAATTTTCCATCTGCCATGCAGCTGAAACCTTTCATAACTGTTGTCTCTCCCATTAGAATATGAGCTCCTTGATGGCAAGAGCTGTCTTACTTTTTTATTTGTATCACCAGGGCTTATCAGAGCACCTTGCAAGTGTTAGCTAACTGTTTGTAAGTGTTTAATAAATACTTTAATCATTGATTCAGAGCCACAATCCTTCAAGCAGCAAATTCCTTGCATTACCATTCTTTATTACCATCATGTAGAAAGTATGTTTTATGTGATCTTTAAAAAAAAGTTGATGTTTTCTAAATTTCTCTTCATAACATCATTCTTTTGAAGGAGAAATGAGTTTTTGTTTCCTATTCTAGATATAAGATTAAAACTCAAAGAAAGTTTGCCTTTAGAGTTACATTTAGTGGTAGATGTACAACTGAATCCCACAGACCTTTATTTAGAAATTTTACTGCCTACCTTTTGACAGAGATGATGGACTCAGGGTGCAGAATGCATTTGTTTTGCTTGACTGCATATTTGCTATAGGAGATTTTTTTTTCTATTTTGGGGGTATGTGTGAATGGGAGAATAGATTTTTGCTAACAAAATACATAAATAAATACATAAGAAATAAAGAACATAAGGAGGAAAAATTCTATTGGACCACATCACTGTCTCCACATTCATGATTCGGCTTCTTCTCTTCTCCAAAATTTGAAAAAGAACTATGCTTGCAACCTGCATCCACAAAGCAAAGCTACCAAGTGAACCTGTTTGCTCTTGCTGATATCTCTGAATTTAATATTGCTGCATTCCTAGCCTTTAAAGTTTAATCTGCTTCCTTTTTTTCCACATCTACTTAAATATTTTAATTAGGAAACATTTTAATAGAGAATTTAAATTGTCTAATAAAGTCTTTAAACAATAGGCTAAGTAAAGAAAAGAATGTCCCTTTTAAATGAAACTGTCAGCCCAGCTGAGTATTTGTAGTAGCTGAGAAAATGGTGCTGCTCTGATTTAGCTCTTTAATTTCTATGAAAAAACATTACATTGAGTAAGTTAAATATCTCGGTTCCTAGTTTAAAATGGTAATGAAAAAAAACATGAAAGTTAAAAAATGGAAGAGAGAATTGCAGGGACATGACATTTTCATTTGAATAAAGGTTCCTTTATCCTTACCTTGGTTTAAGGATCTATCCCTTTGACAGAGAAAGCAGATGAGTGTTACTGTGAAAGGAAGGCAAGGGGTGAGATATAATCATTTTATAGATAAGCTTATTAATTCATGTGTATTCTGGAGATTTCAACTTAGGATACCTTAGAGCAATTTATCTCCAACAACTATGGAACAGCAGAAGTAGTAATCCACCATTTTTACTTCTCTATCTGAAATTAATTCCTTGCTCTATTATTATAAGAGAGTGTTTTTATGAAACTGCTGTGATTAAGTCAGTTTGGTCTGGAATTCATTGGGACTGATGGCTACTTTGGGGTATTTTTTAACAAATCCTTTTCTTCTCTGTGTTGGTAAGTGATGTTTCATTTTCCATTAGATCGTTATCTCCTGATAATAACATGACATCTATATGATTACATATGGGAGACAGGGTAAAAGAAATGATTCCTTCTTTCCCAGGGAGATATCCTAATGATCCCCATGCCCATTACTGGAGTGTGTTTGTTTGTAAACTCTCACTAAAGTGATATAATTTTAACTTATTTTGGAGCTACACTGAAATGGATGATTACTCCCCAAGTTACTACCATGTGGAAGTTTTAATAAATTCATTCACTTCCAGAATGCTCCAATGACCCATTTTTTTACTGATCCTCCTGGCGGGCAGTAAAGAAGAGGTTAATTAAAGTCTGAAATGTCATTTTCACAGAAGAAAACCATTAAGAGCTTTGAGTTGGGGAAAAGGTATGGGAGTTCTCTGGCCACAAGAGGGCAGCAGATGGTCTGAAACTAATGAGCTGAGCTAATGCCTAGATAATGTTGTGGTCAGGCTGGTTTTCCATCTAGGGAAGAGTAATTTCTAATGTCCTTTCAGAAAAGAGAGAGAAAGAGAGAGAGACACAGAAAGAGAGAAGCAGACAGAGAGAGAGAGAGAGAGAGAGAGAGAGAGAGAGAGAGAGGCAAAGGCAGAGATGGAGGGAGAGGGGGCAAGGAGGAGGAATAGATGAACCCAAGACATTATACAATTTTTTAAGCAATTACTGAGTTGTTTTTGCATAAGACCTCTGCACCCCTAAATTCATAGTCACTCTATGGTCTACGTGGAAACCAGTATAGACCTCTTTACCTCCAGAAAGCACAAAATGTTGGACTGCCCCAGTATTGCCCAATAGAGGAACTCATCAAAAGTTTGCTCTCTTCAGATGGCCATTCCTCACATACTTCTTTCATTCTTTCCGAGATGATTAGCTCCTCCACCAAAACTCAGGGTCTTAGGGGCCAAGATAATCAGCCTTAAACTACTACCATGTTCTATTGTTCTAATCAAGTAGTTTGAAAGCCTTCCCTTCATTTAACCTTTCTTTTGGGTCTTTATAATTTCTCATAACTTCTTTCTTCCAACTCTCACTTGTCTGCTGTAGACAAGAAAATACTAAAGAACAGAGGATGTGTATTTTAATGATTCATTCTAGTGAATGGATTCATAGTAACACATCATTATCGTCATCATAATCATTTTAACTTTGTTCATTTTTTCTATTATGCTGTTTATCTGCTACATGAACTGAAAAGTTTCCATATTTTGCTCTGAAAATATGAAATAGGATGTGAGTTCTAGAGAGGGGACTTTCTAACTACTTGCCACTAGCCAAAGACATGTACAATCTATTTCTCATAAGGGAAAGAATCTATACTTAAATGATAACAGTATTCCAAAGGTGGACCTTTTATTCTGTGAACACAATGACACAACAGCCCTTATATAGTCCAAAAAGACATTTTTTTCCTTTTACTATGAATTCTAGGGAAGCCCTAGCTCTAAAAATTCATTATGATCACATTACAGCAACAACTTTGGAATACAAAATGTGTTAATGGCTCTCAGTTTTCTGCATTTAGAATGAAAAGGGAATAGAAAGAAAGAGGAAGAAGGAAAAGTGAAATCTCCAGAAAATCTATCATCTTTAATCAAGCAAAAAACATTTTTTGGTACCTAAATATGAATCATGTATTATTCGAGGTGCTGGAGATAAAGTTACAATGAATGAAATAATATCCCTATTCATCAGATGCTTATATTCTAATGGAAGTAAGAAGTATGAGTGTGTATATATACGTATGTATACATATTATATATATGTATATATATATATACATATACACACATATATATGTGTGTGTGTATGTTTGTGTTTACATATATACATATACAAATATGTAGGTATATATAATTTTAGAAAATAAGGAAAATTGATGATGGTTTTACTTTCTTTCTTGCACCTGCTTACTATCTGATGGGTTGATAAGCATGGACCATAAAGAATTTGGAAAGATTTCAGAAGAGTGAAAAGAACCCATAAAAGGCCAATAGAATGTGTTAACTAAAGACCTAGCCAATAAACAATACACACACACACACACAACTGAAAGTCAACTCCATATGCCAGGCTGGGTTCAAATAAGGACACTGGATGAGAAACCAACTGTCTGCAGTGTTTATGCTTGATTAGGATCGTGCAGAAAAAGTGGGCTGTCTACTGGCCACATGCCCATCACTGTCGGCAGCAGCAACATGAGTAACAGGTTTTTAGTCTTCCCTCCTCCTAATAATCAATGGGTGAAGGAGGTAGCTGAGAGAAATCATGAATCAGGAACTATGGCAGTGAAAGAATAGAGAGCCAGAGTAAGTCACTGTCAGGGCTTGATATCCCACATTGTATGACTAGTGAAGTCACTGTGATGCATATGTGTGTGCAAGTGTATGTATGTATGTGTGTGTGTGTGTGTGTGTATCAAAAATTTGTCCACTTTTGGATTAGGACATACCTTCTACCTCTTGTCTTTGCAGTACTTTTTCTTTATAATTTTATGACCATTTTTTTCATTCTCTTCAATTGCCTTAATTTATTTGAAAGAGAAATAGGCTGAGAGAAAGTAGCTTTGAGTTCTGGGCTGAACTCTAGTATAAATAAGTCAATGAATAAAAAATCTTATATTTAGAACTTTATTCATATTACTCTGCTGAGTCTTGGGGACATAAATACAAAAGCAAAATAGTACCTGCTTTCAAGGAGCTCACAGTAAATAAGGGGAGATATTGAGAAAAAAAAGGTTTGACCTATACAATTGATGAAATGGTCCACTGGGCCATAGATGGCAGAAGCAAAAGAGATGGTAATGCATCTTCTTCAGTTTCTTTTTATTGATAAATCTGTATTATTTCTGATGATGAACCATTTGACAATGCCAAGGACTTCGGCATGAAGAATTTTCTTTTCTGAGTCTTCAGGAGCTGTAGATGCTCAGAAGGTTGAGTCTGCAGCTCCTACAAAGGAAATTGTCAGATTCCATCTCTACAAGTGTTGCTCCCTTGGGCAAAGGGTATGAAAACCTGGTTATAAATAGGGCCAATCTTCTGTGGATCCCTGCTATTCTCACAAATCCTGGGTTTATCTGACTGTAGCTATTGATCTTTGGTTAAGAGTAGTGATCAGAATGGTATATCACTTATCCATAAAGGTTGTTTCCTTTGATGATGATTATAGGCCCCAGGAGAGAAGCTGGGATGATGAACTTGGAGGTACTACAATTTCCACAGCTCTTGGGCTAGTTCTTGAACTATCTAAAGGAAAGTGGTGTTTGACATGGTAGAAGGAGTGAAGTAGCTAATTGTCCCAGCACAAGCCACCACCTGCATACACAAACACACACACACACACACACACACACACACCTCTCACCTATAAAATATGAGATCCTTGAAGGCAGAGACTATCAGTTTTGTCTCCATATCCTTAGGATCTAGCACAATGCCTCTACATAATAGGTGTAATATTAATAACTTATTTTTAATAGGCTGGTTGATTTTTAACATTATGTTTTTTTCAGTCTACTGAAATAACAATTTAATGGGACATTAAAATTCTAGAAAAACTGTCCAAGACATACACTTACTATGTGTGTGTGTCCCTATCCCTCTACACACACAACACATACACATACATATGAATGTGTGCACACACATAACACTTCACCATAGAAAACTGAGAAAAGCTCACTCATCAAATCAAAACTTCAAAAAGTGATGTTAGCAGTTTAACAGAATAGATAATTATGACTCTACTTAAGTGAACAAAGAGCTTCATATCTAC
This sequence comes from Phascolarctos cinereus, assembly GCF_003287225.1. Classification (NCBI taxonomy): domain Eukaryota; kingdom Metazoa; phylum Chordata; class Mammalia; order Diprotodontia; family Phascolarctidae; genus Phascolarctos; species Phascolarctos cinereus. Next base: position 199,599,306 of record NW_027555736.1, read on the forward strand.
ATATAAAAAGGAGGAGGGATCTAAGTCACATTGAAATACAAAGAGTCAACAAGAAGCAAGGTCCCTTACTCATGACCATTGGCAGCTGTCTGTGATTTCACTTAAGAACCTCACTCACAGAATTCATTATATCTCAGATGACCCTTCTTGATAAAAAATAAAAAAATAAAGAAAAGGAAGAAAGAAAAATCTAGGCTCTACGTATCGTTTTGGAAGCCAAGCTTTAGTAATATACTGACTCAGATGTTTGGGCCCCTGGTTGGGGGTTCTGAGTGGTGATCTAGCAAGAACCATTGGCAGTAAAATCCCATGGCGCTAGATGAGTTATGACCTTGCTTGAGAATAAGGGAAGAAGTTATAGTACAAATGGATAGTGGGGTTACTCTATACCAAGCCAATGCTGATTGCCAAACAGATAAATCAAGAAGCTAGTAATAGCCAGAGGTAGAAAGCAATGTCAGAGACTAAAGGAGATTCAATTCAAAAATCACAAGAAGGTAGCAAAGCGAACTTGTGGAAGCAATACAGGATTTGGCTCTGTGTGAAAAATAGAGTCAAGCTAGCCAAAGAAGTTCAAATTGTTGAACTTATGGGCACACGGAATCCAATCAAATCCATCAAGAATTTTTTAAGTGCCTACTATATACATAGCATTGTTACGGGCATTATCCCATAAGCACCAAAAGAAGCATTCCTTGTATCCAGAGAACTTTTAGTGCAAAATTTTATCCTGGGCATATACCAGACAATGCCATTCTGCCCAATCCCATGACTTGACAGTGTTAGATCTAGAATTAGAAGGGACTTTAAAGATAATTCTTCATTTTTTCAGAAGGGGAAACTGAATGCCAGAGAGAAGTAAAGTGACTTTCCCAAGTGCTCTTAGGTAGTAAGTGCAGAACTCTGACTCAGATCCAGGCCCTTTGATGCCAAACTAATTTTTCTTTCCATGACACTAAAATACCTCCTCTACGTGTTACTGGGGCCTGGATTCACCTCCAAGGCATTAACTGCACTGGTAGAGAAGTATCAAGTTACATTACTTTTAGCACAGAGGATGAAACATTTAGTGAAGCAAATTACAGAACTGGTCATATCCATTAATGTCAATGAGAATTTCAGAGACTAGGCATTTTTGGCACCATTCTGGGAAAAAAATGGTCAAGAATTGACTATACATCATATATAAATAAATATATGTACATATATACACATATATGCCTATATACACATGCATGTATATATAAATGTATATATTTATATACGCACTTGTGTATAATATATGCATGTGTGCATAATGTAATGTCCATTCATGATTATATGTATGTACATATAAATATATTGGCATATACATATATACAAATATGTGCACAATATAATATGTAATATAATGTAATGGTCATAGATGCTTCATTTTTTTGCCAACAATAGACATCATTCATGTCTGTTGAAGAAGGATTTTATTTTTAGTCATGAGATAGTAACAAAAATAAGCCTTGGAAATTTTACAGTTTAAGCTTGATTTTCCCCAAAAGGTTAAAAAAAACTACTCTCCATATTAAATAATACAACTCTTTAAAAAAAAAAAAACTAATTAGTATCTTTATAGATGGAAAAAGCAATGTGTAAACAGGAATGGAATGGTATGATTTTAATCTGATTTCTAATACAATTTATGGGAATATCTTCCTTTAAAAACTAGTCAATTTTCTAAGTTAAATGAAACTATCTAATTCAACGCAATTAAGTCAAAATTGCCTAGAAAGGTATTTCATGGCCAGATCTAAGTAGTGACAATACCTTTTGTTTTTTAAGGAAAAAGAAAGAGAATGAGAGGGAGGGAAGGAAGGGAAGAAAGCAGAAAGAAAGGAGGGAAAGAGGGAAGGAAAGAAGGAAGGAAGGAAGGAAGATAAATTCCCCAAAAGAAGAAAAACAAATCACCCATATTATGTGCATAGTTTAAGGAAACATAAGTTTGTTGTCCACACCATGTAAATGTTTATCCAGTCCTCTACTTCAATCTGTACTTTTTATAGTTCAATAAAGACTGAATGTCTAAAAAATGATGCCAAAGTAGAAGGAAGCCTCAAATCCAATTCTGAGTCTGATCTCATCTTATATAGAGCATTTATAAATTACTTAAAAGATAAAATATGGAGACATATGTTGGCAATGCTTTCAATGATCCCACACTGCTTGCTGATGCAAAATTTTTAATACAAATATTCTTCCAGTGACACTTTAGGGCTACAAATCATGGAACACAATGGATTAAGAAAACTAACAAAACATGTGACCTATAGTAAGTATTAGGAATATGTATTATTTATTATCTCTGCTGATACAGTATCACTGGATCATAGTACCATAGAATTGTAGTTATAAGGGACTTCAGGAACTGTCTACTTCAACTCTCCCATTGTACCAATAAGAAAACTGAGGCTCAAGCAGTTTAAGTGATTTGATCAATGTTACACAAATTTCAAAGGTAAAATTTGAACTCAGGTCCTTTGACTTCACAGTCACTACACTATCTACTGTAAATGGCTCAAAATCCATCATCCAGGACATATGTGTCCAAAAAAGGAGATGAATGAGTCTTATAAAAAGCGAAGGATAATAGATAAATTGATGTTCACATCGGTATCCATAGAATTTTCAGAATATTAGAAGGAGGCACCTAATTCCAGTGTCCCTATCTTCTATGGGGGCATTTCTAGGAAGACAGATGAGAATTCCATAGGATAAGAAGACATGGAGGGACAGCAATCTGTATTCATAGGGAATAGAAACAGAAACAGACTATGTGTAACAGGGAGGCAATGTGTGCAAAACTGTCCCACCTGGTTCAGGATGATCAGAGCAGCCAGAAGATGTATATTCTTCAAAATGATAAAGCAAGCCTCTTATGGACCATTGAGCAAGAAGAGCTGCTGATACTGGGGACGCTTAAAAGAAAGTGGCATGCTCTAAATTATATTTTCTCTTTTCAACCACTAGTTAAGGCCAGACTTGAAATTTATCCCAGAAGAATGAGGTGAGAGGGTGGGCACCTTTCCCTCAATTCTGGCTAAATTATAACTATGGTAGCTCTCATGCCCTGCTTTCATGGCAGCTCAGCAGGTACTCAGCTAAATGAGCTGAACCTGTGCCTTGGGGCTCCTGACTGCTGCTTCTGCTTTCTCCCCCTCCCCCAATGTATAGATTACGAACAGCGATTTTATGATGCATTTCTCCAGCCTTAGAGAGTTTCAAAGCTTCTGGGTCCTTCATTTGTGCTGGCTTCATTTTTTGAGGGCTCTTTCTCAATGACTCCAGTACTCTTGAAGAAGACCCACTGGACCACTGGAAGAAGGTGGTCTACCTTGAAAGAAGGTACAGACTTTGAAAGGAAATAGAAGAGCAAAGTGAAATGTAAAAATGTCTATTCAGTAGTTCTGCCACATCCTTCAAATATTATTTAAGTGTTTTTCATTTGTTTCTTTAGCTGTTTTCTTCTTGTTCTTCTTCTTCTTCTCCTCCTCCTCCTCCTCCTTCTCCTTCTCCTTCTCCTTCTCCTTCTCCTTCTCCTTCTCCTTCTTCTTCTTCTTCTCCTTCTCCTTCTCCTCCTCCTCCTCCTCCTCCTCCTCCTCCTCCTCCTCCTCCTCCTCCTCCTCTTTCTCCTTCTCCTTCTCCTTCTTCTTCTTCTTCTTCTTCTTCTTCTTCTTCTTCTTCTTCTTCTTCTTCTTCTTCTTCTTCTTCTTCTTCTAGCAATGAGGAATTATGAAAGTCTTTTGGTGTT